>NW_027187400.1:1460854-1475190 GCF_028583685.1 Petaurus breviceps papuanus
ACAGAGAGAGAGTGGGAGGGGTGAAGAGAGACAGAGACAGAATGAGATAGAGAGCGACATAGGGGGCCAGGTAGAGACAGAGAGAAAGAGAGACAGAGGAGAGGAGAAACAGAGAGACACAGAGATGGAGGCAGAGAGACAGAAACAGAGTGAGACAAGGAGAGAGACAGAGAGAGTGTCCCAGAGCTCACCCAAGGGAAAGTTCCCCCAGGTCTCTAGTGTAGTAAGCTGGGGATGGGGAGATGATGGAATTTGACAACTCCTCTCATGTTGGTTTTTTTACCCAGAGTCTTTTCTTTCTGCAATGGGAAGTGAGGTTGACCTCTTCCAACTTCTTTCTTGGAGCTGGAAGCCAGAAGTGGGCAAAGTCCAGAGACCCAAAGAAGACTGAGGAGCAAGAGCTCTTCCCCCTCCCCAGCTCTGTCTTCTCTCTCCTCCAGACTTGGGGTGTGGATCAACCCCAATAAGAAGGGTCCCATACCAATGGGCTTTGAGACTGGGGTTGCAAAAGAATGCTCACCTTCATGTTTCATGGGGCCATATGGATCCCAGGTCAGGCCTGCTAGATTGAGCTGTGCTTCAGGATAATTCACATTCAACTTTATTTCACTAAGAAAATTAACATGAATTTGTAAAATATGAGCCTCCTCCAAGATGATACCTTAAAAAGTCTGCTTTTTGACTCCTGGGTCATGTCCTTGCTGACTAGCTGGGGGGGGTGTGATAGGGAGCTGAAGTGGGACCAGAGACCATACCCTGGAGAACTCAGCCCTTTTAGCTCCAAAACTCCCCTCCAGAATAGGGAATACCTCACATGGGCCACTATATCTAAGTGGTTCCAGTTGTTCTCAATTGTACTCTCAGGACACCACTGTTCTCTGTCCCCACCCCCATGCCCATGCCCACCCCTTTTCAATTCTGCAATCATGATCAAATTAATACGGCCGTTGCTACTGGAAACAGTGTCAGCCTATTCCCCTCAGACTCCACTCACCATACTTGCAACTTTGCAAACAAGAATGCCCCTTCTCAGTCACTGCTCCCCTTTACTCACTGTCTCTTCCTATTAGAATGCACAATCTTTGTATCCTCACTACTCCCCTATCCCGGTCCCTTACTTAGTATAATACTTGGCTTGTGGTAATTACTTAATAAATACTTTTTCATTCTTCCCTTTTCCCCATCTCAAGTCTCTTCTTTTGTCAATTCATCCTCTATCCAGCCGCCAAACTGATATTCCCAAAGCAAAGTTTGGATGATGGCCTCCCCCTGCTCAAGAGTAAAATGCCCAACTCCTTTGGCTGGCCTTTGAAGTGCTTCACAACACAGCATATCTTTATGGGCTTTTCACACATTCCCCACCTTTACTCACTTTTCAATCCAACCAAACTGTCCCTCTTGTTGGTTCCTTTTACATTTTTTTTTTCCTTCTCCCACCTCCAGATCTTTGCACGGGTTGTGACTCATGCCTAGCTATTCACTCCTCCTCACCTTCACCTCCTAGGTCTCCTAGCTCTCTTCAAAGCTTAACTCAAGGGCTACTTTACACATGGGGCCTTTCCTGATCTTTACAGTTGTTGGTATCCTTTGAAATGACTTTGTATATATTGTGTATCTCCTTATCTGTGTTTGTTTCCCCGCTATAGAACATAAATTCCTTGAGGGAAGGGACCATGTCTTTTTTTGTCTCAGCATACTGGCTCAGTCCCTGGCACATAGTAGGTAGGCTCTAGGGAATTTTGTGGACAAATGAATTGAATTGGATTGGAGATACTCCCTGCTGACTTGAAACCCTTTTTCAGCAGGCTGACCTCAGTCTCCAAAGAGGAAGGAAGTGAAATGGGGGTGGGGTGGGGAGGCAACTTCTCCTTTCTTTGCACTGGAGCCTGGGCTGCCTCTTTCGTCTTCAGCAGACCTCGTCAGAAGCTGAGTGGACAGACAGGCGGGCCACTGCCAGGCCGGGCAGCCAGGGATCATGGCCCTCAGAGTTGTCCCAACCCAACGCATCTGCTTTTGCTTCAATGTCAGGATCGCCACCACGGCCCTGGGCATCTACCATGTGGTAAGTGATACCCCTTACACTTTCCTGGATCCAGGGCCAAATAGGGAGCTGCCTGTCTTTCTCTTGGGCCTGAGGACAACTCTTCTACAAGTTGGGGTAGGCCCTCAGAAACTTGTTACTGTAACCTTTGTCTATCACTATCTCTAATGGTCTGTATCTCATCCCCACTGCATCAGCACATTAGGGAAGGGATGGGAGGAGGTAGGCTGGCACTCTCAGTTTTCGCTTTGAGTTCAGTTTTCCCCATTGTAATGATCTCTGGGGACCCTTCTGGCTCCAAAAGATTCCTAGTTTTTGGTTTGAATCCTGGGTTCTTCCATTTACTATTCATGTGACCTTGGGCAGATGACTTCCCTTCCTCCTGGGGCTCAGTTTCCTCATCTGCAAGATGGGGAGGTTGGACTAGATGGTCTATGAGGTCCCCTCCCAATCTAGATCAACACCCTAGCTGGGGATGGATGTGCAATCCATAAGACGGGTGGGGCTGGTTTTGGGAGGATTTGTTTTTTTTTTTTTTTTTTTTTGCTCCAGAGACCTCTTTTGCTGTTGCCAAGCTGCCAAAGGACATTCTCTCTTCTAGGTTTCATCCCTCCCAATCTTGTTTCCTGGGTGTTTTGCTTTGGGCCTTCCTGCCCATTCTTTCTGGCTTCCTGGCTTTGATCTTGCTCTCCTTAATGCTGAGCATGAATACACTTCAGAGCTGAGAGGACCCTTCTCCAACTCAGCCCCAGGGGAGAAAGGAGACCTATAAGGAGATGGTACATTTGGACTTGAAGGGAAAGTGCCTGGTATTGGTTTCCATTACAGTGTTATCATCTGTGCCTAAGCCTTCTAGGAGGAGACCAGCAGGGAGAAAAGAGCATTCTAATGACCTGGGCACAGAGAATTGAGAAGGGAAGATTGGAGAGAATTTTATGTTCGACGTAGAAATGCATCTTTCTGGGGAAAAAAATAAGAGCCCTGAGCCCCTTGACCAGAATGAGATCCCTTCCAACACTAGGGGAAAAAAGATGGATTTGGAGGCAGTGGATCTGGGTTCTCACCCTGGCTTTGCCATTTATGCCTTTGTGACCCCTGGCAAGTCATGCACTTTTCCCAGCTTCAATTTTATTATCTGCAAAATGAAGTGGTTGGATTAAATGATCTCCGAGATCTTTCCAGCTCAAAGATATAAGTCTATGAATCCATGTAATGTATTTGTGGTAATTAGGAAGGACATTGATGACATTGATCAAGTCTCAATGAGTGCTGTATGGGTAATGGGTAAGGACCCCCAAGATCATATTTGGTCAAAGGTATTGGTGATTGGGTAGCTAGGTGGTGCAATGGATGGAGCACTGGACTTGGAACCAGGAAGGCTTGTCTCCATGAGTTCAAAATCTGGTCTCAGGTACTAGCTGTGTGACTCTGGGCAAATCACTTAACCTTGTTTGCTTAACATCTGTTAGAAATGAGCTGCAGAAGGCAAGCTACTCTGGTATCTTTGCCAAGAAAATCCCAAATGGGGGTCACAAAGAGCCAGACGGGACTGAAACAACTCAAGAACAATATAGGGTATAAGGCTCCACTGGTCATACAGAGATGAATCCTCCCCTCAGTGGGATTACAGTCTAACTGGGGGACAAAACAGAGAAAGAAGAGGAAAAGAGAAGTTAGGAAGCCCTGTGTAATTATGTGCTATAGGAGTTCATAGGAGAGATCATTACAATTTGGGGTGGTCAGGAAAAGCTTCATGGTAGGGAATGGGTAGGCAGTGAGATGATCCTTAAAGGTTCAGAAGGTAAAGACTCGATAGGAGTGGTGAGAGAGGGAGGCATCCTGAAAAGGGGAAATGGTACAAGTAATGGGGTAAAGGCAGAAACAAACCTGGGGTATTCGAGTAATAGTGAGCAACCCAAAGTGAGAGAAGAATGAGGTCTTGAGTGGGGATAGAGGAGATAAGGCTGCTGGTGACCAGATCCTGAAGAATAAAAACAGCCCACCTTTATATGGCATTGTAAGGTTTGCAGAACATTTCATATACATACATATACACACACACACACATATATGTATATTTGTGTATGTATATGTATATGTATATAAATGTATTTTTATATAAATCTGATTTGATATTTTGAGAAGCAGTGCTATTATTGTTTCCATTTTTCAGATAAGGAAGCTGAGAGTTGGAAAGTTTAGATATTATGATCAGATTATCATGAGAAGAGCTATCTAGAGTCTCGTATAGGTTGGATGGAAAGGTACAGCAGGAAGCAGAAGATTAGGTCGGGGGCTGTTGCAATAGTCCAAGGGAGAATCAAAAGCCAGGGTTCTGGGTGGTCGTCCAGATGTAGTCACTTCCCCTCATTAACGGTCGTCGTTAATAATTGGTCGTCAGACCCATGGGGTAGCCTTCCTTGAGAAATATCCATTCCCTGGAAATATCCCATAAGTCCAGTATCTGGCACTCACAAACCTGGACAATTTTCAGAGTGTTCCCAAAGGTGACAGATGTGTGTGTGCCCACTTGCGCTGGGCTGACGCAGAAGCAGGCATCTGGATGGAAAGCAATGTAGTCATTCCAGATGTTTCCGCCTTGCTTAGAACTGGAGTCACCCACACTCAGTCACGTACTCAAAACTACCTAGCCGTTGTTACTCATGAACCTTACCCTCCTGGGAGTAGCAGACCAGTCAATTGTGCAGCCATTGCCCACAAGAAAAGGTCCCTTGGGTCTACAGAGACTAAGCCCTGTGATCTGGAGAGGGTATGGCTTTCCTGACTCACTTGGGTAATTATGGTTGGCTCAGCCTGCCTCGGGAACACAAAATCACAGAACCTCTGAATTGTAAAGGACCTCAGTGGCTGTCCAGTCCAACTCTGTGTTTGATCTAGCATCTCTTCTACAAAATTCCCAATGAGGGCTTATCCACCTTTGCTTGAAGACCATTAATGAGGGGAAGTGAGCATCTCTGGAGAGACCTGCTTTACTTCTGGACAGCTCCAACCACTAAGTTTTTCTTTTGATGAATCCTAAATCTGCTTTTCTTTAACTTCCCTCCATTTTTCCTGGTTTTGCCAAGCAGTGCAAGGCTTTCCCCTCTTTCTCACAATAGTTCTTCATATTCCTGAATGCAGTTACTGTGTCCTCCCCTATATCCTCTCTTTTCCATTCTAAACACTCCAGGTTCCTTCAAACAGTCCCAATAGGGCACCATCTTGAGTTTCACATGGGTGCTGCTCAGCTTATCATCATTATTCCGAAAACGTGGTACTCAGATCTGAACGCAATCCATAGGCTAAATATGGTCTGTCAAGGGCAAGTTATGGGGTGCAGAAGGAGTGGAATATTGCCCCCTTGTTCCTGGAAGCCGTGCCTCTCTGAATGCAGCCTAAGATGGCTTTGGCTTTGTTGGTTGCCATATCATACAGTTGACTCATAGTGAACTTGTGGTCCTCTAAACCCCCCCGGATTGTTCTTCAGATGAATTGCTAACTATAGTCAGGTTTGCCTGCTAGTACCCAATCATAATGCAACTTAGAGCCTTCTCTTTGCCATCTGTGGCCCACACCTGGCCATGAGGTGTAGCTGGAAGATCCCTGAGTCAGGGATCTGGTTGTGGGAGGCAGTGCGGTACATGCAGTGCTACTAGCTTTGGATTCAGAAAGCCCGGCTTCCAGGCTTGTCTGTGACACTTTGTGGCCTTGTGATGGGCCAAATTAATTAAACTGTCTGTGCCTCATTTTCCTTAACTATAAATTGAAGGGGTTGGATTAGATGGCCTCTGAGGTCCCTTCCAGCTACAGATTTATGACCCAAAAGGACAGTGGTATGGAAGGTGACCTATGTGTGGCCAGATGTGTTAAAATGTCCAGTATTTTAAGTCCAAGCCTTACACAAGGAGGACTTTGGTCTCTGAAATGTGTTCACAGGGTACTTAGAGACAATGAGCCTCTCTGTATAGTTGTCAGGATCTGCTCAGATTACTCATCTCACCCACACCAATGACTGAGGAGGTGCCTCCAGGAAGAATTAATTCATGGATCTACCTCTGGGGAAATCAGTGAGGGAGAGGAGTCATCTCCAGTGCCTCAGGACTGGGCAAGGCTCTGCTGTAGGGGGACAATGGGACTAGGGATGTTTCTGCAGAGCAGAGTCTGGTGTGTGTGTGTGTGTGTGTGTGTGTCCAAATCAGGTTAACTCCCATTTCTAATCAGATGATGATGACATCATTTGAGGTAAGAAGTGAGGGGCGCTGGCAGAGCAGAGACTAAAAACATCATCTTCACTGGCCTCCTGAGGTGCTGCCAAGTGCCCTAGAAATCCATTGCTTTGGTCTAAGACACAGGAGAGACTATGCAGTGCCCTGGAAAAAAGCTCTTGCCTGGCCATCAAAAGCTTTGCATTGAGCCCCTTGTTAGCTGTGTGACTTTGGGCAATGTACTTGGCTTTTCTGAGTCCCAGCTTCCCTCCTGTGAAATGAGAATGGGATGACAGCTGTCCCACTGTCAAGAAAGGGCTGCCAAGTCCCAAATAAATGTGAGTCAGTGTTATTTTGGCAGAATGTCAAGCAGAAAGGGGACTCAGAGGTCACCTAGTCCAACCCATGACTGAAGGGGGAATCAACTGATTGGAATCAGAAGACTGAGACTTGAAATCCAGCTCTGCTACATACACTCTTGTGTGACCCTTGGGCTGGTTAATTAACCTCTCTGGGCCTCACTTAGGAGGCTCAGTGGTCTCTCCACTGAACCTGGAGTCAGGAAGACCTGAGATCAAATCTTGCCTCGGACTCTCACTAGTTGTGTGAACCTTAACCAATACCTGTCTCAGTTTCTTCAACTGTAAAATGGAGGGGGAGGGGTAATAATAGCACCTATCTTACAGGATTGTTGTGAGGATTAAATGAGATGATTTTTAGAAAGCTCTTAGTGCAGTGCCGGCTTAATGAAGTAGGGGCTTTACAAATGCTTGTTTCCTTCCTTCCTTATCTGTAAAATGAAGCAGAGGGTTAGAGATGGAAGAGATGGGCTCTTGTGTCGTTGATGAGGAAGCTGCGCCCCAGAAGGCTGACATGACTTGCTTGTGGCCACACATGAAGAAAGAGGCAGAGCTGGGCTTTGAGCATGGATCTTCTCTGGCTGGAGGCAGATCCTTTCCAGGGGGGCCACAGTTTTCCAGGAAAACCTCTGAGGTCCCTCCATGACCATCTACTGTCTCCTTCCACTCTGGGACAGGGCTAGATGTCAGGGAGTGTTTTTTTTTAATGAGATTAAGCTGAAATATACATCCTTGAAAGTTCTGTCCAATGCTCCTAGATCTTCTGTGGGGCAAAGCAGGGGAATCCACGAAATTATAGACACTAAGCACGAGTTAGTTGATTAGATCACTGAGATGGGAACTTGGAAGGAGTAGAAAGCTATTTGTTTTTATTTTTGACAGGGAAAGGACATCATCTTCAAGCATGGGCCACTGCCCAGGGAAGACAGGCCTGCATGATGTATCCCACAGGGAGGCATCAAGACATGGGGCACCTGATGGGGAGGGTGAGGGTATGGAACAGAGCTGCTTCACAGAGAGAGATCACAGCAGGGGGAAGGGAAGAGCCACCAGCCTGAAGTCAGAAGACCTGGGTCTGAGACCTGGGTCACCTGAGCAAGAGATCAGGTGGTGTGGTGGAAAGCACAGAGATTAGAGTTAGAATTCCAGCTCAGCTACGGTTCTACCTGAGTGACCTTGGGCAAGTCACTTAACCTCTGTCTGCCTCAGTTTCCTCATCTCTAAAATGGGGATAATGAGAGCACCTATATCCCAGGGATGTGAGGATAAAAATGAGAGAATATTTATGGAAGTTATTCGTAAACCTTAAAGTATTTTGTTAATGCTTGTGATGATGATAATGATGATGATGATGACAGCATTTCTGTTATGGTCAGAATAAAAGGGGATTTCCTCACAATCTTAGAGCCAATGTCAGAGCTGGGAGGGCCCTTAGAACACAGGATGTCAGAGCTGGAAGGCCCTTAGAACACAGGATGTCAGAGCTGGGACAGGGCTGAGAGGGCCCTTAGAGCACAGAATGTCAGGACTGACAGGCACCTTAGAACACAGAATGTCAGAGCTGGGAGGGCCCTTAGAACACAGAATGTCAGGGCTGGGAGGGCCCTTAGAACACAGAATGTCAGGGCTGGGAGGGCCCTTAGAGCACAGAATGTCAGGACTGGCAGGCACCTTAGAACACAGAATGTCAGGACTGGGAGGGCCCTTAGAACACAGAATGTCAGGACTTGGAGGCACCTTAGAACACAGGATGTCAGAGCTGGGAGGACCCTTAGAACACAGAATGTCAGGACTGGGAGAGGCCTTAGAACACAGGATGCAAGGGCTGGGAGAGGCCTTAGAACATAGAATGTCAGGGCTGGGAGGGCCCTTAGAACATGGAATGCTGAAGCCTTGGGTAGCAGACACTTTAGAATATGGACAATTAGAATGTCTAAGTTGCCATCATATTCTTCGTACAAACAAGGGAATTGAAACCCAGAGGGGCAAAACAATTTGTTCTAGATTCTGCAGTGAATGGTAAGGTGATAAGGTTGAGAACCCAGGTCTTTTGGCCCCCAACCCAGTGCCCTTCCTACCTCGATGTGTGGATTCACTTTATATCTTGAGCTCCACCCTGGATAATTACAGAGCTGACACTCTCTAATGAACCCTTTGCAATGTCCCATGGCAGGGGCTTTGTCCTTCCCTCCAAAGTCTCAGGAGCAGAAACTCAGCATTCACTGTGAGGACAGAGAGTGAATTCCAAATATTTCTGCTTGCCCCAGATCCCCAGAGTTTCCCATCTATGAAATATCATCCATTTTCTCATATCTCCTGTGTTCCTAACTAAAATCGGTCTCTTTCTCTAAACCTTGTGATCTGTTCCTTCCAAATGGCAGGTGTCCCACCCTGCCCTATAGTGACGTTATCTCGGCCACTAGACTGTGAGATCCTGGAGAACAGGGCCCAGGTGTGATCTGCTTGGGTCTCTCTTTGTGTCCAGTGAAGATTTGAATACAGCCAGTGCCCAGGGTTTCTTGAATGATTGAATGAGCAGAGTGAAACAGTTTATGGGAACTAAAAGAACGCCCTTTGGGGAAGGTAGAAACTGAAGCCCGACAGCCTCTGGGCAGCTTCCTGAGTAACATTTGAAAGTTGATGTTTGTGGGATAAAAATAGCTTCTTGTCTGTGGCAGGGACAGCAGTTATGCATCTGCTGGCAGCCAATGCCCTTATTTTAGCCGAGCGTGGCGGAAGTCAGCAGCCCCCTTGGGCACACTGTGTGCCCACGAGAAAGGGTGGCCCCCTGCTATCTTGCCACTTTGGGTGCTTCCTTTCTATCTCTTGCTCAACTTTTTTGCAATGATAATGATCAAGGGAGCAGCCAAAGAAAGGGTGGGGAGAGGGTGAAGTTTCTCTGCCTTCATTCCTTCCTCCCAGTGGGGTGGCCCATCTTGATGGAAGACCATAGACAGAGTGTATGTGCGGTGCATTCCTGCCTCCTTCTCTGCACCCTTTTTTCTCTAGGATGCTCAGTACCCTTCTGCAGCAGCTTCTATTCTAACCAAGAATCCTTGCAAATTTTAATAAGCTCTGGGTTCTTCCCTGTATCCCCCACTGTTTGAAAGTGGCCTGTGTGCCATATGGCAGCATCTCAGACCAGGTTCTTGCACTTTCAAGTGAATCAGTACTATCAATCAGTCAGTCAACAAGCATTTTAAAAAAATTAAACATTTTAAATTGTTTTTTTCAAGGAACAAAAATTTTGGTCCTTCTTCCTTCCCTTGAGGTGGGGAACAAAATAAAAAATCTTTCTAACAAAGGTACAGTCAAGTAAAACAAATTCCCACCCTGGTTTTGTCCAAAAACTTAATGGTCATTTTTAAGCTTTTGCTGTGTGCCAGGCACTGTGCTAAGCATTAGGGTTACAAAGAAAGGCAAAAAGAATTCCTGCCCTCAAGGAGCTCACACTCTATTTGGGGAAGGCGCCGTGTACACATAGATGTACACAAGAAAAATGCAGGAGACGGAAGGCAATCTGAGCAGGGGAGCGTTAGTAGCTGGGAGAACCAGGGAGGGCTGTCTGCAGAAGGTGGAATTTCAATTGCTCAATCAACATTTATTAAACACTTGAACTGAGTCTTGCAGGGAGCCAGGGAAACTAGAAGATGAAGGTGAAGAGGGAGAATATTCCAGGCGTTAGTGCAAAGGCATGGTGCCAGGAGGATGGAGTGTTGTGTTTGAGGAACAGCAGGAGGCTCAGAATTGTTGGATTGTGGGTCTTGTGGAAAGGAACCAAGGGTAAGAAGATCGGCGAGATGGGAATGGGCTAGGTTGTGAAAGGCTTTCAGTGTCAGTAGAGGAATTTATATTTGATCCTGGGTGTAATAGGGTTTCATTGGAGTTCATTGAGAAGGGGAATGACATGGTCAGATCTACATTTAAAATTATTTTATTTTTTTATTAATTTATTTTAATCAACACTTATTTCCACAAGATTTTGAGTTCCAATTTTCTCCCCATCTCTCCCCTCCCCCACCCCAAGATGGCATGAATTCTGATTACCCCTTTTCCCAGTCTGCTCTCCCCTTTATCACCCCACCTTCCCTCCTATCCCCCTCACCCTCACCCTCACTTTCTTGTAAAGCAAGATAGATTTCTATAACCCAATATAAAAATATTTTTAAAATTAATAAGCATTTAAATTCTCTCTTCTCCCATTTTCCCCATCCCCCAGTTCTAAAAACTGAAAATGAAAGTTTACAGACTCAGCAAACTATATTAGCTCTTCCTGTAGCTTCTGATGGGTCTATGGAAAAGTCAATGTTTGATGAAAGTCTGAAAAAGAAAGATATCTAAAACCCTTATATCAAATATGTAAAGTTAAGAAAAATAAATTCCCACATCAACCATGTCTGGAAATGTATTTCTCTTTTTCACATTGAGTATTCCTTTCTCTGTCAGGAGATAGTTAACACGTCTTCTGAAATCATGGGTGGTCATCACATTGATCAACTTCTTATGTTTTTCTAAGTTTTGGTCAGACCTACAATTTGGGAAAGGTACCTTGTGGCAAAAAACTGGAAACAACTTTTTTTTCAAACTTGGGATAAAATTCATCCCTATCCTCACTGTATTAAATTTAAAAAGCAACATGCCTTATGGGAACCTTCTCTGTCACATAGCAAGTAAAAGATTGGTGTCACTGTTGAACATGACAATCTAATACAACCTAATAAGACAGGTTGATTAAGAATTTACAACGCAGTAAAAATACACTCATGAAAATTTAGCACTACGGACAGATGCATGCTGAAGGCATGCATAGGCAAACAAGTTGTATACATTTATTAACCATGGTGCCAAGATGCAATAATACTGCTTTTCTCTACTATAGTAAATATCATTCACTAACAGTTATAGATGTTGAATACACATCTAAATATACAAGGGTAAATTATATGTTGTAAATGGTAAAAGAAAAGATGCCTATCAACCGGGGAATGGCTGAACAAGCTAGGTCATGTGAATGAAATGAAATATTATTGTGCCAAAGGAAATGATGAAAGGGACAGTTTCAGACAAACCTGAGGTGACTCAGAAGATGAAGCAGAGTGACCAGAAGCAGAACAATTTATATGATAATAACATTGTAAAGACAAACCATTTTGAAAGACTTCAGAACTCTGAGCAATGTAATGACCAATCACAATTCCTGAAGACTGATGAAAAAGATGGCTTACTGACAGAAGGGTGATGGACTCAAAATGCAGAATGGGATGTATATTTTTGGACACTGCCCATGTAGGAATTAGTTTTTGCCTGACCATGAATATTTGTTGAAAGTGTTTTGGTTTCTTTTTCAATGGAAGGGGCAAGGGAAAGGGAGAGAAAATTGACATTTAATTTAAAAAATAAACAAGAAAAATCACCTTGACAGATACATGGAGGATGGATAAGAGTTGGGAAAGATTTAAAGAGGAAAGACCAGTTAGAAGTCTATTACAAAGCCCAGGCAAGAGGTGACGAGGTGATGTATGTACAGAATATTTGTACAAAGTAATTTTTTGGAATGGGGAGAGAGGGAGAGTTCTTAACCACTGGAGGTATCAGGAAAAACCTTGTGTGAGAAATGGGCTTGCAGTTCAACCTTGGGTGGAACTAGGGATTCCAAGAGGTGGGGATGAGTAGGGGAAATATTCTGGCCATGGGAGAGAGCAATGCAAAGGCCCAGAGGTGGAAGATGAAAGAATAATTTGTGTGCCCTGTGAGTGTCTCTTGTGAAGGAACATTGTGAACACTGAATCCTTAATGGAGAGCGTATACCCCAGGCTCCAAGGTTCCACACAGGTGGGGAGGATTATAGCTTGGAAAAGATGAGACTTGGGTGGGAGAGGGGGCAGAGCATGATGGCTGTTCTTCAAATATTTCTAGGGATGGGTGGATGCATTTGATGTTTTTCTGATTATTGCAGGTAGGGTGGGGTGAGGGATAGGGAAGAACAACGACAAATGCAAATTCAAAGAACATTTATGGAGGCCTGCTAGGTGCAAGAGGAGGAAGCATTAGAGTATAGCTAGAAATCTGGGATTGGAATACTGAAGACTTTGGTTCAGATTTCACCTCTGACATTTACTAGCTGTATGACCCTAGGCAAGTCACTTAATTTCTCAACTGAGATAATGTTTTTAAAGTTCCTGGCACATAATAGCCACTTAACAAATGTATGTTTCCTATCTCCTTTTCCTCAGGAAGCTCCTTGGGACTCAGTTGCTGGAAGGCACTATGCTAAATACAGGGGATATAAAGAGGAAAAGTCATAGTCTTTACCCACAAGAAGTCATTGAGGAAGAGAAAGGTAGCAAACAATAATAGCTAGAATTTATATAGCCCTTTAAGGCTTCCATTGCACCCTAGATGGCAATAATAGCTCACATTTATATAGAAGTTTACTTTTGTAACTATCTCATTTTACCCTCATAACAACTCTGGCAGTTAGGTGTTATGATTATCTCCATTTTATAGATGAGAAAACTGAGGCACGGGGTTGGTTGAATGACATTCCCAGGATCATATGGCTAGCCAAGCATTTGAGGCTAAATTTGAATTTGGGTCTTCTTGATTTCATGTCTAACACTGTATCCACTGCCCCACATAGACTCTTCTACATAGTTTATCTCCCTCAAGTCTCATAATAACCCTATGAAATAGGTACTAGTTATTGTTAACCACATTATACAGATGTAGTCACTGAGGCTTATGAAAGTTAAATGACTTCCCCAGCATCATATAGTGGAATAAATGCCTGAGGCAGGATTCGAACCCAGGTCTTTCTGACTTCAAGTCCAATATGTTACTCAGCATTCCTCTAGTTTCCATTCAAGTAGGGAGGGATCATTTCTTAATTAAAGAGACTTATAGGAGGCTTTATGGAGGATGAAGTATGTGAGTTGGGGCCTTGAAGAACCTGAAATGGAGAGATGAGGGTGGGGAATGAGATCCCATTCTGGTCCTGAGGCTGGCTTGTTCAAGTACATGAAGATGGGAGAGGGCAGAATGAAATCAGGACTATCTTCTAATACCTTGGTTCGAATAGAACATACAGTGTGTGAAAGGAAGTCTTGTGACTTGGAAAGGCAGGTAGGAACAAAGGCTGTAGAGGGACCTGAATGCCAATCTAAAGAATCTCTATTTTATTTGGTAGACAATGGGGAGCCACTGAAGATTTTTGAGCAAGAGAGTGATCAGATTTGATTTGTGCATTAGAATGATTCCTTTGGTGGCTGGCTGAAGTATAGATTGTAGAGGGCAGGTAGACAACTAAGGGGGTTCTCAAATTTGTCTGGGTGAGCTTCTGGAAGCCTGAGCTAAGGCTACTATGGAGTGTGGATGGAAAAGTCGGAGTGGACACAGGAAATACAGAGGAGGTGAAATCCCAAACACCAGGCAACTGGTTGTCTGTCGGGATTGGGGTGGGTGAAAATCGACCAATCAATGAGCAATCCTTTCTTAAGCATTTATTCTGCACTGGGCCCTATGTGTAAAGAATGGAGAGAAAAAGATACACCCAAGGATTTGAGCTTGGGTGATTTGGCGGATGCTGCAACCATTAACAGAAAGAGAGGTGTTAGGAGGGAAAGAAATTCCTCTCCTCTCCTCTCCTCTCCTCTCCCCCTCAATCCATGACTTGCCCGTCCCCTCCTCCCATACACACACCGCATCGATCCTGTGTCACTAAACTATTCTCGT
>NW_027187400.1:1475590-1479828 GCF_028583685.1 Petaurus breviceps papuanus
TCCTTCCCTCCTCTCCTCTCCTCTCCTCTCCTCTCCTCTCCTCTCCTAACATTGTCCCAGAAGCCAGGGAATGGAACACTATTGAGGACTGTTGTAGTCAACATCCATCCAGTACTGCAGAGACATCAAAGAGGATGACCAGGCACTTAGGACATCATTAGTGACCCCGGAGAGATGATTTTCAGTGGAA
Organism: Petaurus breviceps papuanus; assembly: GCF_028583685.1. Lineage (NCBI taxonomy): Eukaryota > Metazoa > Chordata > Mammalia > Diprotodontia > Petauridae > Petaurus > Petaurus breviceps. The sequence goes on from NW_027187400.1 coordinate 1,475,781, forward strand.
TGGCAAGGAGGACAGTTAGGTTTCAGACAGCTAGGGAGTGGTGTGGGAGGTGAGACATGGGAAGCATTTAGCAAAACATCTCTCTAGAACCGGATCCTTAACCTTTAGTGTGCTATGGACTTATGTGACAATCTGGTGAAGTCTATGTGCCCCTTCTCAGAAAAATGCTTTTAAATTTATAAAATAAATCTATAGGATTATAAAAGAAACTAGTTATGTTGAAGTACAGTTAACAAAATATTAAAAAACCAAGTTCACGGATCCCCAAAGTCTGATCTAGAAGTTTGGTGGTGAAGAAGATCACAAGCAGAGTAGAGCAACATTATTAAGGTGTTGAGGAGACAGAGACCCTGCCCTGCAAGGAGAGGAATATTCATCATGGAAGACTTAGAGGGGGCTTGTCTTGGTATTTGAACAGCAGTTAAGTGGGGAGGGGTTTGACTGATTCTATTTGACCCCAGACGGCAGAACTGATGCCACTTTCTCCCAAGCAATGGGTCAGATTGAGGTTCTAGGTAAGTGGGAATTTTCTAATAACAGAGCTGGGTATAGTAGAGTGGGTTACCTTGGGAGATGTTGGCTTCCCCATCACCAGAAATCTTCAACAAAGGATACATTTCCCTAGGACCTAGATCCCCATCTGCCACAAGTAGGCACTAAATAAATGGAGAGATAGCAAATGTTTGTCAATTGACATTATAGAAATATTATATTACTGTTTTGTATGCCAATTATACATTGATATTTTATTTCTGTTGCATGTACAAGTTGGACTAGACCTTTGAATTCTTTTTAACTTTGAGATTCTGTTAGAAAGACAGGACTAGAGCTTGAAGGAATAGGAAAACCAAGGAAAAGAGGTTTTTAAAAAAATAACAACCCTGATATGGGAATCCTGAAAATATTTCTAGGAAAAGGGGAAAGAACAGCACAGAGGGATATATTAAAGAGGAGAGGGAGAAAGGGAATGGTGTAATAGAAAACAGTCCTGATGATGAGAGGAGATGGGTTGGTATGGGGGGATAGAGGGTACTAGAGTGAGGGTTAGCTCTGGTGAGCAGTGGGGCTGCCTCATCTTATGATTCACATAGAGAAAAAATAAAATGAGTGAAAATGGGGGAGACTACAGTGTATAGAAGAAAATCTCAATGAGAGAAGAGGCAAGGTGCTTTGTCTCTCCATATTAGTTTCGACTGGCTAAGGATTACATGGCAGAGTAACTGAAAGGATTTGTGATCTCCTGGAGAAGAAATCATTATTCTACCCTTTTCCCGTCCTATCTATCTTTGAGGAGTCTTCTGCTTTGATGTAGACTTCCCTCTTCCCAACCTCTCCCACAGCATCTGACATTGAACATGACAGAAGGATTATGGACTGTTCATTTCTTTATATAACAACGGAATAAACAATAGCCAAGAAAAGGCTAAAAAATGCAAGGGAAAAAAAGGGTGGTGTGAAAGGACTGGTCAAGAGCTTACTGGAAATAACAGCAGCCAATGCAAATGCTTCTAAATGTAGCAGCTAGAGAGGCTTCCTCTGCTTGGTCCCTTTCTCATTCATAGATTGTAAGTTCAAGCGATGTTGGGGGAATAGTTCAGTTAAAGGAGCAGCATTCTTCCCAACTCTTGAGTCAAGGAGGGAAAGTTGGAGTGCATCTCATCTAAATCATTGCTCAGTGGGTGCTCAGCTTTTAGGACCCCACTGGCACCTTTCCGAATCTTTGAGTAGTGGATGAGTGCTTGGTGCTGCAAGCCCCACATGGTGTCAAGATGGAGGGCAACTGCGACTTGAACCTTCTTGATTCTATTCCTCTCTCTTCTTTCTCCCCAAATTCCTTGTGAACAATCCCACAAGCCACCTGATTTTATAATATCAGTGACTTGTGGAATCCTGGGAAATCATCTTCCTTTCCATGGTTATTCTGAAGAAAAGCCAAGTTCTAACAAAAAGTTACAAAAGAACGGCAATGACAACAACAAACCAAACCAAACTAAGCAACCCATTTATTTCTTCTGATAGTATGGGCAGTGTTCCTCACCTATCATCCCCCACCTAGTCAAAGACAGAAAGGACTTGTATTTTCTTATCTGTTCTGCAGCATTAAATTTGGTCATTATAATCACATCAGGTTTATTAATTTTCCCCCCAACACCTTCATTTTACAGATAGGGAAACTGAGGTATAGAGAGATTGATGAACTATTCAAAGTCACATAATTAGTAAATGGCAAAGCAAAAAATAATCCTTCCACTGTGCCATGCTTCTAGTTATGAGATTATTGCTGGGAGTTCTTATGGCTATCCTCCCTTCCCCTCCCAATTCTCCCCACCATCTAACACCATGAATAAATATACACAGGAAGTCAGGGCTTTATTTTAAGCCTGGGGGCACTAGCCTGGAACCAGGGCAATACGTAAAGTCAGTGTGAGAGGTGACGCACTCTTCCCCTAGGACTTCCTGTAAAAGTGTGTCACCCTTTGTACAATAAATCCCTCCTCTTGGGCCTGGGTCTGGGGCCAAGTCTGGGTCCCAGCCACCTGCTGAAAAGGTTTGTGGGCTTTGGCCTTTGAGAGTTTGGAGAGTGAGCTTAGAGGAATGGTCCAGCCTATCTGGTCCAGGGCAATGTCCCTGGCTAATGTCAAAAGGTAACATCAAATCAAATAAATTTGTCCAATATCATAAACTGATAGAATTTTGTTTGTGGAAAAGATGCAACCATTGTGCCCTAAGGACCCTAGGCCTTCTGCATCTGACTTGCTGCTCAAACATTCTATATATATTGTCTATCCCAACAGAATGTGAGCCCCCTGAGAACAGGAACTATCTAACTTTTTCATTTTTTCTCTCCAGTGTTTAGTACATAATAAGTGCTTAAGAAATGTGTCATTAATCCGTCCATCCATCCATTAATTTATTCATTCACTCATGCCCCAGGAAATGTGTCTAGGATGGTCCTGTCTCTGTGGGTGAGGTACCTGAAAGAGTGAAATTGCTAGATTAGTGACTAAAAGAAGTGACTTCTGGGAGGGACAATGGGTAGAGCAGAATCAGGAAGACCCAAGTTCGAATATGCTCTCACACACTTACTGGCTGTGGGGTGATGGGCAAGTCAAGTCACCATTTTCTACCTGTTTCTTCATCTGTAAAATGAGGATAATAATTACATTTGCCTCCCAGGGTTGTTATGAGATAACATTCATTACCATTTTTATTGTTTTTGTTACTCCATCTTTTAGACATCAATGTCAGAAGCCCTTTCTGTATCCCAGCATTGAAGCATGTCTGAGTTCGTAGGGACCCCGAGGTGGTCCAGTCCAATAGATACTTGATAAGGGGTCCCCTCTGTACATGCCTATGAAATAATCTTTCAGTCTTTGAAAATCTCCAGGAAGAAGGAACCAATTACCTCCTGGGGGGTAGCCCATCCTACTTGCGTATGGCTCTGATTATTCTTCTCTCCATCATATGGAAATTGGTCTCCCTGAACCTTCCATCCAGTGTTCTTAGTTTTACCCTCAGGGGCCCAAGCAGAGTAAGGTTAACCCCTCTTCTGACAGTTCTTCAGATCCCTGAAGACAGCTACTATGTCCACCCCCTACCCCCACCCTCAGTTCTCCTTTATTCAGGCTAAACATTACTAAACTTTTCAACAGACTCTCCTAGGGAGGTCTCTTAAGACCCTCTTGTATATATGTTATTTCTATGCACACGTTATTTCCCTTGTTAGAATATAAAACCTCTTGAAGGTAGAAACTTTAAAAAACATTTCTTCCTTTTCTTTTTTTGAACTATTGCACTCTCTCTCTTTTCTTTTCCTCCTTCTCTTTCCCTCCCTCTTTTCTTCCTTCTTTCTTCCCTCCCCTCCTTCCCTCCCTCCCATCTCCCTACCTCCCTTCTTCCTTCCTTCCCTCCCTCTCTCTTTCCTTCCTTCTTCCCTTCCTTCCATCCTCCCTTCCTGCCTTTCTCCCTCCTTCTCTTCCTTCCTTCCTTCCTTCCATCCTCCCTTCCTGCCTTTCTCCCTCCTTCTCTTCCTTCCTTCCTTCCTTCC
>NW_027187400.1:1479928-1562520 GCF_028583685.1 Petaurus breviceps papuanus
TCCTTCCTTCCTTCCTTCTTCCCTCCCTCCCTCCCTCCCTTCCTTCCTTCCTTCCTGCTTTCCTGCCTTCCTGCCTTCCTACCTTGCTTGTTTTTTCTCTGTGATCCTAATATTTAATAAATGCTTGTTGACTGACTTGCTTTCCTTTGGAAACCCTCCAAAGTTCTTCCTAAACTGTGCCCATAACTGACCCAAGACTCCAGCTGGCCCATGACCAAACAGAAGGCATTCTTGAGTGGGTGCTCTCTTCTCCCTAAAGGCCTTTTCCTCATTTCCACCTGAGATTCTTTTCTTCATATGCTGTGCTGCCTTGCCCCCAAATGAAAGTGAACCCCCCCTTTTTACATTTTCCTAGATCACTTTTTTTATTTTTAGATCTCTCTTTTATACCCATTACTTCCTGCTTTGTAAATGTGAAAACTTTCTATTCTCTTTAGTAGAATGTTAGCTGGAGGATGGAGGTGGGGTGTGGTACAGCAACTAGGCAATTTTTGTGCTTTAATGTCCCTCAAACAGAGCATAGTACCTGACAAAGTCCTTAGATAAATGGATAGATAAAATATCTATTAATCACTTGCCATATGCCAAACACTGTGGGAATAGAAATACAAGCAAGCAAGACAGTTCTTGCCTTCAAGAAGATTATATTCCAATGGGAGAAGACATCACATAAAGGGGTGCTGGAAATGCAGAGGTAAAGGAGTGGGCTTGAGAAGATTAGGAGAAGGCAGGGAAGTATCAACAAGGGGCACAGAGGTAGAATGCAAGGGAAATGAGGATGATGGCCTAGTGACCTTCCTGGGCTGGATTCTCTGCTGTCTCTTCTGCAGTTTCAGGTTCCATTATCCTGGAGAGTCTGGCTGAATCTCCCAGGCTTTAACTTTTCCCACTTCCTCTTGGTGTCGCGACTATGTGGCAAACAATTGTCCAAGAGCTTTCTAGAGCACAGAACTGGTGTGTGAGTCTTCACCAGGTATTAATGAGAAGCTGTGAGGGTTCCCCCACCTCCCAACTAAAATGTGCAGAAAAAGTGTTAGGCTGGCACGCTGAGCATGCCCATGACCTTGGGAAGCAGGGCTCTGTCTCCCTGGCTGTGGATCTGGGACTAGGTATCTTGGGCTAGAGCATGTGGAGAGGGCCAGGGAGGGGAAAGTTCCAAAAGGACCAGAGATTTTAGTCAGGGGGAGTCTCTTTGGACTAGGATGGGTCTAAACGTCTCAAGCAGCTGGAGACTGTGGCCTGGCTGGAAGGAAGGAAGGAAAGCAGACTTCTTGGAAGGACAGGACAGATCCTGGAACAAGAGGAGACAGGACATGGGAAATTGGAAAGATTATCCAGTAATAAGGCAATAATGGTACCAAGTGTGGATTTCAGCTCTAGAGACAGTTATTACTGGTTTCCTGTGGCAAGGAGATAGGGAGCAGGAGGGGAGGGCATCTGAAAAGAAGGGAAAGCAGATTTGGGAGAACAGAAGATTGAGGGAGGAGAATAGGAGAAGACCTGCTGGGGAAGAGAGGCTCGTCTGGGCTTTGGGGCCCAAGTGTAGTTCGGGAGACACTGAGAATCAACCAGTTGAAGTCCCACCTTCTACAGAAAGCCTTTCCCAATCCCTCTTAATTCTAGTGCTTTCCCTCTAGTGATTATCACCAATTTATCGCTTCTGCATTTTGTTTCTAAATAGTTGTTGCATGTTGTCTCTCCCATTAGAGTTCCTGCTCTTAAGGAGAATCCAGGTCTCTTGCCTTTATATTTCCAGTGCTTAGCACAATGTCTGACACATAGTAAACTTTTATTAAATATTTATTGACTGACTGATAGTGTTACCAATACCTTCTCCTCTAAGGCCACCTTCCATCTAGACTGTGTGTCACAATTTATATACAAAGTATCTTTCAAAAATTTTAGAGTATAAGCTTCATGAGGGCAGGGACTTTTTTTTCTCTTTCTTTGTATCCTCAGTTCTTAGTGCAGCACCTGGCATACAGTAAGAGGTTAATAAATGCTTGTTGCTGATAAGAGATGGGGAGGGGCTTTGTGAGGTGACCTGGGTTACCATGAACTTGCCATGCTACTTCAGGAAGATCTCTTTTTATCTCTGTTCTTTTCTGTGTGGTTTCCCTGTTTGACGTCAAAAGGATTCACTACTTTCTGTCCATGACTAGAGGTTTACCTCCTGAATTCAGGAAGAGAGCCTGTCTCTTCCTTGCACCTGGGTGTACCTGGCACATAGGAAGAGCAGACAGGGAGTATCTCCCCCACAGAGAAGAGAAATCTCCCATGTGGCACTATCCGTCCTTGGGGATAATTTGTGGACATTGGCCTCCATGGGGACAGCTCAGTTAAAGAGCCCTCAGGACAGACAGCCCCAAAGCTCTGGGCAGGGGTGTGAAAATAGGAGGGGAAGAAAGAGAACAGCAGGGAGATGGGGGCCATCAGTTTCACCTAGGCAGCTAGTGGACAGAAGGCTCAGACTAGTGTCAGGTAGGCAGTTCAAATCCTGCCTCAGACACTTACTAGATATACGACTGTGGGCAAATCACTTAACTGGTGTCTGTCTCAGTTTCCCCATAAGTAAAAATGGGGATAATCATAACACCTACCTCTCAGAGTTCTTGTGAGGATAAAAATGAGACGATATTTGAAAAATACTTCATAAATTATTCTTCTTAATTATTATTATTACATACATACATGTACATACGTATGTGTGTATATACATACATTTATACACACATACACACATGTATATATATATATATATATATATATATATATATATATATATATATATGATTTTTCTCCACCACCGTTGCTCCAGTGGAAATAGTTAGGGCCCTTGGAAAATGGCTTTGAATGAATGAGACATTTTAACTCTTGCTAGGCAAGAATATTTGTGAGTCAAGAATGAGGAAATAAAGTGAAAGCCTGTTCTCTGCACTACAAGGTACCCTGAAAGAAGGGTAAGGTAGGCAGTGAGGGGGACCTCTGGATACCTAGTTGTGAGAACAGAGGTGAGATGATATATCAGAGAGAATGCTGGAGTTGGATCTGGGGTTCCAACCCTTATTATGCCTCTTAGTAGATGGGCCTGGAGTCAGAAAGACCTGAGTTGAAGTCTGACCTCAGACACTTGCTAGTTGTGTGACCCTGGAAAAGTCATTTAACCTCTGTCTATTTCAATTTCTTCAACTAGAGAATTATAGAGCAATCATAGCACCTATCTCCTAGGGTTGTTGTGAGGATTAAATGACATAATATTTATAAGGCTCTTAGCACAGTGCCTGGAACATGGCAGGTGCTATAGAAATACTAGTTATTATTAATATTATTTTATTGTATTATTATGACTTCCCCCATGGGCCTGAGTTTCCTTATTTGTAAAACTTGAGGGGAGGATTGCAATGAATGACATCTCAAATCTCTTCCAGCTTTAAATCTATGATCCTAGGGCCTCTGGATTGCAGTCTGTTTATCTGCAAAGTGGAAATGGAGAGTACCAGCCCTGCCTCCCTTTTGGCATTATGAAGATCAGAGAAGAGGCTGTGTATGAAAATACCTTAAGTGATAAGGTTCTCTGCAAATGTACAGTAGTAATGATGCTAGGCAGGTGGCATGAAACAACTGAACAAACATTGACTCTGGAGTCAGAGGACCTGAGTTCGAATTTGGCCTCTGATACTTAGTTCCTCTGTGACCTTAGACAAGTCACTTAACTTTCCAAAGCCTCGGTTTTCCCATCTGTAAAATGAGAGTGTTGGACCAGAAGTCTTACAAGTCCCTTCTAGCTCTATATCTGTGATTTACAACAGTGATAATGCTAATGAGTCTCAGTGGTTTCCTTGGGAGGCTGGGAGACCTTGAGGCACCAAGAAGGCAATCCTTAGTGAGGCACAAAGAGAGGGCCCCTGGGCTGAAGATGTAGGGCATGCAGGTTCGTTGCAGAAGGGGACAGGGAGTGAATCAGGGTCAGTTCCCTTATTGGAGAAGCTGCCAACACCATGGCTAGGGAGAGAAGAGCTAGACAGAGTTAAATTCTGTCAGCAGAACTCTGCCTGTGGAAATCAGTTGAGGAGACTGAGGTGTCCCGTTCTTGTAGCAAGATGGAGGAGCTGTTGGATGGCACCTTTAAGGAGGGGGCCCTGGGCAGAGTGTCTCCCTGTCTCTCTGCGGCAGCACTTAGGATTTGAACTGGGGTCCTTTGACTCCAGAACCAGAGACTCCAGTCCAGAGACTCTACCAGGCTGCCTCCAGCAGGGGAGAGCTTATCCAGTAAGAGGAGGCCAAGTGCATTTTCTAATGCTTCAGAGAGCTCGAGGAGAATGAGATCATTGGTAATCTTGGAGGGGGGAAGCCCACTTCATGTGGATGGTTGGGGTTGGAAGCCAGACTGCAGGGAAATGAGGAGAAACTCACTGCCGTGGCCATGGATGCATGCCACTCATGCAAGATTCTCATTTCTCCCTTCTATGTTCCCCTTTTGGATTCTTCTTCTTTCTTTTCCCCCTTGTGCCTCTTCAGAACTGAAAGGGGCCTTAGAACACAGAATGTCAGAGTTGGGAGGACCCTTAGAACACAGAATGTCAGAACTAAAGAGACCTTAGAGTGTAATTTCAGAGGTGTAAGGGGCCTCAGAGATTATCTAGTCCAACCCCCTTCATTTGATAATTAAGGAAACTTGAGTACCAGATAAGTTTAGTGGTTTATCTGAAAATCAGAGAGTGAGAGGAGATTTGAATCCAGGTCTCATGACTCCTAGACTATTTTTTATACCCTTTGTTGCTTATTTGATCCTTATGGGGGAAAAAAAGGTCAGGGGTGAGGTAATTGGAGTTCCTTGGCTGAATTTATGCTTGCAGCAAGAGTCAGAACAGACTCATCTTCCTACTTCTGCCTCTTGCTTCTTTGTTATTGGTGTTGCTGTTTTTCCTGGGCAGATTAGAGGTCCTTTTTCATCCCACATGGGAGCTTCCATTGGGTGAAGATTTTCCTATCAAGATCATTGGTCTGAGGGTCAGGAATCCAGGGTTCTCATTCTGCCTCTGCCTCTATCTCTCTGTGGTACCTTAAACAAATCTGTTCCCTTTCTCTGAGTCTTAGTTTCCTCATCTGTAAAATGAGGGGATGGGTCTTGATGATCTCTGAGGTCTCCTCTCAGTTCTCTGAGTCTCCCTCTTGAGGAGTTTAAAGAGCCTGATACACGGATGACATACTCCAATGGATACATGATCTCATTGATGTGGGTGCTTTCTCCAGTGATCCCTGGACATTGGGGGTCTCTGCCAGATCTCTGTGAATATTCCTTGAGGGACTGAGTTAAATCTAGAGATAATAAGTCTGGGACTTTGAGCTAGCCCCCAAACCATGATCTCCAGGGACTTTTTTGTTCCCTCTCCCTAGTCTGACTTGGTTCAAGGTCACACTAGGGGTTGAAGCTGTTTTTCTTTGGTTTTCCCAAGACAACTGTTTTGCTTCCTAGGATCTGATTGTCCTGTGGATCCATGGGAAAATCTGTCAAGGCATAGGTTCATAAATTTAGAGCTGGAAGGAACCTTAAAAGTCTTCAAGGTTCACATCCTCATTTTACCGATGAGGAAACTGAAACTCAAGAAGTAGGCCACTCTATCCCATAAGCCTCGCTGACTCCCCACTCAGGTGATTGGAAACATCACATTCATGCTGCTGCTACATAGGAGGCCACAGGCTTGTTTCTTGTTTTTGTTCCTGATTTTAAGAAGAGCAGGGGGGGAACTCTTTGTCCCATGGGGAATAGAGTAAGGCGGGAGTAATTCGCAGGATAGCCACATCTCTGGCATGCCCCAGGAATGCACAATACAGGGCCACTGGGAGCTAAGAGATTAATGTGCTACCCTCCCAGACCACGGCTTTTTATTTTATTTGGAACCTTCTGCAGACATAAGGCAATGATTAGATAATGGAATTTTCACTTTCACACTAGATTCTGTGTATGTGCATATGTGTGAATAAATATTTATTAAACACCTACTTTGTGACTAGCACTGTACAGAAGGAGGTAAAAGATAGTCCCTGCCCTCAGGGAGCTCACAGTCTTATAGGGGAGACAACCAGCAAACATATATAGGCTATAAAAGCAAACAAGTTATATACCTCCAAGATAAATTGGAACTGATTAAGAGAGGGAAGGCACCAGGATTAAGAGGGCTTCCTGTAGAAGGTGGGATTGCAATTTGACTTCAGTTAGGAGGAAGGTGTGTGTGTGTGTGTGTGTGTGTGTGTGTGTGTGATATAGAGACAGAAACACATAGAGACACAGAGATAGGCAGAGACACAGAGAGATAGTCAGAGAAACTGAGAGAGACATGGATTTAATACACTTTTGAAGTATCTACAGTGTGTAAGTCCCTAGGAATACAAATTTGAATGTAATTTAGTCCTTTCTATTGGGGTGAAGGGAGAGGTGGTCAGATAGGTGAGTAGATAAGGATGATACAAAGTAGGTTGTGTCCATAAAGGAGAAAATGACTTTAGGAAAATGTGAGGAAAATGAGAACCCTTTTCAGGGGGTGGTCAGGAAAGGTACCCCAGAGGAGGGGGTTATTTGGGCACACAGGGACCTTCTAATTATTCTTCCAACAACGCTGCATAAATCACAGCTCATGTTTCTGTAAATCCTTAATATTTACACTTCCCTATCACAAACAATTCCATTACTATTTTTATCTCCATTTTACCTAGAGGGGAAATGACTTGCCCAAGGTCACATTTCTAGTTGTGTATAAGCGGGAACTCAACCCCAGGCTCTCTGATTTTAAATTTATTCATCTATTCATTCAACAAACATTGATTAAGCACTGTTATGAGCAAGGCATCCAGTAACATGCATTTGCTTACTTAGCTAAGAAAGTCTTCCTCAAGAGGGAGACTCAGAGAACTGAAAGGAGACCTCAGAGACCTCTTGCTATGTAAGACTGTCCTCCTACCTGAGAGCTGAGAGCTGAGAGGAAGAGGAGGGCAGGCCTAGACCAGACCCAGCTTCCGCCCACTGCTCACCAATGCTTCTTTTCAGGGAGTTTGCCATCTGTTAGTAGGGATAGTGAGAGTGGGGAGAGGAAACAAAGGGCCTGGGAAAGAAAGAATCTCAGTGCCAAAGGAGTCATTGATGTTTTCAATTTGCTTGGCCTTGACCCCTCAACACCTGCAAACTGAGAAAGTAAGGTGCTTTCCAGAGGCTAAAAATGGACCCTCTGACAGGGTCTCTGAGAAAGATGCTGATGGGTGGGTAAGGGTTACCATTAGGCAGAGGACAATTTCTATTCAACACCTGGATCCCAGAAGTCCTGTTGAATTGCTGTTCCTGATGCCCGAGTCTGACCAGGCCATTTCCCAGCTCAACAAACTCCAGTGGCCCTCAGTGCCTCCGGGATCAAACATCAGGACCCTCATTTGGCACTTAAAACTCATCACAACCTGGCACTAACCTACTTTTGCAACTTTATTACACGTGATTCTCCTTCACACACTTGGTGGTCTAGCTGCCCTGGTCTTTCTGTTATTCCTCACACATGACTCTCATCTCTCATCTCTGTGCCTTTGTCCAAGCTATGGCCATGCCTAGAGTGTGCTCCCTTCTCTGCTCCACAGCCCAGAGTCTCTGGTTTCCTTCAAAGGCTCCTCTGACTATCTATTCCCTTCTACATGGGTGCCTGTCCCCCATGCACATGTGTAGTAATGCAAACACAAATAACATGAGATGTAAGTAATATAAATTACCCATGATATAAGCAATGCAATATAAATGACATGCAACACAAATAATGTAACATTAATTGCATGCAATATAAATAATATAACAGATTACATGTGATATAACAATAGAAATCACATATGATATATGCACTGTAACATGAATTATACATAGTATAAATGTTACATGAATTATGTGCAGTATAAATAATGCAATATGGATTACATGTAATATAAATAATATGTTAATTACATGTAATACAAATAATATAATGTTAATTACATGTAATATAAATAATATAATATTAACAGGTGTGATATAAACAATGTAATGTGAGTTGCATGTGATATAAATTACATATAATATAAGTAATGTAATATGAATCACATATAATATAAACAATGTTACATAAATTGCATCATATTTATTTAAGCTATTTTTTGGATATCCTATTTATGTGCACATTGTCTCTCCTGACAGAATATAAGTATCTCAAGGGTAGGGACTGTTTCACTTTTGTTTTTGTATCTCTAGTGTCTAACAATGACCGAAATGGTCGGTGCTTCATAAATGTTTGCAATCAATTGATTGGATAATTCCTCTTCCACATAAGAGCATTTCAAATATTTGAAGGTTGGATGATACATAGATCAAGGGGAAGACCCAGTAAGACCTGCCCCTCCAAGGTTACTCTCCATTGACTTTCTATGTACCATACATGCACCATCTTACAGACATGCTACCTGCACCATTAGAAGGTGAGGTACTTGTACTGGAAGGACCCTTAGTGACCATTTAGTTTCATTCTCCCATTGTACACATGAGGAAACTGAGATGAGAGAGGTGAAATGACAAGGTCTCACAGCTAGTAAGCCAAGTTGACAAAGAAGGAAGAAAGTATTAAGGGCCTACTATGTTCTAGCCACTATGCTAAAATGCTTCACAAAGATTATGTTATTTGATCCTTACAACAACCCTGGCAGGTAGGTGCTATTATTATCATCCCCATTTTTCAGTTGAAGAAACTGAGGCACACAGAGATCAAAGTCACCCAGTTAGTAGGTGTTTGAGGCTGGATTTGAACTCAAGTCTTCTTGATTCTATATCCACTTGTGCCACCCAGATGTGACTTTTGACAAGCTAGACACCATCCAGAGGAAGAAGGACAGGATAACAAGGGGCTGTAGGACATGGTATATGTGAGACTGGGGATGTTTCTCTTAGGAAAGAGAAGGCTTAGGAGAAGACAAGCCTGGGGTCCTGACTCCAGACCCAGAGCTCTATTCCCTGCCCTACCTAGCTGCTCCACTCCATTATGGACAAGCCCAACATTGTACATCATGCTTTTTCCTCTGTCTCACCAGTGCTGATCACAGTGTCTGGCACCCTGTGGACAGTGTAAGTGTCCCTTGCTTGATTGTTGTGATGGTTCGGGTGGGCATGAGAAGGACTGTAGCAGGATGGTGGAACAGAGCCATAGAATCTGAGCATTGGAAGGAACCCCGAAATCTCTGCCCGGGAGAGATTCAGGAGGCTATCTCTATAGCATTCTGAGCAAGTGGTCACCCCATTGGCCTTTGGGGAGGCCTGAGTGCGTTTATCTGTAGGCGAGAGAGACTGATGATTAGGAAGAAAGTTTTCCTGATTCCCCTTAATGCCAGTGCCTTCCCTCTGCTGATTATCTCCAGTTTGTCATGTATGTATGTGTGTGTATGCACGTATGCATGCATGTATGTATATGAGCATATACATGCTTATATGTTTGCATATTGTATTCCCCATTACATTGTGAGCTCCTTGAGAGCAGGGATTGTTTTTTTTTTTGCCTTCCTTTGTATCCCCAGCACTTAGCATGGTGCCTTGCACATAGTAGGTGCTTTATAAATGTTTATTGACTGACAGACAGAGAGAGGAGAAGAAGGAGAAAGAGGAGGAGGAGGAGGAGGAGGAGGAGGATCAAGGGAACAGGTGGAGAAGTCAGGCTTACTGAATGCCTCACCTGTGATCTTAGGTAAAGAATGGAAGATGGTGCTGAGAATTTGAGGAATGGTGGGTAACTGAAGGAACTCATATGACCTCAGTCTTCTCATTAAAGAAGGACAATGGGTCTCTTGCTGTAAATGTGGAAAATCGGAATCTAGCTGGTGGTGAGAGAAGAGAAACAATAGTTTAAAATGGTCATGGCGGGGAATTCCACATGACAGTTGATAAAGGTGAAGTGTGGAGGACTGTCAAGCACCTGTTAAGGCTCAGATGAGGTTATGTAACCAAAGAGCTGTGTCTAATGGACTGGTGTCAACTTGGGAAGGAAATTTCAAGTGCAAAGCATCATGGATCTGTCCCTGACCCTGGGCTCTTTATCCTTTTGACCAAAGCCTTGGAGGAAAACACAGATGGCATGCTCATCAGATGTGCAGATGACCCAAAGCTGTGAGTGATGGCTAGCATAGATGACTGACAGGATCTAAAAAGATTCCAATGGGCTAAAATGATAGGCTGAATCTTCTAAGATGAAGTCCAACCAGAATAAATGTAAAGTTGTATGATCTGGATAAAAATTAAAATTAATTATATTGACCATAGGATGGAGGAATCCTGACTAGACAGTAGTTTGTGTGACTAAGATCCTGGGGGGCTGAGAGTTTGAGTCATAGCTATGAATTACTGGAAGTATGTGAGTCCAGAGAAGAGAAGTGGGGGGCACATGATGGCCATGTTCAAGTATTTGGAGAACTTAATTATGGAAGAGGTATTAGACTTGATTTCTGGCTGCATAAAATAGAACAAGGACTTTTTTTTGCTGTTCTTTACTGTATTTTTTAAAATTCAATTTTATTTCATTTTTGATTCTGAAATCTCTCTCTTTCACCTGCCCTTCCTCCATTCATTGAGAAAGCAAGAAAAACAAAACTTGTTACAGATATTTTTAGTCAGGGAAAACAAATTCTCACATTAGCCATGTCTAAAAAAATAATCTCTTCCATCTGCACTCTGCACCCATCCTTTCTCTATGGGGAGCGGGGGGTGGGGAGTAGCATGATTCATCAAGAGTCCTCTGGAACTGTGACTGATAGAACAAGAATTAACAGAATTTGCAGAGAGATTTGGATTCTATAAAAGAAAAAAATACTTCTCATCAAATGAGAGCTGTTCAAAAGTGGAAAAAGATCTGTTGGAGGTAATGAGTTCCCCATCATTAGAGGTCTTCAAGAAAAACCTGGATGGCCCCTATCAGAAAGATGGTAGAATGAATTCTAGGTCATATATAAGACAATCTTTGATGACCTCTCACATGCCTTTAAACTCAGAGAATCTCTGGTTCTTTAATCCTTCAGAGTTCTAGAATAGCAGCTCTTACCCCTGCCTTGTCCAAGGTTTCTCTTCCCAGAGAACCCATTATCTGCTCACTCAGCAGGCTGTTGGGCCCATTGGTGGTGCTGTGGGGGTGGTAAAGACAGAAGCCGCACAGGCTTTGCCTCTTGGACAGAAAGCCTTCAGTGGGATCAGAGAAGGTCCCATTAAATACTCAGGTCTGAGGATTCTGGAAATGACCCTAGGAGTGATTGAGCCTTGGGGAGTTAATCTCTGTTGAGTAAACTCCAAAGAGAGTGAATTGTAAACAAGGAGACTAATTTATGATTTATTAACTGGTAAGGGCAGAGGGAGGAAGAGGAAGGGAACAAGGCACTCTACCTAGTGCTTTACAGTTATCATCTCATTTGACACTCTAGAATCCTAGAGGCCCAGGTAAGAGGGGAAGGTGAGGGACAGATAAAGGCAGCAGTTGAGTGGTATAAGTCCTGGCTGAAGAGCTCAGAGACATGGGTTCTAATGCCAGTTCTCTTGCTCATTTAGTATGAGGAAATGTGTCCCTGGAGTAGGGTCAGAGGACCCAAGTTCTATACCTAGGTCTACAACTAACTTGTTTCTTGTTTCTTTTTTCTAAGCTTCAGTTTCCTCATCTACAAAATAATGGCTTTGTACAAGATAATTTCTATGACCTTGCCCAGATTTGATGTTTGATATTAGATGACACAGTGGATAGGATGCTAGACTTAGAAAGGGGAAGACCCAAGTCCAAATCTGGCCTCCAATATTTACTACCTGTGTGACCCTGTGCAAGTCACTTAACCACTCAGCCTCAGTTTCCTTATCTGTAAAATGGAGATAATAGTAGCAACCACTCAAGTGAGATACTCTATGTAAATTACTTTGCCAACTTTAAAGTGCCATATAAATGTTAATTATTGTAAGTTAGTTATTCTAACGTCAGTTATCCCAAGGTCCTTTTCCAGTGACCTTGGCCAAGTAACTTCTGCTTTCTGGCTCTCAGGTTTCTTTTCTGTACAATGAGGGAGTTTGGATACAATGCTCTTAAAATCCTTTGTTACAGTAACGTTTTACAGACCCATGAGTTTATATACTTTTCTAGTGACTAGAATACTAATGCTCCCACTTCCCAGGGAGTTGGCCAGTGGAATTTGCCATCAGAAGAAGGTTTGATGAGCCTGGGGTCCAAGCCAAAGCTTGGGATGGCTCTTCAGGTTTTCCCACCCCACTGTCTGCTCCTAGCCAGTACCTATCTTTCTAGGGAGAGGATGCTCACCCTGGCCAGGTGGTGTAGCTTGGACCTCAGTGGGTGCGAGGGAGACACTGCTCCAGTCTCAGCACATAATGTGAGATCACTTCTGAGTTCCCTTTCGTTTCTAAATCTGCCTATGTCTTTAGTACAAAGAATGCCGACTTGAAAGGGACCTTGTAATATAGTCAGTCAATCGATACACATTTATTAAGTGCTTAGGGTGTGCAAGTCACTGTACTAAGTGCTGTGGATACAAAGAAAGGTCAAAGACAGTCCTTGCCCTTCTGGAGCTCACAGAGGGTTATCTGCAAACACCTAAAGACAAATTAACTGGAGGCTGGATAAATTGCAGATAATTGCCCGAGGGTAGGCTCTAGAATTGAGAGAGATTAATTAAAGAGGCTTCTGGTAGAAAGTGGGATTTTAGCTGAAAGAAGCCGGGATGGGGAGATGAAGAGGGAGAACATTCCAGGCCTGGGGGATAGCCAGAGAAAGTGCCCAGATAATGTATTTGGTTTGAGGATCAGCAAGAAGGTTGGAATGGATGGAAAATGGTAAGAGCACAGAACATCAGGGTAAGGAGGAAACTTTAGAACAGAGAACACAGAGTGTCAGAGCTGGGAGGGGTCTTAGAACACAGGATGTCAGAGCTGGGAGGGTCCTTAGAACACAGGATATCAGAGTTAGAGGGCCCTTAGAACACGGAATGTCAGGGCTGGGAGGGCCCTTAGAACATAGGATATCGGAGTTAGAGGGGCCTTAGAACACGGAATGTCAGAGCTGGGACATAGAATGTCAGAGGGAAGAGGAGCCTTAGAAGGAAAGACTTCAGAACTGAAAGATCGCTCTTCCCTTGAAGAAACAGCTGGATTGCTTAGTGAAGGGTCAGGGACTCTGGGCCTGTAGGAGACAAGATTGTGACCTCCTTAACTTGCAACCTCACTTCGCCTTTCTGTATGCATCACCCTTTCCTCTGTCAGTATCCTGACCTTCTGCCCCAGTTAGCCCAGCTCTTCCCAGCAGGGAAGAACGTGATGTGATTACTGCCTCCTTTTTGAGAGGAAGGGAAATGTTCTCTCTGTTTGGATGTGTCTGTCGTTTGAAAAGAGGTCCCCAGCAGGCCAAAGCTGAGCCCTAACAAGCCTAGTACAGCAATTTCAGACCAGTTTGGGGAGGAGAGACTACAGGGCAGGGAGGCTTTCCCTGGAGGGCCAAGCCCTGCAAGGGGGCTGAGTGAAAAGAGGTGGGGGAGGTTCGTGGCTCTCCTTCCTGTACTCAGTGCCTCTACATCCACTTGACCTGCTTGTATGGGCCTTGTAGGGGTCTTGTCTGTGCTTGCATGTACATGGCATTTCCCCTGTTGGGATGTTAGCTCCTAGAGGTCCTAGACGTGGGGGGGGGGCACTTCACTTTTGTATTCCCAATACTTAGCACAGTGCCTGGGATACAGGAAACACTTTGTAAATGCTTATTGGTTGAAATCTCCCCTTCGGAAGCTTCAGACTCCTCACCTACAAAAACAGGGAGCTGGGCTAGTCTTCAGGTCAAATCTCAAGGTCCTTCACAGCTCTGACATCCTGTGTTCTAAGGCCCTCCCAGCTCTGACATTCTTTGTTCTACAATTCTAAGTCTTCACTATAGCAGGCAAACCTTTCTATAAATAATGAACAAACTATGATCTGAGTAAGAAATGGGAAGAAGAATCATTGTGACATGACAGTCGAAGACGCTAAGTTGAGCTGACTGAGGTAAACTAAGGCTCGGTGCATAGTAACACTTTCCAGAAGGAAGGAGGCCATAGCCCCACTCTTTTCTGCCCTGGTGAGACCACACCTGGAGGATGGTATTCATTTCCAGACAGGATGCTGACCAGCTGCACTGGGATGGGGCACAGCTAGGTCCCTGGAGCTAGAAGGAGCCTTAGAAGACACCCAGTTCAAACCCTTTGTAAAGACACTGAAGCTTTTTGCTGGATACCACACAGCACTGACATAATTATTTGACAAATGAGGAAACTGAGTCTTAAAGAAGAGAGATGACTTGCCCTGGGTTGTATAGGTGAGAAGTACTTGGTTCAAGGTGCCACATCCTTCAAGTGACTTTTCATGATGGCTCAGATGTTGCTGCCAGCCTCACTCCCCCATAACACACACACACACACAACACACACACACACACCTTATGTTTACTTACCCTCAAGCGTATCATATTCTTCCAGTACCACATAGGTGCCTAAAGACAGGCCTGCTTCTCCTTTGTACTTGAACCCCATTGATTAACATAGTGCCTGGACCATAGTAGGCGCTTAATAAATGCTGATTGATTGATTCAAGGGGTAAAGCTGGGAGGACTCCAAATACAGCTTAGTAAACACTTGCATTCAGTTGTCCTTTGGGGTGTGGTTGGCACTGTAACTCCTTGGGTGGAAGTGGGGATGAGTGTGGGGGTGCTAAGTCTCTGAGGCCATCCCTGCCTCTTAGGTCTGCCCCCATCAGAGTTGCCCTCCCCCTCCCCTCACTTTTCCTACTCTGATCCATTGCTCTGTGTTCTGGATTTTCGGTCCCCACTGGCTTCTAAAGGGCTGACCCAGTTAGAAGTGAATGCTCAGTGACCTTGCCTGCCCCAACCAACTCTGTTCTCCCTTCTTTAGGTCATGAGCATGCTGCTTCTCATTGAGCACTCAGTGGAGGTGGCCACCAGCAAAGGGTACTGCAAAATCCTCCAGATGTCCTACTACAAGATTGGTATGTCCCTGAGAAAGGGGGTGTTTTTGGTAGGTGGGCAGAGGGAGAAGGAGGAAGAGTCCCTGAGTCAGGACAGGGAGCAGCCCAGGCAGTCTGTGGGGCCAGGAGCTAGGGGTCCAGGGGCCTTCACCAGCTGTGGTCATTCATAAGCTCTTTGGGTGATCCGCTTTCAGTGACAGCTAGAAAGTGTGTAAGCCAGACCTTTCCAGTGCTGAACACTGTGGCCCTCCATCTCCCATCTCTGGGTCTTTGTACTGGCTGCTCTCCATGCCTGAAGTGCCTCCCCCCCCCCCCCCATCTCAAACTCCTAGAATCTCCTGTTTCCTTTGAAACCCAGCTACCAGTACCTCTCACCCTACCCACGATTGCCTTGTATTTAATAATTATAATGACCATTTAAATAGCGCCTATTATGTGCCAGTTACTGTGCTAAATGATTTTTTTTTAACAAATAAAATCTCATTTGAGACATCTACAACAACCTAGGAGATAGTTGCTATTATTATCCTAATTTTACAGATAAGGAAACTTAGGCAAAACAGATCAAATGACTTACCCAGGGTCACCTAGCTATTAGGTGTCTGAGACTTCATTTGAATTCAGGTCTTTTGTATTTTGTACATACCAAGGATCAGAGCTCTAGCTCTGGAAGGGAACTCAAAGACCCTTTATGTACATGTGATCTCCCTTGAGTTTCTGTATCCCCAATGGATACAGTAAATATAGTAATATAGTAAAGTGACTGGCTTGTAGTGAGTGCTTAATAAATGCTTTTTGACTAATTGGACAAATTTGATGGTTAAGGAGTTCTATAAAATGTCAGCTCTAGAGGGCATGATTCAGTTCCAACTCTCTCATTTTATAGGTGAGGAGAAAGGAAGTGTCCAAGGTCACACATGAAGTTAGTAACAGAAGCTAGAACCCAGATCTCTTAATTCTTTCTACCCCTAACCTTGCTCATCTTGGATCAGGTCAAATAATATCAGAACAGAAATTTAGAGCTAGAAAAAGCCATAGACACATGAAAACACTGAGGAGTAGAGTGACTAAGTTGCTTGGCTATGATCCCAGAGCTAGAAAGAGGCAGAGCCCTCACTGGCAGCCAGGTTTTCTGACTCCAGGTCAGCTCTGCGAGGCTGGACCCCAAGGTTCCTGACCGTCCTTTCCCTTGGTTTTCAGCGGACATCACCTCCAGCTTCCTGCTCATCATCATGCTCTTCATCATCAGCGTGAGCTTGCTCTATGGCGTACTCAAGGTAAGAGGCAGCCGGTGGCACAGCCCATTGGCACTGGACCAGAAGCCCCTCTCCATCCCAGCTGATGAGCTGGACAGCTCCCTTGGAGAGCTCACGCTGGAACAGAGCTTATGCTGCCTTCAAAGGCTCATCGATTCTGGGGGAAAGTGGCGTGTGTGTGTGTGTGTGTGTGTGTGCGCACGCGCGCGCGTGTGTGTCTGTGTGTGTGTGTGTGTGTGTCTGTGTGTGTGTGTGTGTGTGTGTAGGAAGCACAAATGGCTCCAATTCTCCATTCTCTGATGGGTGGCTTTTGGGGCCGCCATAATGTTTAACCACTTTGGATCCCATTGGGGAGTGAGTTGTCATTTTCCTGAGGGAGTCTGCTTCTCTGTGGCCTCCTCTTAGTACAAAACTGGTAATCTGAGTGGACCTACGATGGATTATTTGGGGGCTTACATGGATCACTAGATATATATAATAGATGATTATCCCTAGGATGCAAAGTAATAATTATAGAATATTATAAGTGATATAATATTCTATAATTATAATAGCTAGCATTTATATAACTTAATATTTGCAAAGCACTTTGCATGTAATGCCTCATTTCATCCTTACAACTATCCTGGGAAGTGGGTGCTATTATAATCCCCATTTTACAGTAGAGGTAGCTGAGGCAGACAGGGGTTAAGTGACTTGCCCAGGTTCACACAGCTCCTAAGTCTCTGAGGTGGGATCTGAACTCAGGTTTTCTTACCTCAAAGTTCCTACTACCTCATCTAGCTGACTAAGAGGCACTGGTATAATGCAAAGAACAGAGGTTTTGAAATCAGTAGTTAAGGGTTCAAGTCCTTGTTTTCCTTGTGACCTCGGTTGAATAACTTTCTCCCTCTGAGCCTCAGTTTTACTCATCTTTAAGATGGATAAGATAATGCTTTCCTTGCCTGCCTCAGGGAGTTGTTGTGAAGATCACAATGAGAACAGAATTGCTAAAATATTTTGTATCTTTCTGGGAAGCCTCCTTTGCCACATTAACTCCAAATTTTCTCCTCTGCTGGCCCCCCCAGAATGCTTGAAATACCATCATTAGAAATTCATTTCTTTGAATTAAGATGTGTGTTTTCTATTGCAAAGCAACCTTCCTTGTGTAGGACAGCACAGGAAACCGTTATTCATTTCTCCCTAAGTGTGAGTGAGTTTCTTAGGGGGGGCCTTAGTTTCCTGGCAGTTACTGAGAGCAGAGCCACCTAGAAGGGAGTTTCTGTGGGAGGAAAAAAGAGAGTAGGAGGGATTATTTTGGAGTCAGGTAGACCTGGGTGGGTCCCCAGAGATGCTAGATACTTGCCAGGGGGCTGGGGCTCTGAGAAGTGGAGAGCAGGCCCAGAAAAACTTGCAGAGACAAATGTCCTTGACTTCCTGGGGATTGGTTCTGTATTTGGCCAACACTGGGCATATAACAGAAGTGGAATTGGGAAGGGGCATGTTGGGAATGAACCAAATTCTGAAAAGACTCAAGGATGCAGTTACTAGAGGCAGAGAGCTGTGTCAAAGAATGTCTACACAGAATCATGAAAATAACAATTTGGGGACTGATGTGGAAGCTTCTTTTGTGGCCACCATTATATCTGACCACTGAACCACTACTTGGATCCCATTGGGGAGGGAGTAACCATTTTCCTGAGGGAATCTGGTTCTCTGTGGCCACCCTAATAGTACAGGCCTGGTAACCTGTAATGGAGTATTTAAGGGCTTGCAAAGATGTGGTCTTAGACCAAGGGTCCACCAGCAAATCCTCAAAAGATCTCTGTACCACTGGACCCAAGAGTCATTTTCTGTTTTTATTGGCTTTGGATGAGCTAGAGTGGCATCTTGGCCATGGGTTTATGGTAGTAACTCATTAAAATATGGGGATAATCATTAATCTTAATAATACTAGGCCCTTATACATATCTAGCACCAATAATTTTTAGAGCCCTTTCATAGGTAATCTCATTGAATCCCTCACAATAACCCTGTGATCTGGGATTATTATCCCCACTGCACAGAGGAGGAATCTGAGATTTGAGAAGAGAAGCAGCAAGGCCAAGGTTACATAGTGAGTTAGCAGCAATACTCTGACAGGACCCCCATGTCAAGCTCAGGCCATGGAGGCAAGCCCAAGGTTTCTTTCTGGCCTGAATTATCCCAGCACACAGGCTCCTACTTGCCCCCTCTTTCTGGCCATGAGGACTCTAGGGTGAAGAATAGATGGGCTCCCATCTCATGCTCCAGAAATGGAGGAGAGATTGGCAGTGGGCTGCTATTCTGTGGCATCTGTGGGACCCTATCATGGGACTTTTGACTCAGCATCATTGGAAAGAGAAACTATCTCTCTTCTCTGCCTCTGTGGCCCAGGAACACACCAGAACCAATGACAATGCACCTCAAATGAAATCAGTGTGGAAAGAGGTCCTGAAAAAGGGAGTCCAGGGGGACTAGGGATCAAACAGTCAGCTCCCTGTACCATTGCAAGCTGTCTGTCTGTCACATTGCTTGGGATTAGACCATTAGATAGTCATACCTTTGGGTTAACAAACACACAGAATTTTGGGAGGGGAAGCACCTATAAACTACTTATTACTCATACTTTAGTAGAAACCATGAGGTAAGTTGCTTTTTAGTAGGATTGTGGGCTAAAACCAGGGGACCAAAAGAATGAAGGCTTTGGGGCTAGGGCAAGAAGGAAAGATCATTTGAGGGCTTGGTATAAAAGACCTATGTTGGTTCTAGGGCAGCTAGGCATTGCAGTGAATAGAATGTTAGTCCAGGAGTCAGAAGGTTCATCTTCCTCAGTTCAAATCTGGTCTCACACATTTACTAGCTATGTGACCCTGGACAAGTCACTTAACCCTGGTTACCTCTGTTTCCTCATATGTAAAATGAACTGGAGAAGGAAATGGCAAACTACTTCAGTATTTTTGCCAAGAAAACCCTAATGGGGTCACGAAGAGTCAGAAATACCTAAAAGATGACTGAACAATAATTAGAAGGCTTTACTGGTCTCATAGGATCATAGGATCACTGATTCAGAGCTGAGAGGACTCTTAAAAATCACCTAGTCCAATTGCTTTATTTTGTAGATGAGGGAACCAAATCCAGAGAGGTTTAGACTTGCCCAAAGGGCAGAACTGGGATTAGAATCTAGATCCTTTTACTCCAGATCTGGAATTGAAATCATGATTTAGATACAAGCAGATTCAGCAGCAGAAGGATACTGAGACTCTAAAATGAAGCAGCTCTGGGAAGTAGAGAGGGGTTGTATAGAGAGAGGAAGAAGGAATGTTTGGAGTTTGGAGTTCAAGGAAGGCCTAGGTTGACTCTGTTCCAACCAGGGTGATATCATGACCCTGGATACCTAGGCTGGTTCTAGGTTTGCCAAGTGGAAATAGATGTCAGAAAGGGCTGGGGCAATCAATAAACAGTGTCATAGGCATTTGGGGAATGAACAGTGATCCATCGCCAGGATAATTCAGACCCAAAACCCCCTCCAAAACCCTTTTGCCTTAGAAGCCCAGTAACGGCCTACATTTTGCATGCCATTTCCATGGCCTGGTGGTAAGTATCATGAGAGTTTAGGCTGAGAGCTGGAAGGGACCCCAAAGCCCTTCCCAACCCATCATTTTACATATGAGGAAACTGAGGCCAGAAGCCAAGACTATTCAGAAAGTTTCAAATGTGGGATCTGAGTGCTCTTCCCAGAGTACCCTGCTGCTTTCATGCTGGGCATCCAGAGGCACAGGATCTTTCTTGAAGTTGGCAGTCCTTCCTTTCTCTAGACCTAAGGGTCCTTCATGATCCATCAATTAATTGATGCCCTTTCTTCCCTCCTTGGGGAGTTCTTGTGAAGACTGAAAGCATCTGATCTTCAAGAAGGGTAGACTGGCAGTTAGAAAACTCTTTTTTTCCCTTCAGAACCGGGAGCGACATCTTTTACCCTTCTTGTCTCTGCAAATCATGGATTTTCTCCTGTGTCTCCTCACACTGCTGGGCTCCTACATTGAACTCCCTGCCTATCTGAAGTTTGGTTCCCGGAGCCGGATGGTGAGTACCCAGCCTCCTAGACTGGCTTAGGCCTTTGGAAGCCAGAGGTTGGGATGATGGTGGAACTGAGGTCAGCAAGCCAGGCAGCTACCTAGGCTTAAACGTAAGGGTATATTTTCATGGGGGCACAAGGCTTCTTAATGTGACTTTTGATGAGAGCACACTTTCCTTTTTATTTTTAATATTTTTTCTCTTTGGTAAAGTTTTATTTTTGTCAATGCTTTATTTATTATTTATTTATAATGATTTATTTAATTTATATTTATACTCCACTGGATCTCTGATTCATCTATTGGAAATTCCATCCAATGATGCAGATTGAAACCCCCACAGGCCTGCCTTTCCTATACAACTCAACTCTTGTCTACATCATCCCCAATGTTTGTCCCAGAGGATTCACTTGGCTTGCTGGAGCCTTTCCTTGATTTCTCTCAATGTCACAAAGTTATCAGTGGAACACTGTTGGCCTTTGCTCTTTCCACCTGACCAGACCATATTCTTCCTTGATGACACTAATTTTATTAATATTTAATTAATTAATTGTTGTTTAATTCTGTCCTTTTTGGGGAATTTCTCATTTATGTTATGTGTTACAACCTATTCACACCCACCTTTCTATTGTCCTCTGAGTGGTATTTATCTTTGGGTCTTTGGAAGCAATATGAATGCTATCTGATGACACTGGTAAAATGGCAAATGTACTCAGTGGACAGAGTGATGGCCTGGAGTTAGGAGGACTTGAGTTCAAATCCAGCCTCAGATACTTACTGGCTGTATGACCCCGGATGAGTCACCTGATCATGTTTGACTCAACTTCTTCATCTGTAAGATAAACTGGAGAAGGAAATGGCAGTTGGGAAAGCATTTTGCCCCTGCTATTTCTAAATAAAATAGAACCTTTTCTTTGGTTGAGAATGTCTTTTCTGGAGGAAGCCATATGGCTTGTTTACTTTCCTATTTTATCAAGCAGAAAATTGACCTCATCAACAGCATTCAAATTCATTTAAACAATGATAATTCATAGGAGTTATTGTCCATTCTCCATGGTTCACAGGAATTTATTTTGTGATACATTAAATCCCAGGTATTATACAGAGGATCAGACTAGGGGCAGGTTTGTGTTTTCAGATATTTACCTAAGGATGCATAAATGACTTACCTGAACTCAGTGCTGGGCAAATTATAGAGCTAGGAGCTCTGTGTGGGTGGGGATCCTGGATGAACAAAGAAAACACCAGACAGTCTGTCTCTTGTTCTACAGCAGGGCACGTGGGACGCAGTCAGATGGAGGGGACAGGGTTGATGTGTAAAATAACTGATTAGCAGACGAGTCACTGGCAAGTGGGTAAATTGGAATCTTCATGAAAAGTTGGTGTGGGCAGTGGATTGGAAGAAGAGGGAAACCCTAGTTACATATGAGCCCACCTCTCTTAAATTTCAGATGCTTTGAACTACCAGAGCCTTTGGGGGAAACGGTTGTCCTGGTGATCTGAATTTTCTGGCTCATCGAAGGCCACTTTGAAAGCCCATTTCCATAGACTCATAGAGTGTTAGATTGGGAAGGGTTTAAGCTCAGACCATAGAGCATTAGAACAGAGGATGTCAGACCACAGAATCATAGTGTGAGATAGTCCCAGCATATTATAAAGCATACGCCCTTTTTGTTTCAATCCTTGCTCTTCAAAACCTTCTTTAAAAATGCCTTAATTAAGCAGTCCGGCGGAGTCTGGCATTGAGGCAAGCAGGGATCCATCATGGCTCAGCTCTTTTCTGTTCAACGTTTTCAACTGTCCCTTTGATGGAGGCATTGATGGTCTGTTTGTCAGATCTATGGATGGCCCAAAGCCAGGAGGGACAGCTAGCATGTTAGATAACAGAATTAGGATGCAAAGAGACGTTGGCAGGCCAGAATGATGGGCTGCTCCTAATGACAGGAAATTTAATAGGATTAGATGTGAAGTTTGACATTTGGGTTAAGAGAAAAATAAGCTGCACAAGTATAGGATTGGAGGGTGGGAAGGGGGAAGTGGTGTGTGGTTAAACAACAGTCATAAGACCTGGGGTTTTAGGTGGCCATAACCTCCTTATGAGTCACCAGTGTGATATGGAAGCCCTGAAAGCTAAATGTGATCTCATGTAACAATAGTACAGGAGCAGTGTCGACCACATCTGGTGTGTATTGGATTCAGTCTTAAGCACCAAGGGCATTTAGAAGACATGGGGCAGATAGAAAGCTCCATAGTGCCCTGAGTGTGAGGCCTGGAGTCTGGAAGACCTGAGTTCAAATTTGGCCTTAGATATGTACTATTTGTGTGACCCTGGACAAGTCACTTAACCTTTGTTTGTCTCAATTTCTTCATCTGTAAAATGGGGATAATAGTAGGACCATCCTCCTAGGGCTGTTGTGAGGATCAAATTGTAGAAAGTGCCAAGCTCAGTGCCTGGCATTTAGTAAGTACTATCTAACTGTTATTATTATTTAGAACAAAATTGACCAACTACATCACATCCAGAGAAAAGCGATCAAAATGATGAGAGCCCTGGAAACCTAGGTCCCCTAGGGATTAGTCGAAAGAACTAGGGATTTTTAGCTCCCTGAAAGAGAAGACTTGGGGAGGCAGAGCTGGAAGAGACTGCCTAATAGGGATTCTAGGCTTGGGCCACTGCATTCTGGGCTTTGTTACGACTTTTTAGGGGCAGGTTAGTAAAACGAAGCTGATTACTTGCTTGTTAATTGTTATGCCTGCCCTTCACACTATTATCCGACAGAGAGGAGTGCCTGAACAATAGTAACGCTAGCTAGCATTTACATGGTGTTTTCAGGTTTGTAAAGTGCTTTATAAATATTGTCTCATTGGATCCTTGCAACAGCCCTGAGAAGTAGGGACTATTATGATGTTCATTTTTATTGCTGTTCAGTCATGCCCAGCTCTTTGTGCGTGACCCCATGGACCACAGCACGACAATACTGCCCATGGGATTTCTTGGCAAAGAACTGGAGTGGTTTGCTATTTCTTTCTCCAGTGGATTGAGACAAACAAGTGAAATGACTTGCCCAGGGTCACAGAGCTAGTAAGTGTCTGAGGCTGGATTTGAAGCCAGGTCTTCCTGACTCTACGCCCAGCACTCTATTCACTGAGCTGCCTC
Source organism: Petaurus breviceps papuanus (assembly GCF_028583685.1). NCBI lineage: Eukaryota > Metazoa > Chordata > Mammalia > Diprotodontia > Petauridae > Petaurus > Petaurus breviceps. The sequence goes on from NW_027187400.1 coordinate 1,503,440, forward strand.
CATGCCCATTTTACAGATGAGGAAACTAAGGGAAATGGAGGTCAAGTGACAGCAGGGTCAGACAGCTATTAAGTATCTGAGGCAGAATTTGAATTCAGGACTTCTTGACTCCAAGTTCAGCACCCTGTCTAGATGCTCCATTGGCCTCAAAATTCAAAAGGGTCACCTTCCCATAGCCAGGAGAAACAAGGAATGTAGCATGTTTTCCCAACCAGTTATGTTTTCTCTCTGAAAAACAGCTCTTTATTAAAACAACAACAAAGCATAACTTGTTATCACTGTATTTAAGTGAATATGCAAATGGAACAAGAGTCAAAGAAATACAATACTTAAGTGAAGTACCTTTCTGACTCGACTCATTTCAACGTGCATTTGTTGAGTTTCTGCTATGTGCCTGTAATTCATGCCTGGTCCTGGGTTAGTCTGTCAAGTTCCTCTTCTTCTTCCTTCTCCAGAAAGGGCCCTTCAAGGTCCCCCTCATGGCTCTACAGCTGTTGGATTTCTGTCTCAGCATCCTGACCCTCTGCAGCTCCTACATGGAGGTCCCTACCTACCTCAACTTTAAGTCCATGAACCATATGGTGAGTGCGATCTATCACTGGAGGATTTTAGTGTTAACCTTAGTCTGAGCTACTTAGCATGTAGATGAAATAAACCATCCACGCCTAAGGTGATTAGGAGTGGTGAAGATCCTGGGTTAGAAGTGATGGTAGCTCAATTCAGGTTGTCAGATGGTTCCCTAAATAAGTCAATGACATCTGTCCCTGTGACTGTTACAGAATTATCTCCCAAGTCGAGAAGGCATAACTCAAGACCAATTTGTCAAGCTGATGATTGGATTCTCCATTGCATTCATCGTTGTCCTTATCTTGAAGGTATGTAATGTTCCCCTTTGCCTTGCCCCTCCTCTTCCCCTCTCCCTCCCCCACAACTGCTTAGGGTGCACATTATAAAACTCTGAGTCCCAGGGCTCTGGACTGCTAGGGCCCAAGGTTTGTGGCAAATTACTGAAACTGTCAAAATTTATCATTGGCACTCTTGCCTCCACCTCTCCTTTTGACTTTCTTTTCTCCCTCTGTCTCCCACCATCCCAGAGAGCCGAGGACTCTCATGGTATTCTGGTCTCTTCTATTTAGAACAGTATTGATCTAATGAAATCAATTACACTGAGGTATTAGGGACTAAATGTGTTCCCTTTCCCTCCCACCCCCAACAAGATGTGGGGTTTTGTGATTCATACTCTGAACTCAAGTTAATTTTTTCAGGTCTACATGTTCAAGTGTGTTTGGAGATGCTACAAGTACATAAAATCTCTCAATAGGATTGAGGGCAAAGGCAATACCAAGATCTTCCAGAAGGTAAGAATTTAGCTTCAACTGTAAGTAGGGTAGGACAATGAGGGTTTTTTCTTAGAGTGGAGACATTTAGAGGGGTGTGTTAATAATTTCAAACCAATGTAAATAAAATATGCTGATCAGAACCTAATTAGTAAAAAAAATCAAGCAAAATAGGTTGCTACCAGGTAGGAGTTTCTTCCTCTTAGTGACTACTGGCTAAGTAAGCTCCTCCCAAGCCTGGCTTCCTGCTCTCTTCCTCCCCCACCCCAATGACCTCAATCTCTTCTCCCTCTCCTACTTCAACTGAGGTGAGAGCATGGTTAGTGCTGCTTATCCTTGGCATGGAAATGCCTAGTTCTATCTCTTCTGGATTTGACCTCCCAGGAACCTTGAGGGAAGGGAGAGAGTACTGGAAAGCTGGAGTTACTTTTTTTTTTAAGCAATTGATAAGTGACTTGCCCAGGGTCATACAGTTAGTATCTGAGGCCAGATTTGAACTCAGGTCCTCCTGACTCTAGGACCAGAGCTCTAATGACAGTGCCACCTAGTTACCCCTGAAGATAGTCTTGAAACAAGATTCAACCAGTTTTGCCATCCATCTTCCAAAAGACACTGGCCCCACCTACATTTTTAGTGTCCTCTTCCCTGTGGGGCAGCCAAGTGACTAGAACACTGGACGTGGAGTCAGGAAGACCTAAATTTAAATCCAGCCTCACATACTTCTTAGCTAGCTGTGTGATCCTGGACAAGTCATTTCACCTTGTTTGCCTCAGTTTCCTTATCTGTAAAATGAACTGGAAAAGAAAATGGCCAACAGCTCCGGTATCTCTGCCACGAAAACCCCAAATGAGGTCACAGAGTCAGACTCAACTGAAACGACTGAACAGCACCTTTCTGACTTCAGGGTCAGTGCGTTATCCAAGGCACCATATAGCTGGACATTTTGATTGTGAAGATTTTTCCCAAATCTCCCTCTCTGGAGGTTCCATCCACTGCTCCCTGGTTTGTCCTTCAGATACTTGAAATCAGCATTTGCAAATTCATAGATCACAGAGCTAGAAGGAAATCTGCCTCTCAAGCCAATGATTTTCCACTACACTGAACTGTCTAATATGGACTCCAGGCTAAGCAAACGAGGAACCTCACTTAATAATGACTTCCTTGGTCTTGTTTTCCATTTTGAAAATCAATTACTTGGATGAATGAGTAGTTGACCTGGTTATTCACTCTGTTGGTGACATGAAAATTTAAGCAATAGCCTATATATTCACTCCCAGATTTCAACAGGTTGGAATGCATGGGGCAAAGCTGATAAAGTAGAATTTAATGGGGATAAGTACAAGATTCTGCACTTGAATTATTATCATTGTTTTTTAATAAACTGTACATATATTTGTTTATGTGTATACATGTATGCATGTGTGTATACACATACATATGCACATACACACAAATGCTTTCATGTGCATATGCACACGCATGTGCACGCACACACAGAAGATTAGGCTTATTTATTTTCCTTGGCCTCAGAGAGGGTAAACCTGGGAGCAATGGGGAGATGTGGGAGGCAGATTTCAGACCAATTGAAAGAAGGCATTTCTATCAAAGAAAAAAAACAAATCCAGGTGCACTAATGATGGATTTCTGAGGGGGTGGAGGTGACTAGAAAGCAGTTCATGATGAAAAGATTGGGGATTTTTTTTGGTGGATTGCAAGAGTTTGCTATGAGTCAGCTAGGATATAGCAACTGAAAAAGTCCATGCAATTCAGGCCTCCCCAATATAGAAGTGAGCAGCTGCCAGTCATATCTCTTCTGCTCTGGTCAGACCACTTCTGGAGTATTTTTAGTTCTGGCCACCACATTTTAGGATAGATTTTTTGACAAGGTAGATTCTAGTCAGAGGAAGGAGGTGGTGCCATAGCACCTGGCCTCAAGTCTAAATCCAGCTTCAGGCACTTACTAGCTATGTGACCCTGGGCAAGTCACTAACCCTGTTTTTTTGCCTCAGTTTCCTCATCTGTAAAATGAGTTACAAACTACAACAGTATCTCTGCCAAGAAAACCCCAAATGGGGTCATGGAGAGTTGGGCATGACTGACTGAACTGAAATGACTGAACAAAAACTACCATAGGACAAGTTATATGAGTATTGGTTTTAGGAAGTGGGGGATTTTCTCTTGGAAAAGAAAAGACTAGAGAAAAGACAAGACTGGGGTCTCCAAGGAGTTAAAGGGCTATCTTTATGGAAGGGGGATTCGGTTTATTCTGTTTGGCCCTAGAGGGCAAAAATAGGAAGAACTTACAGTGAGGAATAACATGAATAAAAATGTCATGGGTATGTAGTAGGCACTTAAGCAATGCTTGTTCACTGACTGACAATGCAACGAGCTGCCATGAAAGGTAATGAGTTCCCTGTGAGTTGAGGTATTCAAGCAGAGGCCAGATGAAGACTTTTCTGAGAGGCTGTTGTTGGAGAGGACACTCCTGATCACATCTGGGGTCTCTAGATTCCTTTCCCACTCTGAGGTCTTGGTATTCTCTAGGAATTTCAGGAATTGGACCCCAACCGGGGAGCCAAGCTCTGGAATGAACCCCGGCTTCCTTGTATTTATCATTCTCTTCCTCGTAGGTGCTCCTGCCAACCTATGAGGAAGCCGTGGCGATGCCCTCCAAGGAGCTCCAGGAGCTGGCCCCACCCCCCTACTCGGCCGTGTGAGCCGCATCCTTCCCTCCTCCCTTGGCCAGGTTGCTACAGATGCTTCTTTTTGCTTTAACTGGCCCCCCGTTACTGTCCGGCTTCCTTCCAACCCCAGTAGAACTCTGGTCTCTTCCATCCCTTCAGGGTCTGTTATTGATATCCGCCAATGGAGGGACAGTTGTGGCTGACATTAGAGGGGACCCTCATACCACCTGGTCCAAACCCTCTCGTTATTACAGACGAGGAATCTCGGGCCCAGAAAGGGAAAGTGACTGCCTAAAGTTGCCCAGGTAGTAAATGGCAGAGCTGGGATTCTGACCTGGATCCTTTGACTCTAAATCCCATGTTCTGTCAGCACAGTGCCATGCTGCCTCCTAGTTGAATCCATTGGACAATTTGGTCAATAACTGCATGAGTCAGTTCAGTCCTACAATGGTTAATTTGGTCAAACAGTTTTCAATGCAGTCAAACTATAGTGAATCTGTCAACCAATAGACACCCCAGTCCTGGAATTCATCTGTTTTGCTGCTTGACTGAATGCATGGGGCCGCATCCTTACCACAATTGCAGTGGTTGTGGGGTCTGGAAAGCTCTAGACCAGAATCACGCCCCCTCCTCCCTTCAGAATCACTTCCCTATTGGCTACTGCTTCTGATGGAGCCTCTAGAGGCCTGAGTGCTGACCCCTCTGTGGGAGCCTGAGAGGTGGGCTAGGTATGGGGAGCCCAGGAAAGCTGGGCCTGGGTGGAGGGGAAAAGGCTGGGTGGGACAGGCTTCTGGGCTGGGAGAGCTGCTTTCCATATGTAACATGGAAGGGCTTCATTAAAAGTGCATTAAAGCTTTCTCTATGACTGGCTCAATTTTTAAAGTGTGAACACTCCAGCGACTAGCTTTGTTTAGGACCCCAAACTCCCACTCCCTCCCCACTCTTTGGCCCTTCTAAGATGCTTAGTGCATGCATATAACCATAGAGATGGGGGGTGGGAGAAAGGGGACAGAGGGAGGAGGGATCTCCTTATTGACTGAAATGATTTCTCTCTGCTCTGACTCACACACCTACATCACATAATGCCTGTGTGACCTTGGACAAGTCACTTGGCCACTCTGATCCTCACCAGTAAAATGAGAGGGATCCTATGAGCATGGAATGTCAGAACCAGAAGAGACCATCTAGTTCAACCCTATCCTTTGGCAGAAGAGGACAGAAGAGGGAAATGATCTACCCAAGGTCACACAGCAAGTTAATAGTGCAGGAAATACTAGAACCTTGTTGAGGAGTGATTATTATCAGACCAATTCCTGATTATTCCTCTACTTGAACTCTCTCTTCAATTCAAAACATGTATTAAGACAGCTAGGTGGCATAGTGACTATAGCGCTTAGCTTAGGAAGACCTGAGTTCAAATGGGACCTCAGACATTTTCTAGCTATGTGACTGTGGGCAAGTCACTTTATCTGTCTGCCTCAGTTTTATCCTCAACTGTAAAATGAGGATAATAATGGCACCTACCCTCCCCCCCCAACCAAGTAGATAATCTTTTGTAAAGTGCCTGGCATACAGCAGGTACTTAATAAATGCTTGTTTCCTTCCTTCCTGTGTGAATTGCAAATATAAGTCATCTTGTTGGGCACTGGGGATATACAGATAAAAAAAGGATAGTCCCCTCCCTCAGGGAGCTTACATTTTACTTGGGAATGGAAAGGACACAGACAAGCATAATATAAGGCATTATCTGACAGAGGGAAAGGAGAGAGTCAAGTAGAAGGCTCCAGGAAAAATGGAGAGAGAAGGGACATTTGCACTAACGGGATGGGGGTAGGGACCAGGGATGGCTCATTATGGAAGAGGAGCCTTATGCGATGAACTCTGAAGTAATAAGGAGTCCGAGAGATATTGATGAGGAGAGAGCATCCTCCAGGCACAGAGGCATTAAGGAAGGAAATGGGATGTTGAGTTCATGCAATAGCCATTAGTCCAATCTATGCAGGAAACATGGAATTCATGAAGAGAATTAATGTGGAAGAAGATTGTAAAGGTAGGGAGGGACCCAAATTATGGAATGTCTACAATGACGAGCTATAGAGTTTTTTTGTTTGTTTTCCCCTAGAGGCACTGGGGAGCCATGGAAAGTTGGATCAGAAAAGTCACAGAGTAAGAACTGGTCTTTAGGAAGATTAGTTTGGTAGATGTGTGAAGGATGAATAGGAGAGGGGAGATGCTAGAAGCATGGAAACCATTATTAAGGAGGCTAGTGCCATAGTCCTGGTGAGAGGTGATTAGACCTTGAACTAAGGTAATGGTTATATCAGTGGAGAGAAGAGAGTCAGTAAGAGTTGGCAACTGATTAGATATCAAAGATGAGGGAAGGAAGGAAGGATGCACTTATTAAGGGCCTACTATGTACCAGGCACTGTGCTGAATGCTTTACAGTATTCTCTCATTTGATCTTCACAATGACTCTAGGATGTACATAATATGATGGTCTCCATTTTACAGGTGAGGAAACTGAGGTAGGCAGAAGTTAGGTGACTTCCCTAGGCTCACACAGCTAATGTCTTAAGGCCATCTTTGAACTCAGGTCTTCCTGGTTTCAGGCCCAGGGCTATATCCACTGAGCTACCTCGAAGCCTCAAAGACAAAATGTAAGGTCCCAAAAGATTCTGAAGTCTTGAGCCTAAGTGACTGGAAAAATACTGGTATACTTAATGGAAATAAGAAGGTTGGAAGGAGGGCTAGGGTTAGGGGAATAGAATTCATCTTTGATGTGTTGAGTTTGAGGTGGAGGTAGGGTTTCCAAGTGGAGATGTCCAAAAGGCAGCTGGAGATGAGAGCCTAGAATTCAGGGGAAAGATTAAATCTAGAGATGTAGGTTTGGAATATCTTTGAATAGAGAGGAAAATTGAGTCCAAAGGAAATGATGATATCACCATGGATAAGGACTTAGAAAGGGGAGATGACCCAGGAGAGAGACTTAAAAGACAGTGCAACTTAGATGGTGGGAGATAAATGGAGAACCAACAACAGAGACTGAGAAAAAGTGGTTACAGAATGGGGGGTTGGGGGGAGAAAGAGAGAGACACAGAGAGACAGAGACAGAGACAGAAAGAGAATCAGAGAAGCATTGTGGAAGCCAAGAGAGGAGAGAGTATCCAGAACCACTAGACCTCATCAGTAGAATCCTGAGGTGCAGAAAGGTGAGGAAAGATGAAGACTGACAAAAAGGCCATTTTTATGGAGCAATTCAACATTTTACATTGAACAATTCAGTCAAGGAATGGAGTCAGAAATCAGATTGCAAAGGAATGGGGAAGGAGGGGGCAATGTGGAGCTAAAGAAATGAGTGTTGAGTATTATTTCTAGGAGTTTGGAAGTGAAAGGGACCCTGTAAGCAGCAAGAGAGCTTGAGGGGATTACAAGGTTAAAAACAATGGTTGTTTTTTTGGTTTTGTTTTTACTTTAGTTTGTTTAGGGTAAAAGAGATCTAACCATGTTTGTAGGCAGTGGGTAAGTAGAAAAGAAAGAGAGAGAGAGAGACATAAGTGATGGGACAAGCATCCAGAGAAGATGGGAAGGGTTGGGACCAATGGTATGAGGTGAAGTTTAACTTGGAAAGGGAAGGGTCTTACCCTCTGAGCCTGGAGCAGAAAGGAAGAGGGAGGATGGTTGAAGGCAGAGGGGCTTTGAGTAAATGGTAGAAAAGGCTCATGCTTCAGTCTTTTCTTAGCTCTGCTCATTTTCTGCATTGTCCTGCTTGCCAAGCTCATGAAATGCTTACTATTTGCCAGACACTGGGGATATGACCACACACATACACAGAGTCCTGACCTCAAGGGGCTTACATTCTACTTGGGAGAAATAATGTATACCTTGTTGTGCAGAGAATAAGAGTGAGCTGAGACCTGGGTTTAAGGTAAGTTTAGTTGTGGATTTATTAAGTGCACCACTGCCTGGAGTATACACTCAAATCAGGCAGTCCTGAATTGAGATACAAATGGTGCTCATAAAGGCTAAAACCACAATTGGGGAGGGGAGCTAGCATAAGCAATGGAGAACAGAAGCCAAGAATTGCCATTGGCTAGATCTATGGCTCAGGGCTAATTTGTACAAGGGTACAAGGATGCAACTTTTCCTGGAAGGGGGTCCCTCCCAGAACAGGGTGGAGGGTACAGGGTAAATGGTACAGGGTGGAGGGTCATTGGGTAATGGGGATAGGCTAGGGTCCTGTACTGGGTACAGGGTGTGGGGTCCCTGAATGGTCATGAGGAACAGAACAGGGTGGTCTCTTCTTAAGATAAACTTGTACCATAACCCTGGTCTACACCTTGGGCGATACCCAAGACTATGCCTTAAGCTGTTTCAAGCTATTACAGGGTATAGGATAGAGACAAAGACAAATATATAAAGGGGCTTAATGGTGGACTTCAAATCAGGAGACAGGTGATTTGGGTTTGGGCACAACAATATAAGTCAGTGAAAAATAAATATAAAATAGATAGAAATTCATTTTGGTGAGACAGCACTAATACCTCTTGGGATCAGGGAAGGCTTTGCACAGGACTTAGCATCCAAACTGACTATTGAATGCAGGTGGGGGGGGGGAGCAAGGCAGTTAGTTGGTGAGTTCTAGGAACCAGTCAACACTTGTGCAAAGAAACAAAGGTGAGAGATAAACCATTGTGTACAGTGAGCAGAAAATGGGTCAGTTTGTTCAATTTAATCAATGTTACTCAACCAGTCTTCACTGAGCCACTTTTTTGTTCGGTGACAGAGACAGGGGAGGCAGATACAAGTAAGACAAGATATTTGAATAAGAGTTATATATGTCAAACAAATATAGTCCTTACTGGCTTCTTCCTCCAATCTGGATCAAAACTTGCCCAAGACTGATGTTTTACTTCCTTCCATGGTTCTTTACCTCAGTCCCCCGGAACACTGCCTTTCTTCCATCTTTAGTCCCCCTTTTATGTTCCCCTCAGCTTGCCTTTCTGTCCCTCCCGCAGGCTTCCCCTTCTAAGGTGAGAAGGCAACTTTTCAGTGGTCTCTCTTGGGGAAGGTCTAAAACCCCAGACTTTACCTCTTGGTTATCTCAAAATGTTTGCGGATTTTTTTTTTAAGACAGCATGTTAAAAGCTGGAAGGGGTATCTGAGATTGAGTCCATCCTTGTAATTTCACAGATGAGGAAACTGAGTCCCAGAGAGGATAAATGACTTTGATAATAGGGCTTGGGTACAGGGAAGGAGTATAGATGAGGGAAGAGGCAGAGGTAAGGATGTACCTGGCATTGGCAAACCCAATGAAGATGCTGGCCTGTCTGGAGTGGAGCTCACATGAGTGAGACTCATTGAGATGTACTTTCTTCTCCATCTAAAAGACTCCAAGTTCTTTTCTATAGCAGAGTATTCCTTTATATATTTACTGCATGAGATCTGGACAGATAGCACCTACACTCCCACTACTCACCTCTGCTTCATAGACAAACAACTATTACATTTGTGGAGGAAAAGTCTTACCCAAAGTTTGTAAAGATGCTTCTGGAGAATAGCTAGGGCCCCCCTCCCAGGGGCTCTTTCCTTATCTCACACTCCTCTGCTGGTGTCCTCTGGATCCCCATCTGGGGCAATGGCAGAGTCTTACAGCTTGTAAGGCCTTTGAACTTATGTTGTTAGTTGGAAGGGAGAAGATTGAATGTTAGAGCTGAAAGGAACCTTCAAGCAGAATGTTGGAGGTAGTAGGCACCTTAAAATGTAGAATATTGGGTTTGGAAGGGACTTGAGTATGTGTAAGGTTAGAGCTAAGAGGGCCCTTAAAACACAGAATATTAGAGCTGGGAGAGAACTTAGAACACGGAATGTCAGAGTTGGGAAAGCACAGGATGTCAGAGCTGGGGGGGCCCCTAGAACACAGAATGTCACAGCTGGGAGGGCCCTCAGAACACAGAATGTCAGAGCTGGGAGGACCCTTAGAACACAGGATGTCAGAGCTGGGGGGGGGCATAGAACACAGTAAGTAAAGAGCTTGGGGGGGGCCTTAGAACACAGAAATGTCAGAGCTGGCAGGGCTCATAGAACAGAGAATGCTACAGCTAGAAGGGACTTCAGAACATTAAATTACAGAGTTGAATCACTTAAAATGTGATGATGGAGTAGATAACAAGAACCATTAGGGAGATGTGATTTACTGAGATTCATATCTCCTACTGCCTTACAGCCTGTCTGAGCTGAGCCTATCTAAATCAGGGGTCCTTAGGTAGATTTCAGGGAATCTGTGAACTTTAATAGGAAAAAAAATCTTTATTTTCACTAATTTCTAACAGAAATTCAACATTTCCTTCCATTAGGATTGCAGCACAAATCTAATTCTGAGCCAGGGTCCATAGATTACAGCAGACTGCCAGAGGGGTCCATGGCACCAACGAGATGAAGTCTTACCTAGAACAATCTCTTCCTTTTATAGGAAGAAATAAAGGCCAGCAGAGAGAGGCATCACTCATCCCCTCCCACCTCCCCTTCTAGCTCCCGGATGATTAGATAGCCACTCAAGCTTCTTGAGAGAAATTGATCCCTGATCAGACCAAGGCTATGCTATGTGGTGCAAAACATCCAGGTGGAAAAGCATCTGGTCACATTTAGACCTGTTTTCTGAGCACTGGATGCCATTTTGGCATAGCTGAAGCCCAGGTGGTTTTGATTAGGGTGGAGTACATGGGGGGGGGGGAGAATAAGATCAGCCTCCTGGACTGAGGTCCCCAGGGAAAGGATTACAGATATTGTTGAGCTCACAACCAGGCAGAGCTGGGCCAAGGAGATCATAGACCTTCTAAGAACATAAAATGACAGGATTTCAAGAGCACCCCTAAGAGCTGAGGATGGTCTGAGGCTGAGCTCTAAAAGGGAGTCCTGAACGTGGATCTGTGGGGATTAGAGGTTGTCTGTGGGATGGGGATTTTCCTTGATTTATCCCATGGACTTAAGTGAGATTTACACACTCAGTAGCATCCTGACAAATTGGCTATTTTAAATCTTCCCACTCCTTAGAGAGCGTTAAGAGAGATAAATAACAGGTCCAATGAGACAAAGCTTGCTCAGAGACAGGCCCTGACACACAAATCCGCAGATACATTCATCTTCCTAGACCCTGGATCCCCCAGCACCCAGGGGATGTAGCTAGGTCTCTCTGAGCAGGAGGACATGAGGGAAGAAGCCAGCACCTGGGTCCTTAGATTCACGGCACTCTATTTTCCCCTGCTCTGAGACTGTCAGTAGCTGGCCCCAGTAATTCCTGTGCCCCTTCCCATTTCCCCTCCTCCAAGAATCACTCCTTGAGGGTTAGTGATATGGGGCAGCCAGCAGCCACCTCCCTGCCCTCGGATCAACATCTTCTGACCAGTTTCCTTTTTAAAGTTTCTGCCCTTCATGACTTTGTTCTCCTTTTTTTCTCCTTCTCCCTCTCTTCTCTTTTTTCACATTTTACTCCTTTCTTCCTCCTTTTCTTCATCATCACTGAGTACTGTGGCCAGCGCAGTTGGTGGGCTAGCGAGAAGTGAGAATAACGAGATGGGGATGTAATCAATAGTCTGTTTATTACAGGACCATTTCATACAGAGCCAAAGATGCAAGGAGCTCACAGAGTTTTATGCCCCCCAAGGACAATGTAGACACCCCCAAAGAATACAGACAATGTAGAAAGATCTTCCACCTAAGAAGTGCAAATAATGTAGAAGGAGCCTCCTTTAATCCTGTTTACTATTTACCCTTGCTTAAAGTTAGATACTTATTAGGGTATTATTCTAGGACCATATCCGGAGACATAAACAAAAAAGATTATACGCCCTCTTGCTATCTGCCTGGTAACCTTTGCAGATAACTGTAGAGGACAGGGGAATATACCTAGCGAGGTCAAGGGACCCCCAAAATGTTCCCTTCTGTGATAGTAATGGCAATTAAAGATTCCCCTGTATTGGCTTGGTTTTCAAATTGATTGTATTAAAACCCAGAGTTTGTTAATCCCACCTGTGGGATGGGCTTGTTGATGTGAAAAGAAAGTCCTGAAGTGGGAGGAGCTGGTGACCTAGATTTGGAGAGACACTGGAGAGAGGCGGAAGATCTTTTTTGGAAGCAGCACCTCGTGGAGAGAGAGAGAGACTAAGAGGATTGCTGGTGGCCGCTTTGAATTGCCCTGGACTTTTGAGACCTGCCCCCTGAGCTGCCAAGGACTGAGGAGACATGGCTGTTTTGCTGGTACTTTGTCTGTCTGTTTTGATGTTATTTTGCCAGATTTGTCCACTGGTGAAAGACTGTCCTGTTGAAGAAGTCCTGGAACCTGGCATTTGGTTAAGAAGGCCTGAGACTGTCCTGCAGACAGAGAGTGAATACTGTCCACTGGTGAGGGACAGTACTGTTGTTGCAGGGGTCTGGAGACTGTCCTGCAGACAGAATGAATACTGTCCACTGGTGAGGGACAGTACTGTTGTTGCAGGGGTCTGGGAGCCTTTCTGTTGGTTCAGAAGCCCTGAAGAAGGATTTTCTTGTTGTATGTTTACAGAAATCCTGGGAGAGGGCTTTGCTAATGTGTTCAGGGGTTCTAGGGCTGTTCTACAGACAGAGGATAAATTCATGAAGGGACTGGCAATGTATCTTATGGCCTTGCTAAGCCTTGTCTCTCCAGGAACTAAGATTGCTGAGAACTTGCCTCGTGTCAAGATGAAGAAAAGACCTCCATTTGGGTATTAAGTGCTGTGTTTAAACTTGATGTAACTCTGGGGTAGATTCAATTGTGATCCAGGGGTGGGGAACTTTTGACCTTTTTGTGTTCTATGGTTGAGCAAATGAATGTATTTTACTTATGTTTGGAAACTAATCTCCATTTGAGAAGAGGGGCTTTGTGGTGGACTTAATTAAGGTATAGCCTAGGGGTGGAGAAGTATTTGGAACAGAGACTTTGTAATTGATTGAATGATTGGAAAGTCCTGGGGTGGGGTAGGCCTTGGAGATTATTTAATCACACTTAGTAAATGCTGTATTTTGAATGATGTCATGTTTTGATCTTCTCTGTTCTGGGTTTGTTACTGAATAAAATAGAGAGCACCTATGCTGGTATTTCGAACCTGGGAAGTTGCCTTTCCTTGGCATTACATTACACCTTCGTAATACATCCTCTTGCTTGTCTGCCCTGTAGCCTTCCAAATATAATATAGGGAAGGAGAACATTTCATTAGCGAAGTTGAGAAACTTCTGAAAGTCTGCTACAACTGAGGGACATTTTCATAGAATCATAGAACATTATACCTGGGACAGATTTTTAAAACACAGAATGTCAGACCTGGGAGGGCCCTTAGAACCCAGAATGTCAAAACTGAGAGGAGCTTTAGAACAGAGAATGTCAGAGCTGAGAGGTACTTAAGAATACAGAATGTCTGAGCCAGAAGGTAACCCAGAACCCAGAATGTCAGAGTTGAGAGAGGCTTTAGAACCCAGAATGTTAGAACTGAGAGGGGTTTTAGAAAACCGAATGTCAGAGCTGGGAGGGCCCTTAGAATACAAGATGTCAGAGCTGGGAGGGACCTCAGAACACAACATGTCAGAGCTGGGAGGGCCCTTAGAGCACCGAATGTCAGAGCTAGGATGTCCTTAGAACACAGAATGTCAGAGCTGGGAGGGCCCTTAGAACACAGGGTGTAAGAGCTGGGAGGGCCCTTAGAATACAAGATGTCAGAGCTGGGAGGGCCCTTAGAGCACAGAATGTCAGAGCTGGGATGTCCTTAGAACACAGAATGTCAGAGCTGGGAGGGCCCTTAGAACACAGGGTGTCAGAGCTATGAGGGGCCTTGAATGTTAGACCATAAAATGTTTGAGCCAGAAGGAATGGCAGATCATAGAATATTAAAGCTGGAAGGGTCTTTAGAACTTAAAATGCTGTAATACTTTGCAATTATATCAGACAATAAGCATTTATTATGCACCTACCATGTATCAGGTACTCAGCTAGTGATAGCTAGGGGTTTCTTTAATACTTTAAAGTTTGCAAACACTTTGTAAATATTAACTCATTTGATCCTCACTATAACCCTGCGAGGGAGTTGCTATTATTATTCATATTTTAGAGATGAGGAAAATGAAACAGAGTTTAAATGACTTGCCCAAGGTCACACAAATAGTAAATACAAATCCTAAGTCAGGATTTGAACTTGAGTCTTCCTGACTCCAAATCCAATACTCTAACCACTAAACCATCTAACTGCCTGGTAGGCTGGGAATGCAAAGCAAAAAAAAAAAAAAAAAAGAAAGAAAATGTCTTTTTCCCTCCAGAAGCTTACATTCTAATTGTTCCCGCTAGATTCCAGTGCCTTTCCTCTGTTATTTACTATTTATCCTCTACATAGCTTGCTTTGTATATATTTGTTTTCATATTGTCTCCCTTATTAGATTGTAAGCTCCTGGAGGGCAGGTACTATCTTTTGTCTCTTTTTGTATCCTTAGCACTTAGCCTTTGTCTGGCACATAATAGGCACTTAATAAATGTTTATTGAATGAATGAATAAGTGGGAAGGGACAATTGTGCATTAATAAGGAGTTATATATATAACAGAGAGAAGGAAGCATTAGATGGATTCTGTGAAAATAGATAAGTTTGAGCCTTATCAACTTATATTTTTTAGTACTTTAAACTAAAAAATAAGTAAATACAAAAATACACAATTCACAATACATACAAATATATAAAATCTCTTGATTCTCACAACTACCCTTTGAGTCTAAGGATACCAATAAGATTATCTCCATTTTATAAATGAGGGATCTGAGGTCTTGAGGGGTCAAGTGACTTGTCCAAAGTCCTTCCTGGGGGGCATTGGGTCATCAAGATTCCTCATCAGGACTGAGGGCCTGTAGGTCACTTAGGGTCTTTTCTTCTGTGGTCTTTGAGGGAGTGAAGCTATGGAGAAGGGGAGCTGCTGTCTTGGCTTGGTTGATCATTGGGGGTAAAGGGGACTCTGACAGGCACTTTAAGATTGTTAGCTGCATTTCAGGCCCTGCCATTGCCATTACACCCTTGATGGATGGCGCCTCTGCCACTGATTCAGTGTGCCATTTTGGCAGGCCAGGTTGCCTCTCTGAGCCTCAGTTTCTTTATCTGAATAATGGGATGATAATTCCTGCCCTCTCCACTCCAGTAGTATTAAATAAGAAAAGGGATGAAAAAGCACTTTCAAAAGTACAGACTTTTTTCTAAATACACATGCTTCTTCCATGTATTGGGGGATCTGGGATTTCATCAGTGTAATTCTTACCTTATTATCATAGACTTCAGCCCTTCTGCATCTTCATAGACACTGTTTTGGAGGTGTTGGGGCAGGAAAATAAAACATATAGGCCAATCAGGATATAATTATAAAATTCAATATATTTAGCACTTCTATGACAATTTAAGGTTTGCAAAGCACTTTCTAGATATCTCGTTAGGGGAAAGAAAGGGAACAAGCATTTATGTAGAGCCTACTGTATACCAGGCTCTGTACTAAGCACTTTACAGATATCATTTCCTTTGATCCTCACAACAACCCTTAGAGATAGATGCTGCTATTAATCCTCATTTTACAGTTGAGGAAATGGAAGTAAACAGAGGTTAAGTGACTTGCCCAGAGTCACATAGCTTGTAAGTATCTGCAGCCAGATTGGAATTCAGGTCTTTCTGATTCTAGGACCAGTGCTCTGCCCACTGTGCCACACTGGATCTTCATAACAGCTTTGCGGGTTAGGTGTTATAGGTATTATTGCCCCCATTTTACAGATGAGAGGATTGAGGCATCCATGGGCACAACTTGTCAGCGTTAGAAGGAGGATTCATACCTACGTCTTCCTGATTCTAAGTCTAGAGTTCCTCTTATTACATAACACTGTCTCTCCAAACTCTGCTAGACATATGCTCTGTTGCTAGACTTCTATCTGATGCACTTCCAGGCTAGGGAGACATGACAGAGTCTGGGTTCTGTCGGCATGATCTACAAGAAACCAAACCACGATGAAGCTCCAGAACAGGACTTTAATGCATACCTTTAAAAATACAATTCATTTTTAGGATGATCAGTCAAGTACCTGATAACTCCTGCTCAAAGGGCAGGAGTCCCTCACTCCCAGCCCTGAGAGCTGCTACTTTGGTTCTATATCCTGTAAAACTGCGTTCTCATGAGCCCCCACTAATGCTCCTGGCTTTAGTGGTTAGCCAAGTGACACAATGAGGACAAAGCAAAGGCACTTAATGAAATTGCATGGAAAGAAAAGTATCAACAAAACATCCCCTCATAGATTAGGATGTCTTCATCCACAAATACACAAAACGTCAATGAGAAGAGTTAACACATATGGGGGCACACACAAACACAGAATTTGCAGTCAAGGTGGCATTTTCCTCAGCTCTGGAGACCTGAAAGATCCATTGACTGCCATTAGTTTTTTTAAAAAATCTCCCCTGGAATTCATACCAGTTCACACAAAACTTACTCTTTGCTTAGATCAGGAATTTGTTTCCTGGTGTTTTTATTTTTAAAAATGTTTATGGAGAGGCTCATATGTAGGGAACATTGCAGCTGCAGGGTTCCTAATGCCTTCTAGCACTGTCATTACACCGTTTCTGCTGAGCCTGCATTCCTCTGGGCTCAAAATCTCCACACCATGCTGCTTGGAGAGATGCTGCTCTGCTAGACCTGGCTTCCCTAGAAGCTGCTTAGCTGAATACTGCTTAGATAGACCCACAGTTCTGCAGCAGACACATAATCTCCATGGGATCAGTAGTCTTTGCTGGATGCTGCCTGACTGGATAATATACAACTGGATCCATCACTCAGTCAACAAATATTTAGTAAGTACCTACTATGTACCAGACAGTGTGCCAATTTGCTGGAGATATAAATATGATGAATGAAACAATGTAATCAAAGAATTGGTATTCCATTTCTTTGCTATTTTCAACTTAGAGCTAGATGGAAGTCCTTAGTTATCTGTTCCTTAAGAGAAGAGTGGACACTGCCCTGCTCATTTCCCTCCCAGAGACTTCTTCTTTCCACTTCCCCAGCTCTTTTAGAAAAAGCATAAACTTTTGCCTGGGACAATCTAAAAAGGGCAGAAATCCTTGTCTAGGACAAGCAAACACTCAAAAAAGCTTTCCCTCTGCTCTCATCTTGTTTTCTTCACCTTTCTCAGTCCCAGGCACCAAACTCTTCAGAACAAACAGCAGGATGCTTCCTGTCCCAGGTAGTTAATGCTTTTGTACGTTTTTGGGGATGTGTACTAACTTGCTAGTTACTGACCTTGAATTTTCTGTGGGTGACTCCATTCTGGCTCATGGTAAGCTCTGCATATACATCCTCATTTTAATCTCTTCAGGCTGAATTTTAAATCAGGCAAAGGTTATTTGCCTCATAGCCACCCAAAAACTCTAGGGTAAGGGGTTTCCCAGTTTTTGAACCCTAATGCTCTTTCATTCTTTAAAGTGGATGAATAGACAGGGAAAAGCTACAAAGACAGATCAAGCCTGGGACAAGGTCATTGTCTCTTCTTCCCCTTCCTTCTCAAATTTCCAGTCCTTTCATATGCAAATAGAGTCACTCCAAAGCATCTTGGGATTTCTTTGAGGCCTGTACTTTTGTTAAGAATGATAGCAATAATAAGGAGAGACAGCATATAGTTCAAGGGATTCAAGGGTTCCTAATCTTTTTTTTTGTTATAGGACCTCCCCTCCTTCCCCCCCCCCCCAAAGTCCAGTGAAGTTTATGGACTTCTCAGAATAATGTTTTTAAAGTATAAAATAAAATACATAGAAATACAAAGGAATCAATTATATTAAAATACAATTGTCAGAATATTAAAAAATCAAAACCCAGGTTAAAAACCCCTCTGCATAGATGACCAGGCTTGGAGTCAGGAAAGCTTGTATTGAATTTCTACCTCTGACATAAAATGGCTGTGTGACCTTGGTCACACAAGTGGCAACTTAAATACCTTAGAGAGGGTACTCTCTAAGACAATAGGTACAGAAGAGTTGCTGATTTTATTAGTAGAAGACGTTTACACACTGGGAGTTCCCGTACTGCTGAAATCACAGGTCTGAACCAAAATATAGTGTTCCTCTAGTTGGGAAGGGATGGGGAACCTGCCTAGTGTCTTCCTTCTTAGACCATCTCCAGTTTATCCTGTCTGTATCTTGTCTGTATACATCTGTTTGCACGTTGTCTCCCCCATTAGGATGCTGTTGTTCGTCCGTCCTTCTCAAAGAGGACCAATGACATCAGGAGGGTGATGTTTAGACTTGGCTGTGAATTGGCTTTAAGTGAGGCAGGGGTGTGCGGAGCCATCAGCTTCACTCACTCCTCCAGTCATAGGAACCCATTGGCAAGACACAGGGCAGGAGGACGGACTGAGGCTCCTCCTCCCCCGTTAGATTATGAGCCCCTTGAGGGCAGGGACTATCTTTTGCCTTTTTTAGTAGCCCCAGCTCTTAGCATTGGCCTGATATTACACAGTAGATACTTAATAAATGCTTGTTGACTTGGTGATGGTGATGATAGGACTAGTCCTAGGGGCCACAGCCCTTTTCGCAGACCCAGCTTCCCGATCAACACCAGTGTTATGCATTCAGAGGTCCAGACAACCACACAAAACACACCATTCTGTGCCCAGGACTGAAGGTAGCCCCCTCGGGCCAGTTAGTGTGGGACGAGACAGAATGTACAGTGGAGAGAGAGCAGCACGCAGGAGCCCAGGGCAGGGAAGGAAGAGGGGTGGGAGACAGGAAATAGTTTAGGTTTGCTGAAATGTTAGAACGGTCCTGGCCAACCCAAGGTAAACGGAAGCTGCCCACGATCTGTTCCCAGCCGGGCCAGGGGCCCTATCAATGCCGTGTTTGAGGCTGATACAAGCCTCCTTTGAAAGTGACCCCAGCAGATGGTGGCCCATGGGGGATGGTTTCGCTCCTTTTGGACTAACTGAAAGGAACTGTTTTCGGATGGATATTCTCCGGCGTCAGCCCCTCCCTCGACCTCATCCAAGAGCACAGAGAACAGGGGCCCAGCCAGAGGGAGAGTGAAGAGAACAGTTAGTCCCTGAGAAAGGGAAAGAAATCTCCAGATCTCCTTTGGGAAATCCAGGTACCCTCAAATTACTTCCCTCCATCAACTTTGAGGACCCTCCCTCTAGGAATCAAATCCTCCCTCTAGGCATCAAAGTACCCATATAGATCGCAGAGAACATTCAGCAGGAATGGAAGGGGGCCGGCTGCAGGGCAGGCAAAGGGAAGAATAATTTTGTCTCTATTGCATCACAACTACTCTGTGATGTAGGAAGCCCGTTTCAGAGGAGGATACAGGATCAGAAGGGTTAAGGTCTTACAGCCATGTGTCAGAGGCTGGACTTGAACTCAGATCTTCATGCCATGAAGTCCGTCATTCTACTCATTCTTCCCTGAGACTTTTCCAGAGGGAAGAATGGACCCTGGAGCATCAGGTGAGGTGTCTGAAGAGTTTAAGTAACTGAGACAGGTATATAGTATTCAGATCACTGGATTTGGAGACAGAAGGCCCGGGTTCAAATTCTGGCTCTGCCTTTATCTACCTGTGTGGAACTGAGCAAATCACTTCTTCTGGGCCTCAGTTTTCTCATCTGAAAAATGAGGGGGAAGGATTGGGTGATCACTAAATTTCCTTCTTGCTCTAAATCCACAATCTTATGGTTTTTATGCCTCCTTGAATGCTTAAATTTAATCGTTCATTCAACATTGATTTAGTGCTCACTATGTGCAGAACAATATTAGGCATTGTAGAAGACAAAAAGCTTGGGCATGGTGGCATGGGGCCTGCCTTCAGTGAGCTCACAGTCCAGTAAGAGATGCTTGAAGCAAGTTCCACAAACTGCAGTCTGTTCAGGTGTCCCCTGTTCAGGAAAGAGGCAGAGGGGATAGGGCAGGAAGAGCTCACCCCAATCCAGCATCTAGAAGATTCTCATTTTAACCAATTATTCTGACTTGCCAGATAGGAGTTAAAAAATGTTATTTTTTCAAGACAGCAAGTGCTGCCAGCACCTTCTAAATTAGGCTTCCTGGGGGCAAAGTCCAAGTAGCTACACCTTGGTTACAGCTCTAAGGGAATGGGACACAAGCCCAGAGTCACACAGTTAGGAAATGTCTGAGGCAAGATTTGAACTCAGGAAGATTATTAGTCTTGCTACTCAAGTCCTGGTGCTCTCTGTGTACTACAGGACCACCTAGCTGCCCCTCAGATAATGTTAACACATAGTAGTGTGATAAGTGCAGCTGAGAGACATAGTACACAGTCCTCACATCAGAGAAGAAAGTTTGTCTTCAGCTGAGGTCATCAGAGAAGGCTTCTGAGTTGCACTTAAGATCATTTAGTCCAACCTCCTTCCCCCATGTAGGAATCCCCTTTCCAGAACCTCTGGAGGTGGTCTTCCAGGATACTGCTGATTCCAGGGAATTGATTACTTAATTTTTGTAATTTCCCCTCTTAGACTGTAAACTCCCTGAGGGCAGGAACTGTGTTGTTCTTTATCTTCATAGACTAGGTGCTCAACACAGGGTCTTGAAGATAGAAGAAACATAATAAAAGTTTTCCATCAGGATCTGGTGCAGGAAATGACAGCCAGGGGTGGTGGGGAACAATTTTGGTTAGCGTGGTTTGTTGTGGGGAGTCACAGAATTCAGAGAAGGACGCGTGAACCACAAACAGAGGTGAAGTCAGAGCCTGAACCCTGGAGTACAGAGCCTTCTGAGAGAGCATCCTGCAGTCTGCTTGGAATCCCCAAAGAAGGGAGCACTCCATCCTTCTCAGGGGCTGAGGAAACAAGCAGGTGTTGATGCAAAAATATAGTCTGGAAGTTCTTTGACTTGGGTTGGAATTATCATGCTGACACAATGTTCTCCCCTATCTCCGTCCTCCACATTCTTAGTACTGTTCTGGTCCATCAATCCATCAGTGAATGGAGTGATGTACCTTGAGTCAGGAAAGACCTGAGTGAAAGTCCTGCTTCAGACGCTAGCTGTGTTGGCCCTGGGCAAGTCACTTAACTTTTGTCTGCCTCAGTTTCCAGAAAGCAGATGAAATGATGGGGATAATAAATAAAATGGAGCTAATAATAGCACTTCCCTTCTATACTTGTGAAGATCAAAGGAGATACTTGTTAATTATTTTGTAAACCTGTAATGGTTATGGGATTTGAAGATCTTCCATGCCCCTTGAACTTGCTGACGTAG
The DNA here is from genome assembly GCF_028583685.1 of Petaurus breviceps papuanus. Taxonomy (NCBI): domain Eukaryota; kingdom Metazoa; phylum Chordata; class Mammalia; order Diprotodontia; family Petauridae; genus Petaurus; species Petaurus breviceps. Next base: position 1,524,730 of record NW_027187400.1, read on the forward strand.
CAGGAAGGGGTGGGGCAAAAGAAAGCTGGAGCCAAGCTAGAGTCACTGGGGTGACTGGAAGCTTGGCTGCAGCATGAACTCTGTTTTTGAGCCAGACAGAATTTTTGCTAAGGACTCCTGCTGAAGACTGCTGGGGATGGGAACTGCGGGGGGGGGGGGAGGGGGGGGGGGGGGGGGGTGGGGGATGGGGGGCCAAGCTGCTGGGAGCAAGTTGTGTGGACTGTGACGACTTTGACTTTCTGGTCTGTGGACTCAGTTTTCTGATATTTGAATAAATGTTCTAGCTATATCCCAAATGTAGAGAGCCTGTTACATTTTGTGATTAATAACCATATCAGCATATTTATAGTTACTGTAGGCATTGTGAATACTGCATTGTTGATACAAAATCTTATAGCACTGTAGAAATATCATCATCATCATCATTTTAATTTCAGGGGAGGTGTATATGAAAATCACTCAGAGCAACGATAGTGTCAGTTTAGACCCTTTAGCTTTCTGAGATGGTCTACCCGAAAGAATGTGCTGGTAAATGTTTAACAACCAGCTCTCCAGGAAAAAAATGTATCCACAAAATATTTTAAAAGTTTAATCTGCCTTATTAACATTTTCCCCATCACTTTAAGTCCAGAAATCAACAAAACAATAAATCAAGTGTTTATTTGTAGCACTTGTTAATTTCCAATGTATAAATGCTCACACTGAAAATTTTACAGTCAGCTCTCCTTAGCCCACAGGAACTAGCTTTAGCACACTGCTGTAATAGGCCTTTTCATACACTGCTCTCCACAGACTGAATTATTGTTCAGTTGTGCCTGACTCTTCGTGATCCCATGGACCATACTGTCCTTGGAGTTTTCTTGGCAGATACTGGAGTGGTTTGCCATTTCCTCCTCCAGTGGATTAAGGCACTGAGTGACGTGCCCAGCTAGTAAGTATCTGAGGCTGGATTTGAACTCAAGTTTTCCCTATTCCAGGCCCAGAGTTCTATCTATTGAGCCATACTGTTCCCTGTGCTGCTGAATATTGACTTTAACTGGATTGGAAAGTTCTCATTGTTAGGACTTTTTTCTTCATATTGAGCCCAGATCTTTCCTGAACTTCTGGCTGGGGCTTTTTATTCTGACCTTGGGGCCCCGCAGAACAAAGATAATAATGGCCTTTCATAGGACAGCCCTTCAGATAATGGAAGATGACCAGACTGCCATAAATTAAGGCTGAAAATAGGATTATGAAAGAAACCGTAGTGTCATCTAGGTCAGGGGATCTTAACCTGGGATCAGTGAACTCTTATTTTTAAAAAAAATTTTGGTAGTTGTATTTCAGTACATGTAATTGATTTCCTTTGCAATTCTCTGTATTTTACATTATGTATTTAAAAACCTTATTTCTAAAAGGGGTCCATAGGGCTCCAAGAGACTGCCCAAGGGGGTCATGACACAGAAAAAGTTAAGAACTTCTTATTACCTCCTTTTATGGTTAAGGAAACTGAGGCATGAAGAGGCTATGACTAGTCTAATATCACACAGTGCGTAAAGGGCAGATTCAAGATTTGAACTCAGTTTCCTCAGTTCCAAACTCTATGTTGTTGTTACTGGGCCAATGATGCTTCTTTACTTCTCAGAAGACATGTTCTAGTCCTCTCACTTTCCTGGTCTTCCTCCTCTTTGGGCATTCCAGCTTATCAGTGTCCTTCTCAAAATGACACCAAAAATGACATGACACAAGAGTACACAGTGCCCTGTGTGTGGTTTGACTAGTACCCAGACCAGGCAGACTGGACACAACTGCAGAATTCTTTTCCCTTCTCTGCTGAATCAGTCAACAAAGTTATCAGACAGAGGCTGAGTGTCAGACACTGTGCTAGACACTGGTGATGCAAAGATAAAAATGAAAAAGTCCCTGCCCTCAAGTAGCTTATATTCTATTTAACCTCTCATAATTTAGACTGGTAATCTTCAGGTGGTGTAACCCACATTGGGCACCACTGGCTGGTGAGCCCAAGGGCAACAAACCAGATGGGTGATTGATTAGGTGCCATGGTGGATAGAGCACTGGAAGTGGAGCCAGGAAGACCTGAGTTCAAATCCAACCTCAGATACTTACTAATTGTGTGACCCTGGGCACATCATTTAACCCCTATCTCCCTCAGTTTCCTCATCTGTAAAATGTGGATAATAATAGCACCTACCTCTTAAGGTTGTTATGGGGGTCAAATGAGATAATATTTGTAAAGTGCTATATAAATACTATATTATTTTTATATAACTAAAAATAACAAAGTTTGCTTGGGGTCATGGGTAGCTAGGTTTTGCAGTGGATAGAGTATCAGGCCTGGAATCAGGAAGACTCATCTTTGTGAGTTCAAATCTGGTTTCAGATTTGAACTAGCTGTGTGACCCTGGGCAAGTCATTTAACCCTGTCTGCCTCAGTTTCCTCATATTTAAAATGAATGGAAGAAATAAATGGCAAACCATTCTAGTATCTTTGCCAAGATACCCCAAAGGGGGTCATGAAGAGTAGGATATGAAATGATTGAACAACAAACCAACTTGGGGCCAGGGGGTTCAACAAACTAATCTCTTGGGATTCCTTCCAGAGCTTGTCCTAGAAACAAAGCTTTTTATATTTTCCAGAAATTTGATATTTCCAAAGGATTTTCTTCATGATGACCCTGGGAGGGAAGTAGTTCAAGGATTATTATCCCCATTTTACAGGTAAGCAAACCAAGGGAGATTAAGTGTCTTGCTTACAATCACAGAGCTAGTGAGTGTGTGAAACAGATTTAGAACTGAGGACTGTTGGCCACTGAGATAGCACTAAAGAGAATGTCCCCAGTCTTCAGGAGTGGTATCAAGGCACATTAAACACCTCAACTCTATTTGGAACAGCACCAGGCCTTGGCCTGGCTTCTTTCCTCCTCAGTTTCTCTCCAGAGCTCAGCTGCCTTGGTGGCCAATTAGTCCCAGGCTGTTTCCTGTTGGGGTCCCTGGGAGACCATTTGGAATGTTAATTTTCCCAACCACAGTGGAGGGGGCTGACTGTGGGTTTGTCTCTGTGGTTGCAGAGACACCAGGGTGGCTCTGCTGGCCTCTGGGAGGGCTGGACCATGGTCAGGCTGTGGGTTTGGCCATCCCCCTTCACAGTGGAGACTTGCTGGGGTGGCCGGTGGTCTGACGTTGAAAAAGCTGTGAAATGCTGATTGAGAAGGTGCAGGCCTGTTGCTTCTTAGGCTTCATAAGGTCCTGGGATCTGGGGAGGACCATAGTTGGGTGAGGTCTACAGTGCTGACTGAAACTTCCCTGCTTAGATGGATAGAGAGCTTACTGTGTATCAGGAGCGATGCTTAAAAAGTGGGGAAAAGTAGGTATTAGAGATCCTGAGCACAGGTGGAAACCAGGAATGAGATTTCCCCAAGACAATATCAGTAGTTGGATATACAAATTGGTGAATGGGAAAGGGAAAGAGGAAGGAAACAGGATCAGAGACATCAATCAATAATCAACCATGTATTAAGTGCCTACTGTGTGCCGGGCACTATGCTCAGCTCTGGGGGTACAAAAACAGGTAAAAGACAAATCGATTCCTGCATTCAAGGAGCTTGCAGTCTAATGGAAATAGCCCTGCTATGTGGCCAGTCAAGGCCTTCTTTCTCTGAGAGATATCTCTATCAATGGCCTTGGCCTCTACTGCTAATGCTGGGAGTTCTGTGCATCCTGCCCCTGGTCAGGGCTGCTAACATTGATGCAGGGTGGCACCTTGTCTATGATTTCTAGTCTTGGAGAGTTTCTTGGAGTATCAAGAGGCCAAGGAACTTTCTCAGGGTCTCAGAGATAATATATGTCAGAAGGCATGGGCTTTCCAGGTGTCCTTGACACCAAGGCTGGAGTCAATATGTCTATCCACTACACTATATTGCCTCTTTATCAACCGTTAGAATCCTGTCTCCAAATAACTAGTGCTCAGAAATAAAGGGGACTTGTTCATTTATACAATAAGCATCAGTAACTATGCATCAGGTGCTGGCTAGGCACTGCAGATACAGTCTGCCCTCAGGGAGCTTCTACTCTGTCCTTCAAAAAATTGACTGTCCTCAGTCAATCAGCAGGGGTGTTTTGAAAAGCATTGTTCACATCCCAATCCAGAACAGTCTTCAGGGTCTGTGGAAAGCATGGTGTTGACTTTTCCCTTGTCATCCAGGAGTCTTAAAACAGTCAGAGGGGCACAATCTTATACAGTCCCACAGGTCCAGGTGAAAGTCACAGTTGTGCTATATGAAGTTACACAGATTTGATCAAACAAAAACATTTAAAAAAAAGTTTACTCAAGATCACTGCTTATTTCCTAACTCATCAAGGGCCTGTCTTGGTGCTTAGATGGATAGCCTCTTTCAAACCAAATGGAAAAAAAAAATGGCAAAGAAAACTGGCTTCCTGTCTTCAAAGGAAATCTAGGTCCTCTAGAACTTCCTGGATCATTTGTAGCTTTCCCCACAGGAATCTAGGAGCTGGGTTTGACTTCCAATTACCCTTTCCTCTCAGGTGAGAGGCTAGCTGTCCTGTGTGAAAATTCTTCCATAATGCCTGCAGCATAAAGGGTCATCCAGCGGGGGTCTGGACAAAATGTCCCTTTCTCTACATGGCACACCAAAATCTATGTTGAGTTCCCTGGACCATAGGTAGATTTCCTCTGGGTTCTTATTCTGAAGGGCACCTCAGACTTCCCCCAGTGGTTCCCCGACACTGTCAGGGCAATGCAGTGGGAAGGCCAAACTCACCTATGAATAAAACAAGTAGGTTCAGTTAGAGAAAACAGCAAACAAGACCAGCTAAGCACCAAGGACTGGCGAGGCTCCCAGGAGAAGAAGCTAAGCACCAAGGGTTGATGCCTTAGGGTTTCACGTTTTGTTGCTGTTCAGTCATTTTCAGTCATGTCTGACTCTCTGTGACCCCAGTTGGGGTTTACTTGGTGAAGATACTGCAGTAGTTTTCTATTTCCTTCTCCAACTCATTTTACAGATGAGGAAACTGAGGTAAACAGGGTTAAGTGACTTAACAGGTTAAGTCACACAGCCAGTAAGTATCTGAGGCCGGATTTGAACTCTCGATTATGAATCTTCCAGATTCTAAGAACAGTGTTCTATCCATTGTGCCACCTAGCTGCCTCCAAGGGTTTAAAGCACACAGATAAACTTTCCCCTATGGACTTGAAGGGCATAAAGATCTTACAACACGAGGAGCCTTCTGAGTCTATTTAAATACAACAAGAAAATATGAGTATTTCTCAGCGAAACTACCAACAGTTTAATAATGCAAAGCCCATAGTTCTCATGTTAGACTATATATCAACATGGATTCAGTACTATGGCAAGTATCATTATTGGAACTTTGAATAAATCAATAAATGCACTAGCCTGAAAAATCATCTCTGATGGAACTGGCTTGTAAGGGAAAACAAACACTGGAAAAACCAACTGTACAATTATAGTCTAAAACAAAGAAAGGAAAAAAATTGTCAATCAATAAAACAATTTAATCAAGCTATGATTAGCAGCATTTATGGTTTCTGGGGTGTCAATGTTCCCACTGGAAATTTAACGATCAGCTCTGGAGAGTCAGTTGAGGATGATGGGAAGAGAAGAGACTCTAAGCAGACAACAAGGACAGCTTTTTACTATCAGCTGGGTCTTCCTTCTGGAAAAGCTATAGGAATCCCCAGTCCTGATGATCTGTCTCCTGGTGCTGGCCTCTGCTTTGGGTGGGGGCAGACGTTGGTTAGAAGAAATCTTGTTCTGCCTTTGAAGCTATCACAGAAACATGCAATACAGAGATCTCTCAGCCTGCAGCGTTGGGATGCCACCCCCTTTGCCTCATTTGTGAGGGGGGTGTCCCCCCTCAAGCTGCTCTTTCAGGCCTGGGTCCAAGGAGCCATGCTGCGTTTGTGTGGTCCTGGGAGATACCACAGTAGAGTTGTGTTTATTTGGGGGGAGTAGGAGGGAACCCCAGCGCTGGTCAAAGTATGATGGGAAGTCAGGATGGATGAAACCAGGACTCTAGACTGGACCGAGGCCACTTTTGTTTGGAAGAATTGGTGAAAGGCACCTCCAGTTTTTCTTTGTTACATTCCACATCCTCTCATAGCCTGCGCCTGTCCTTAAGGGAATTATGGTTCCTGGGTCAGTCCCATAGTGCATTTGGTCCTGGGGCAGCTTCTTGCCTACTGGTTCAGATCAGACATGAATCTCAGTTCATTGCATTGCAACTAAACTCGCTTTCAGTTAACAAACTTTTAATTTTCTGGAAATCGCAATCGTGTGAAAATGGGGAGAAGGAACAGCCAGGGGCTTGTCGAGGTGGTTTGAATCCCTTAACACACTGCCTGTCCAGTATAGATGCTGATTTGAAAAGGGACCCCAAGTTCATTTTCCCCTCTGTCAATACTGGACAAACTGTTCCAATTTTTGGAGTCCACAGGGGTGAAGACTTTCATATTTGGAATTCACAGATGTTTATTTATTTTTTGCAACATATAGGCTTAATTTCTAAGTTGGTCTGTTTCTCCTCCTTCCTCTTCCCCCTTTTTGGATTACAGAATTCTGATGCTGTTTTTCTGCCTTCCAGGACCCACCTCTGCTCCTAAAAATTTACCTGCACCATATTTATCTTTCTATACTAATTAGAAGAAAAGTGACATAGAGAAACATTATATTTTCCTTCTTGAGAACTGCCATAGAGACTCCATTTATGGGCAGAGCTGAAAGCTCCATTTCATAGGCGGCAATTCTGCCATGTCCGCCAATAGATCTTTGTCTGTGGACTGCCCATGGCAGAAAATAAATCTCCTTTAATACTTATGTTGGAGGAGGGAAGGGGCAGAAATCATTCAGATTGGCTCACATTAATTCTGCTTGTCCTCTTTCAGGATTTCCTTGGGGAAAATACTAAAGGCCTTTGACCAGTCTGCATTACTAACCCTAACTTGAACCTCACTGGTGCAGCCAAGGATTGTCCTGGGTCCTACTGTAGACCCCCAGCTCAGAGAATAATTGAGGAGAAGGAGGGGGTTGAGGACCCTGTCTCCTTCAGAAGCACTTTGTCAAAGCCAACACCATTTATCAGTGGAAGCAAGATAAAGCATGTACTTATCTTGACTTAGATTGCAGAGCTGGAAGGTCCATTAAAGATTACCAAATTATCTTGCATTTACTTATCTGTTTGTAGTATTCCCTCTGGGTTTTTTTCTCCCAACCACCTAGGGCATTAGCTGTTTGGATCCCCAGAGGGCAGTGACTAATGACCCCCTCAGGGTTTTAGAATTAACTCCTTAGTTATTGTTAGAATTAACTCTTTAGTATGATTTTCTGGGCACTATTCTAGTATGCTTTCTGATCCCCAAAATCATTTAACTAGTCCAGGGGTGGGGAACCTGCAGCCTTGAGGCCGAAGGTTCCCCACCCCTGGACTAATAGAACTCTATTAGCTGAGGGCAGCTAGGTGGCACAGTGGATAGAATTCCGGGTCTGAAGTCAGGAAAACACCATCCTGAGTTCAAACTGACCTCAGACACCTATTAACTGTGTGATCCTAGGCAAATCAGTTAACCTTGTTTGCCTCAGTTTCCTCATCTGTAAAGCAAGCTGGAAGAAGGAAATGGCAAACCATGCCAGCATTTTTGTCAAGAAAACCCCAAATGGGTCATGAAGAGGGCAAACATGACTGAAATGACTGAACAACATTAACTTCTAGGGAAAAAAAGGTATTTACTGAGAATTTACAGCAAGAACAATTGTTATAAACTAGTCCTTCTAAACCAGAGGGTACACTATCACCATCTTCATCATCACCACACACACACACACATGCCATCCTTTGTAGAGGAGGTTCAAACCTAACATACAGAGGTGGTCAAGCATGTGGGACAAAAGGATACCTCTAAACTCTTGGCCCAAATAATTCTCTTTGTATAATGTCCTAATGAAATCCCTACACTTTACTGTAGTTCTCTGCTGGGATCTGGGTTTCATTGCTTTCTTAAAGTTAATTCAGTTTCCATTTTCATCTGCAGGTGTTTTCTTTATTTTCCTTCAATCAATAAGCTCTTATTAAGGGCCTACTATATGCCAGTCATGGTGCTAAATGCTGAGGTTACAAAAAGAAAAAAGGTAGTACCTGTCCTCAAGGAGCTTACAATATAATGGGGGTGGGCAACGTGCAAACAAGTATATACAAACGAGCAGTTATACCTAGTATAAATGGGAAATCATTAAAAGAGGGAAGGCGCTAGAAAATCATTAAAAGAGGGAAGGCGCTAGAATTGAGAGGAGTCGAGAGAGACTTTCTGGAGAAGATAGGATTTTAGTTGGGACCTACAGGAAGTCAGAGAAACTGGTAGGTGGAGATGAGAACATTTCAGGCATGGAGGACAGCAGAAAAAATGCTTGGAGGTAACAGATTAAATGTGTTGTTTTAGAAACAGCAAGGAAAGGGGCGGCCAGGTAACACAGCGAGTAAGAGCACCAGCTTCAGTGTCGGGATGACCTGGAGATCGAATCCCGGGCTCAGACACTTAGCACCCACCCAGAAACACCTGGCTGTGTAACCTTGAGCAAGTTACTTAACCCCAATTGCTTAGGGGCGGCCAGGTGGCTGAGCGAGTAAGAGCACCGGCTCCAGGGTCGGGATACTTAACACTGATTGCTTAAAAAAAAAAAAGAAAGAAACAGCAAGGAAATGGATGTTGCTGGATTGAAGAACACACTGGGGAGCAAGGTGTAAGAAGGCTGGAAAGGTAGGAAGGGGCTCTAAGTTAAGAAAGGCTTTGTGTTTGCTCCTGGAGTCGATAAGGAGCCACTGGAGTGTACTGAGTGTATGTGTGGGGTGGGGCGGCATGGTTGAGCCTGAATTTTAGGAAAATTACTTTATTGACTGAATGGAGGGAGAATGAATCTGAACGGAGAGAAACCTGAGGTAGGCAGACCCACCAGCAGGTTATTGCGGTCATCAAGAAGCCGGGTGATGAGGGGCTACATGAGAGTGGTGGTAGTGTCAAAGGAGAGAAGGGGCCACATTGGAGAGATGTTGTAAAGGTGAAATTGACAAGCTTTGGCAACACAATGAATATGGATTTAGGGGCCTAGGTTGTGAGCCTAAGGGGCTGGAAGGATGGTCTACTATACTAAGGAAGGTAGGGGAAGGGGGAAGGGTTTGTAGGAAAGATAATGAGCTCTGTTTTTGGACATATTGAATTTAAGATATCTACTGGACATTCAGTTTGAGATGTCTGAAAAGCAGTTGGGGATGTATGATTGGAGGTCATTAGAGAGATTGGGGTAGGAAAGGTAGACTTAATCATTAGCAATGAAATGGTAATTAAATCTGTGTTTGTAAAGGGAAGAGGCAGAGTTTGAAAATAAGTGAAAGAGTAGGAATGAGAGAGGGGCAATCTGTTGGAGAAGAAGGGATGGAACGGGATCATGTGAACAGATAGAGAACTTAGCTTTTGTAAAGGAGTAAGGCCACTTCATCACGTGAGATGAACATCAAGGAGGATATAGTGGTAGAAGGTATATAAGTGATGTGAGATAAGAAAGAGGGGAGAAGAGGGATTCACAGTGAGTGGCCATGACAGGAGAGTGGCTACTACAGGGTAGACAGCCTGGGAGAGAATTGAGGGGTCAAAGGATTGGAGGTCAAGATGTGGATGAAGCATAGGACTTTGTAAGGTAAGGAGAAAGGAGCAATGGAGAGTCAATAGATCATGATCAGAAAAAGGGATTTCAGAATTTTTGAATGTACAGGTGTTATAAGACGAAAAGTGTAACAGTTTTTGTGTGTGACTGAGGTGGGTTAGAGGAGTAGGTCATGGGAAGTGAGTAGGTTGAGGAACTGAACTGTTAGGGTGTTTGAGGAAGTGTCAATAGGTATGTTGAAGTCCCATAATATGAGTTGAGGTGGAGAGAAAGATTGTGAGTCAGGCACTGAACTCATTGAGGAAGGAAGAGTGACCTCAAGGTCAATAGACAAAGCTACCAGGATTTTGACTGAGTGGTAGATAGAAATAACAAAAATCTCAAAGGAGGAGAAGCTACTGTGTGATTAGATATAGGAGGAAAATCTTAAAATGTCAGTGGGGAGCAAGGAGTATTCTAACTCCCCTGCCTTGACCAGTGCGCCAAGGGGAATGCAACCATGCACTGGAATGGGTGACCAGGGAGGCTATGTCATCAGGGGAAGCAAGGTTTCACTAATAGCTAATAGATAGAAAGAGTGGGAGTGGAAAAAATGTAGCATGAAGGAAAGTTTGTTGCTTATGGAATAGGCATTCTATAGGGCACAGTGAAAAGGCTTTGTTGTATTTGGTTGAAACATTTTGTCTTTAAAAAATATTATAGTTTCACTCTGGGAGAGGTAGTGGGATAGATATAACTCTGATGACAAAAATTAGAAGACATCTATGAAAAGTTATTGAAAAATTAAAACAAACAAAAGATAAGTTCCTCGAGTATATAGATTTTTGTTTTTGTCTTTGAATCCTTAATGTCCTAGAACAGTAATTGTTGATTGATTTTTCATTCTGCCAGTCAATAAGCATTTATAAAACACCTGCTATGTGCCACATACTGTGCTAAGGAGGGAAGGAAGGAAGGAAACAAGCCTTTATTAAGTCCCTACTACATACATACCTGGTACTGGGCTAAGAACTAGAGATATAAAGAAAGGCATATAACAGTTCCTGCATTCCAGGAGCTCATAGTCTAAGAGAGGAGGAGAAGGAGGATATTTTTCTCCTCCCCTCCCCTATTTTTGGTCAGATATTTTTGAAAATATCACAGTCATTTCCTGATATACTTCCTCTCTTCCTAAATATACCCCCCTTGTCACTGAAGCCTCTGTTGCAGCGAAGAAAAAGAGCTAAGAAAAATGAACTCACTTAAGTGACTGCTGTCAGACAGTAGATAGAACATTCTTCACTTGTGCTCCCCCTCCTCTTTATTGAAAGAAGGGACACGTGTCCTGCTCTGTCGTTTGTGACTGAGATTGCTCATTGCAGTTAATCTGGTTTCAGCTGACTTCTGGTGTTATTTTCACTTCTACTCTTGTAGTTATTGTGTACATTATTATCTGTGTTCAACTTTTTTGGCTCTGTAAGACTTCTGTAATTATAAAGGTAGTCTAGAACCCCATGGACCAGGTTTCATTTTGTGGCTTTCCCCGCCCAAATATCGAAACTCTGACTCTTTGCCTGGTTATGCTTCTACTTGGGGTTTATTCTAGGAAAATCTCCAGATAGAGCCTGTACCTACAGATGAAGGCAAAAGACTCCTGCTAGAATCAGTAGAAATGCTCAGTGTGATGATGTAAATATATCAGTTAAGGGGTTGGGTGGGTTATTTTATCCCATAGAAAATGCAGAAAACACAAAGAACTCTCAGGACCCCATAAATAAATGCAGAAAACAAATAAAAGACTTTGTTCTGTATAAATAATCAACACAATTTTCCCTATCTGGTAACACCTGTTTTATACCAGGGTCTTAGAGTTCTCCAAACTCAACAAAACCCTGTGTTTTGAACCCTCGCTCCTTATCTTCGAAAAGGAAACAAATTAGGAGCTGCTAGACAGTCAGTGCCTCAATATTCTAAAGGGTTCCTCTTTCACTGGGCAGACATTCAGTCTTATGATACTTCTATTAGAAGGGCCCGGACTCCTCCAAAAGGGAAGTTGTTTCTACCTCCTCCTCCCAACAGACTCATACCATCTTAAAGGCTCAGATCGACAAGAGAGGGCAAAGTCCAAATGTCGTGCTTCTCTCACTTGTGGTTTTAGTCTCTTATGATAGATAGTTTTTTTTTCCAATACCAGAGGCCCCATGCATGACATTCTCCTCTCTCCAAAAGGCTTGCCACATAGGCCATGCCCCTTCTCTTGAATAAAAGGTCAGATCCCTAAACTTTTGAATTTGGAGCTCCATGTAAGGTATTCTTCAATACTAGTATTTGTCTCTATATTCCTCCTTTGGCCAGAAGGCTAAATTCTGAGACTCTCAAATTTGGGGCTGTTAGAGAGGAAACCCTCTACAACTTTTACTGCTTGGCCAAATGATTCCTCTCTTCATGGCTCCCATGTAGAATTAGGAGCTTCTGGCATTATCTAGGAACCCTTTCATTCACCGTATGGATGAGGACACATCTTTCTCTGCCATTTGCTTCTGTTCTGACTTTTTTTAATGCTTCCTGGTGGTAGCTCTCAGCTCTCACCCTATGCCTTTTGAGCTACTATACTCTTAGGATCTCTCTGGAAAAAAGGTAGGGGTAAAAAGGGTCAATATGTTGATTTGTGTTCTTTTTAAATATTTTTAACATTTATTTCGTTTACAACATTTTGAATTCCAAATTCCCTTCTTCTTTCCCATCCCTCCTCCAATTGAGAAGAAAAGCAATATATCAATTATACATGTGAAGTCATGCAAAGATATTTCCATATTAGTCATGTTGTAAAATAACAACAATAAAAAGCAAGAAATATAAAGGAAGTGAAAAAGTAGGCTTCAATCTGCATAGACGTCATCTCATACTGAGTCCTTTGGAACTGTCTTTGATCATTGACTGTGCTGCTTATTTGTTAAAAGGAGGGTGAGGAATAAGTTCAGTTGGTGTGGAGAGAGTCATTGGGAATTTCCAGTGCTATAGAAAAAGATAGTAGCAAACAAAATCATCTTTAAAAAGGTGAAATCACTCTTGACCTCAGTTTCCTCATTTGTAGAATGAGAAAGTTGGAACGGATGATTCCTGAGGGCCCTTCAAGTTCTAAAACTGGAAAGAACCATTGCATCTGACTAAAGTATGCAGAAAAAGTCTGTTTTGGAGACAATACAGTTTTAAAGTGTTCAGAGATTAATCTTCAAGAAATTTCAGAGAAGGGACAATTTCCAAAGAGTGCAAGGTATCATAGATAATATCATTGCAAATAAGAAATGACAAAGAAGATGACATCAACTATTGGATCATAAACCTGTTAACCTGTTCTTTGAAACTTTTATACTAATGGTCTAGAAACAGATCAAGGGAGTCCTTGATGAAAGCATAAGAAGCCATTATAGGTAGTGATGGATAGTCCTAGGATACTCCACAAACTCTTATTTTTAGGTGACTTTGTGTGATGTTATAATCTATAATTCCCCACCCCCTTCCCCCAACACACACCAGATGACACTTGTTCTACATTGTAGTAGAAAGAACGCTCAGTTCAAATCCACTCAGCATCCTCATCAGGATTTTGGGGGTAATTTTTTTTATACTAGGTTCCATCTTCACAGTCTCACAACTGCTTGAGAGGTGGATAAAGTGTAAGATTCCTTTGTTTATTGTTTGTTGGTTGTGAAAAGGCATTTAACCCAGACATGATAGGGAAATGATCCCTTGAATGATGAAGTCATAAAGATAAACTGATTTGACAGTCCTTTTAAGTGGCAATTAGACATAAAACAAGAAATTGCATGTTCACCAAAATTAGCTGCTTATGACATGAAGGATGGCCTAAATAAATAAGGGAGATTTCCAATGGATAGCAAGCTCCCCTAGAAGCTCCAATTTGCAGATGATTTTGTGCTGATTGTGTCAAATTCTAAAACATTCGGTAAAATCTGAGGTTACTCAAAAGAGAACCACACCAGTAAGCCACAAAGGAAACACATAGTGGAAGAAAATTGTCTATTGCCATGATTATGACATTTTACAATTGGACAAGTAATCCATTGAGTTGGGCATTACTGTAGGGGGGAGAGGAAGAAGCATTTAGTAATTGCCTACTATGTGTCAGGGACTGTTCTAAGAGCTTTACAAATATTATCTCATTTGATTTTCAAGGAAATTGAGGGAGACAGAGGTTAGGTGACTTGCCTAGGGTCACAATGGTAAGTGTCTGAAACAAGGTTTGAACTCAGATCTTCCAGAATTCAGACTTAGTTCTCTTTCCCTTATGCCCCTTAGCTGCTTATATATATATATGGAACTGGATAGGAGGAGGAGGAAAGTGGGCTGAAATTTATGTGGGAAATTGCTTGCTGCTGAAAAAGTTTATCTTTTTATTGCTTATTTTCTTCCAGTGATGCCAAAGGGTTGTGAATCATGAAGCATCATGATCTCAAAGAAATTAAAATTGCATGTGACTCAAACAGTAGAATATGCCAGTATACCATCATAGTGGTGAGTATAAGCTGGCACCATGACTTGTGTGGTAAGTGGCATAGAAGATAGCACGAGGGGCACATAGGATCAGAAAGGGAGGTGGAATGGTTATGGAGTGAGAATGAGGGATGGCAGGTGGGTTGCTCAAGTTCTAGACCTTTACTACCCAGATCTAGAAGCTGGTCTTTAGTACATGCATAGGATCGGTACAGAGCTTTTAGTAAAGGAAAAGGACACAAAATACACAGGATGAGAAGGCATGAATGGGCTATGACATGTCCTGGTGGATTGAGTGCCCATAGTGCCCATACCATTGAAATCATAGATTCATCTTGTGTGCACTTTATGGCCCAGTCAAACTGAACCTTCTACATGACATTCTATATCCCATCAGTCAAATGACCCCTGACTCTGGAGTCAGAGACCTGAGTTGAAATCCTACCTATGATGCTTGACAATCTGGGTGATCTTGGGCAGGTATTTAACCTCCTTGGGTCTCAATTCCCTCGTCTGTTAAATGGGAATGTAGAGAAGATGGCCTCCATGCTCGTTTCCAGCTCTGGCTCCATGATCCTGTGATCTCTAAATCTTTGCCCAGGTTGTCTCTCCCCCATGCCTAAAGTCCTCTTCTTCATCCCCTTCACTTCTAAGAATCCCTAGTTTTTAAACGGCAGTCACCTTCTGTAAGAAGCCTTTCCTGATTCTCTCCAACTACTATGGTCTCCCCACTCCCCCTGTGACCTAATATATATTTTGCATATGTCTGTATGTGTGTGTTTGTCTCTCCCCACAGAACATAAATTCTTTGAGAGCAGAGACTGTTCAGTTTTTGTCTTTGCATTCCCAGTGTCTAAAAAGTGCTTGGCATACAATTAGCACTTAATAAATGCTTGTTGACTTGACTTTTACCATTTGTAGCAGAAAGAGCACTGGGTTTGAATCCTGCCACTTAACTACCTGCAATTTTGACTACATGGCTTTGGGCAAGTCATTTAAACCTCCCTGTTCCTCGGTTTCCTCTTCTGTCAAATAGGGGAGAACTGTGTGGCCTTCTGGCTCTAGAAGATTGCTTCTATGGGCCATTTGGCAATGGCCCTTTGACTATCTGGAGATTGTGATCTAGTGTTCCTGAAACCACTCCCCTGGCCCAGCTCCTTGGCCTCTGATCTCTTCACATCTTTTCTCATATGAGGTGCCCAGGACTGAACACAGCGCCTGACCAGGGTCAAAGATAACAGGACTGGCAGCTTCTTGGTTCTAGATGCTGGGTTTTAGTTATGAAGACTGCTTTTGAATTTGGCATTTGACCTTCCCCAGTGAATTTCCCCCACTTGGAAAATGGGGCTATTTCTTCCTGTCTAGATATCCCATGGGGTTGTAGTAAAGATCCAAAGAGAGGATGTCTATAAAGGCCTATAGAAATGCTAATATATTCCTATACTAGACAATCACTGAATACTAAAGTTTGAACACCAAGGCAAGTGAAATCCCTGACTGAATCATCCAGGAGTGATGGTGATGATGATATGAGGCCATAGTCAAAAGTGACTTTCACTCTGAGGAAGGCTACTCTGCTTGCCTGGGCCCATGGGCTACTCAGGAAATTTTAGGTAGAGTCCATCCAAGCTCCTCCTCCTACCCCAATCCCAACCAAGGCCATCCCTTCCCTCCTCCCATCTTTTTGCTCCCTCTCCCTCCCTTCCTCTTCTCTCCCCCTTACCTGGTCCCTGATGGGATTTACTGAGATTCCCTGCATTCCAGTCGAATCACTGGCTGCCTTTGCAAGCAATGGGGCCCTTGTGGGCAGGCAGGGCAGGGCAACACTGAGCAGCTCGGATGCCAACCTGTTTTCTCCTTCTCCCTCCCCGCCCCTGCCCCCCACCACACACATATCCATTCAGCGTCCTCACCCCCCTCCTTGCCCCATGTCAGTCAGGGGCCTCATCCTGGCCTCTGGAGGGGGGGGGGGGCCTCAAGTTATTACCTCTGCTCCAGCTGCTCCTGGGACACTCTGGTGTCTGCCTCCAGCCTTGACGAAGCATGATGGGAACCTTCTCCTCCGGCTTCCTGCTCTGCAGCCTGCTGGCTCTTCTCCAGAAACCTGGGGCTCAGGGGGTACCCCAACAGGTCAGAGGTAAGGGATGGCTCAGCATCTGCCCTGGAGTGGATCAGAAGCTTTAGGTGCCTAGGATGTGAAGGAGTCCAGGGCCACTGGAAAGACTGCCTCTTTGGAGCCAGAGAGTGGGCTCACTTCAAGGTACAGGTTTGCAGCCATTCAGGCTCAGGGAACCCTGATGGAGAGAAGGGGTTCTTGGAGACACAGTACAGCAAGAGGCACAGGGCAGAGGGCAGAGACAAGGGCACGGTCCAGGGCATAGGGAAGAACAAGGATAGGATGAGAGAAGCAGAGATGGGGCAGGGACAGAATAAATAATAGCAATAATAATTCAAATAACTAACTTTGATTTAGCACTTTAAGGTCTGTGACATACATTACCCACAGCCCTTGTGAAGGAAGGACTGTTATTATTTTCTTTTTTTTTTAATGAAGAAACTGAGTCTAGGAAGGGGTAGGTGACTTGTCCAGGTTCATGCAGTTAGTAAGTGACTGAAGCAGGACTAGAACACAGGTCTTCCTGACTTCTAAGACCAGTGTTCTATCTACTGGGCCCCCTAGAAGGGAGGAGAAGTGGACATGAGGATAGGGACTAGGGTGAAGGTTGGGGCAGGTTGAGAAGCAGGAACAAGGTAAGAGATGGGGCAGGGATGGAGTCAGAGCCTGGAACGCATTAGGTGCTTACTAAAGGCTTATTAATTGGTCGGTTATTTTATTTGAACTGGGGACAATGGCTGAGTTGGGGATAGAGGTTCAAATGGGCTCAGGGATAACAGAGGTAGACAGAGGAGGAGCAGGGGCAGACAGAGAGAGGGGGCAGGCGTCAAAAGCAGAGTGGGCTCATAGCATCATCAACTCAGAGCTGGAAGGGATTTCTGGGTTCATTTAATGCAATCTTCTCATTTTACAGATGAGGAAACTGAGGCCCAGATAGATAGTATGAGTTGCTGAAGGTCACACAGGTAGTAGAGACATGGGGGTGGGGTGAGCAGGGAAGAGACAAGAGCAGAAACAGGGGCATGGGTAGGGGACAGAGGTAGGGAGGGAGCAGGCATGAGGAGAGGGTCAGGGCACAAGAAATAGATAAGGCTGGTGACAGAGACAGGGAAAGGAGGAGAGAGATGGGAGCAGGTACAATGATGGGGGCAGAGACATGGATAGGGGACAGTAGAAGAGACAGGGATGGGTACAAAAGCAGGACAACAGCTGCCGGGAATTCATACTCTTTCCTTTGCCCTAGCTCATTGAGATACCCTAAGGAAAAGCTTGAGTTCTTCTCAATAACATGCTTTGATTCTTGGAAGGAAGTATCCAGCGAACACTTGTTCGATGCCCCAAATAGGTGTACAGCTGTGCTTTCCTTTTGTCTGCCCAGCCCTGCGTTAATTCTAGATTTCACATCGAGACAGCTCCTCCAGGCCAGTAGGGTTTGTGGGTCATTGGGAATATGTGACCACTGAACCCAGTTAAGGAAAAGACTCAGTAAGGGGTCCTAGTGGCTATGCTTGAGTATTTGGTGGGCTGACATGCGGAAGAAAGATTAGCTTTGCTCTGTGTGGTCCCCCATGACTGCACTAGGAGCCAGGGGGAGAAGGTGAAGTGAGGCCCATCTTATCCTTTTTTAAGAAGAAAATTTTCTCACAATTTGAGATGCCCCAAAGTGCAGCAGTATAACCTGCAGAGGCAGAGGGCCCCCCTTGCAGGAGGGCTTGAAAGGAAGTCTCCATGACTGTTGTGAGCTCCTTTTAGTCTTTGTCTTATAGCCCCAGCATCAAGCACATTGCGGCATACAGTAAGTGCTTAAACAATGCTTATTGGTTGGTTATTGGTTAACATGCCAACAAAGCAGTATTGCAACTTTTTTTTTTGCCTTTTGGAGGGCAATTGGGGTTAAGTGACTTGCCCAAGGTTACTCGGCTAGTTTTTTTGTGTTAAGTGTATGAGGCCCAGACCGAACTCAGGTCCTCCCGACTCCAGGGCCGGCGCTTTACTCACTGTGCCACCTAGCCGCCCCAGCAGTATTGCAATTTGCCAATAGAGGAAGCTGAGACCCAAAGAGATATAGGGTCTTGCCTTCTCCCTCCGCTCCCTGCAGCCCCTTTTCCCGTTGGTGAGCTTCTCTTAGAACCACCATTGAGGAGAGGCTCAGACCAGCCAACCTTCATCTCCCCAACCTCAATGACATATCCCTACTTGGGGACCTTTCTTCTCTGTACCCCTTTTAGTTTTCTCTTAGCTATTTTATTTAGTTATTTATTATTTACTTATTGTTTTCCCCCGTTAACCTCTTTGAGGGCAGGGACTGTCTTTCCAAGCTCTGGGAGTCAGGAAGATCTGAGTTCAAATCCAGCCTCAGACACTGACTAGCTGTGTGACCCTGGGCAAATCATTCACCCTGCTTGCCTCAGTTTCCTCATCTGTAAAATGGAGATAATAATAGCACTTACCTCCCAAGGCTGTTGTGAGGATCAAGTGAGATAATAATTGTAAAGAGTTTAGTACAGTGTCTGGCGCATAGTAGGCACTGTGTAATTGTTAGCTATAATAATTGTTGCAGCAGTGGTTATGGGTGTGGTTGGTGTTGTTTTATTTGTATCCTCAGCACTTGGTACAAGGCTTGGCACATAGTTAGGGCTTAACAAATGTTTGTTGACTTGACTTCCCCGAAGTCACAGAGTAAGTGAATAACAGATTTGCGATAGGCCTTCAGATTCCAGGTCAGTGTCCATTCTTTTATAACATGTTAGGCAATTGCCAGTTAAATGTACTAGAATTTCAGGGTAATCTGGAGTGAGGGAGAGGGCTAGAGATATTTTGGTCTCTAGCACCACCTTCCCTTGGTCTCCCATGTTCAAAACCATGTACAAAAAAGACATTTTGCATCTTTCTCATAGATGGTCAGTTATGATGGCCTGTCTATTCCACATCTGCATCCTCTCACAATCTACACCCCCTCCCATCTGCTGTTCCATGAGTCCCACCCCTCCCCACGGAGGTGCACACACACACACACACACGCACACACGTCCTCATTAAGGCTATTGGGAACAGGCTAGCTAAGTCACTTACGGATCTTGCCTCCCTGGTCATGGAAACAGCATTAACTCCTGTGACTTGAACCATATTGTTTAATGTTTGCATATACATGTCACTCCTAGGGGACTGATCGACCCCAAGTAATGTTGTCACATGTTTTATCACACTTCCACAGAACCAGCTTTTAATGTTAAATGGGATTCGCTCTGCTTGGTTACAGATGGCAGAACTGGCTAAGATGGGGAAGGAGGTTTAAAGAGGTAGGTTTGGGGTTTTTCATAAGGAAAGCTGACAATCAGAGCTGTCCAGTAGTGGGAAGGCCTGCTTTCAGAATAAATAGCGAGTGCTTTGTCTCTGACAGTTGAGACCTAGAGTCTGGCTGTCGGGGATAATTGGAGGGGGTGGGGAAGTGCCGCAGGAAGGGGAGAGAACCTCGGGGCGTCAGTCAGGATCGGACCAGTGCTCTCTGAGGCTCTTCCGACTTTTGGATCCCATTATTTAGCATGGTCGAATGGGGTGGGAGGAGTACTAGGGCTGAAGTAAGAGGGCCTGAGTTTCCTTAGTTGAAAATGAAGAGGTGGGACCAGATAGCTTCCCAGGTCCTTCCCAGGTCTTGATTTATGATCCTAATGCTTGTGTGACTTTGACCGAGTCACTTAATTTCCTTGGGCCTCAGTTTCCCCATCTGTAAAATGAAGGGGTTGATCTAGGCAACTCTGAGATTACTACCAACTCTATGGTTCTTTGTTTTACATTCAAGGCCCTCCATAATCTCATGCCACTTTTTCTGCCTTACCTCACCTTCTTTCCCTCTGTGTACTCCATTCCTTCTCCACCTCTTTGCTCCTAGGAATGCCCTCCCTCCCTCTCTTCAACTGCTGAATTCCTGTTCAGTTGTTTTTTGGTTGTGTCTGACTCTTTGTGACCCCATTTAGGGTTTTCTTGGCAAAGATACTGGAGGAATTTGCCATTTCCTTCTTCAGCTCATTTGACAGATGAGGAAACTGAGGCAAACAGGGTAAAGTGACTTTTCCAGGGTCACACAGCTAGTGTCTGAGACAAGATTTGAATTCAGGTCTTCTTGACTCCAGGCTTTATGATCCTTCTACTATACCACCTAGCAGCCCCAATTCCTAGCTACTGAAGTCTTATCTTACCCTAAAAATCCAATTCAAATACCCCCTTCTCTAGGAGGTAGTCCCTGATACTCTGTTAGTGGGATTTCCCCCTAGAACTCATGAATTGTATTTTTTGGGGTGGCTCTCTAATGCATTTCTGAACAGTCGTGTACTCTAATTCTTTATGCTTATACCTTAGTCTTTGTGTTTCAGCGTCTACCATAGTGCCCTGTACACAGTAGGCATTTACTATGTGTTTGTTGAATGAATCAATGCACGAATACATATTCTCTTGGAATATTGCATCAAAGAGGGAGCCGGTGATTCTGGAAAGTGCCATGATCCAGTGAATAGTGCCAGGGCATTGGGGCTTGGAGTCAGGAAGACCTAAGTTTAAATCCTCACACTAGCTGTGTGATCCTAAGTCACTTAATTCTCTGTGCCTCAGTTTCCTCATCTGAGCAAGTTGAACTGAATGGCTTCTATGAGTCCTTCCAACTATAATTCTATGAGTAATCCCCCACTCCCCATCCTACTCCAGTATTCTGGTATTATCTATGTGTCAGCCCATGTCTTGGAGGCATCAGATCTGTAGAAGAATTAGTCTTTGGATGGGAGTAGTGATGGTCATGGTGGTGGTGGTGGTGGTGTGTGTGTGTGTGACACTGGTGTGTGTGTGTGTGACACTGGTGTGTGAGAGGTGGAGTAGGGGAGGGAGGCTCCATCTTCTCCTGGATCAAGGAAGGTTAGAAACACCAATGAGTTGGCCTCTGCGGCTGGCAAACTGTATTTCAGAGGACTTCCATCTGTGTTACAGTTTCTAGGGTGAGACAAATATATGTTACTCAGCTCATAATAACAATTAATAAACAAGGATTTATTGAGTGCTACTATGTTCCAGGTAGTATGTGAGTGAAAGTGAGAAAATATCTGCCCTCAAGTAGTTTACATCCTATCGTTTATTACATGTTTGTTTACAGAGAAGTAAAAACAAGATATATACAAAGTAATGTGTGTGTATATGTGTGTGTGGGGTGAGGTTGACTTCTGAGGGAATCAGGAAAAGACTGTTGTAGGATATGAGTGTAATGTCAGAGCTGGGAGGGCCCTTAGAACACAGGATGTCAGAGCTGGGAGGGCACTTAGAACACAGGATGTCAGAGCTGGGAGGGCACTTAGAACACAAGATGTCAGAGCTGGGAGGGCACTTAGGACAGAGGATGTCAGAGCTGGGAGGGCCCTTAGAATGAAGAATGTTAGGGCTGGAAAGGATTGAAAAAGACTTTCTAACAGAAAGTCAGAAAGGACCTGTGAATATAAAGTGTTAGACCCTGGAGGAATCTTAGAGATAATCCAAGCTTTTATTGAAATAATAGGATCAGAGAGGAGAAATGACTTCTTTAAGGTTGCAGAGCAAATTAATAGGACTGTCAGTACTGTAAGCCAAAGCCTCCTTACTCCTAAGCCTTTATTTTTTTTCCCCATTATACCTTACTCTATCCTCCAATTTTCTTGAATCTGAGGTTACTCTACTGGGATTCTAATTGACTAGTAATTCCCCTCCCCCCTTCCCTCCAATCCCCTATGAATTTTCTAGTAGCAGTAGTAGTGACAGAGGGGGGAATCCACTCCTTTGAGTGTGTTTAGGGGACAAGGTCAATCAACAAGTTCCTTAGGAAACCCTGTTCCAGTCCCCCAACTTTCTTCAAACTACAGGGGTCATCTAGGCTCTGCTTCTTGGATCAATATGTGGTTAAACATAGACAAACAACCCGTTTAATTCAAGAAGTGGATAACTGGCCCTGAATACTCCATACAAGTCTCCCACAAACGCTTGGGTAATTACTGCCTCTGTTGGACCCGACTAGTGAGTTGGTCTTGTGAATTTCTTAATGCCTAGCTGTTTTCTCAGGCCGGGCATTGGAAAATACCCCTTGGTTCCTTTTCTCCTCCACTTCTCCATCTTCCCTCCCATAAACAGGACACCTGTGCAGAACAAGACCCACAGATCTGGTGTTCATCATCGACAGCTCCCGAAGTGTTCGGCCCCGGGAATTTGAAAAGGTCAAGGTCTTCTTGTCCCAAGTCATTGAGTCCTTAGATGTGGGGCCCAACACAACTCGGGTAGGCGTGGTCAACTATGCCAGTGCTGTCAAACATGAGTTCCCCCTCAAGGCTCATCGGACCAAGACCAGCCTCCTGCAGGCAGTCCAAAAGATTGAGCCCCTGTCCACGGGTACCATGACGGGCTTGGCCATCCAGTTTGCCATCAACAAGGCCTTCAGTGAGGTTGAAGGTGCACGACTCAAGTTCCCAGAGATCAATAAGGTAGGTGTCAATTGTATTTTTGGTACTAGGTTCTTTTGGCTCTCTTGGTACTAGATCCTAAGTCTCATAAGAGAAGGAAATGCTTGTCCTCAACCCTCTCATGGCGTCAAGAATTCTCCAGGGGTTCGATCATCTCTCTGGTGATGGTGGAGATAGTGGCGATGGTAGGTGATATTGAGTGTGGTTTTGATGGTGGTGATGGGAAAGAAGGATGACAAGGATAATGAGGGTGGTCATTACTCTGATAAAATGTGCACACACCTTTAGTATGTGGGCTCTCTGAGGAATGAGGAGGTTCTATTCAAGATTCTTCTTCATTCCCCCACTCAGTAAACACCAATGGTTTCCTAGTATTACTAGGATCAAATACAAACTTGTGTTTGGTTTTTAAAGCTTTTCACAATCTAGTTCCAACCAAAGAAGAGGATTATTATGGGGAAAAGGGGATTAGACTGGTTTTGTTTGGGCCCAGAGGGTAGAATTCGATGGAATCTGGAAAGAGGAAGCTTTAGGCTTGACAAAGGAAAAACTCCTTAACAATGACAAAGGAGTGCTCCCCAAGTAGAATGACCCACTTTGGGAGGGGATTCATTTCTGTTCACTAGAGAGATCCAAGATGAGGCTTGACAACTACTTGTTAGAGATTTTTTAGTCAATTCCAGACAAGTCAAGTATTTCCTTAGTGTTTATTTTGTGCCAGGCATTGTACTAAGCACTGGGGATACAAAAAAGGGTAAAAAAACAGTCCCTGTTCTCAAGGACTTCACACTCTAATGGTGGAGACACAGCATGCAAGCAACTATGTCCAAACAAGTTATATACGGCATAAATTGGAAATGATCAACAGGGGGAAAACATTAGTTTTAAGAGGGACTTGAAAAGACTTCTTACAGATTGTAGGATTTTATCTGAGACCCGAAGGAATCCAGGGAAGCAAGGAGAGGGTATGAGGAGGGGGTGAATTTCAGGCATGGGGGACAGCCAGTGAAAATGAAGTCAGTAGAGGGGTAGATGGAGTGTTGAATGCAAAGATTAGCAAGTAAGCTAGAGATCCTAGTAAGCTGGATCCTGGAATATGTGTAAGATGTAAGAAAGCTGGAAAGGCAGGAAGGCATCAGGTTATGAAGGTCTTTAGAAGCCAAACAGGTTAGTTATCTAAGACAATTCCACAAGATTCGTGATAGAAAATGCTATCCACATCCAGAGAAAGAACAATGGAGTCTGAATGCAGATCAAAGCATACTATTTTATCTTTCTTTTGTTGTTTTTTGTTTTTTTCTTTCTCATGGTTTTCACCTTTTGTGCTGCTACTTCTTTCATAACACGACTAATGTAGAAATGTGTTTAATATAATCATACATATATAGCCTGTATCAGATTGCTTGCCATCTTGGGGAGGGGGAGGGAAGGTAGAGAGGAAACATTTAGAACTCAAAATCTTACAAAAGCAAATGTTGAAAACTAAAAAATAAATAATATTAAAAAGATACAACAACAAATAACCAAACAGGCGACTTTATATTCGAAGCTGAAGGCGATAATGAGCTAGGATTCTTGTTCGGGTTGGACTGGATGGCATGTGAGGCCCCTTTCAACTTTGAGATTCTTTGGCTGGGAGGCAGGCTCTGCTCTCAAGGACCTTACAAACTAATTGGTAAAAGGTTATGTACAGTGATTAAGATGAAAAGAAAGAGTATGATAAGTGTAAATGAAAGACAGGCTCAGGCCAAATTCTGAGAGAACTTCGGGGAGGGAAGGCTTGCTCAGGGATGGACAGGTCTTCATGGAGGAGATGGCTCCTGAGCTGGGCCTTGTAGAAAGGTGAGGATTTCAATAGACGAAGAAGGGAGGAGTATATTGTAGGGATGAAAGATAGCATTGTAGTGAAGGCAAAGAGGCATGGGGGTAATATAGAATAGAGAGTCTGCAAAGGAGGGTTGAATAAGACAAAGCTGGAAAGGTAAGCTGGCTCTGGGCTGGGGAGCCTCGAACGCCAGGACAATATAATAAGAGTTGTTGATTGCATCATACTTTAGAATTGCAAAGTACTTTACATATATTATTTCATGTGGCCTCAACAACTCCACGTATGAAATAAATACCACAGGTGTCCTGATCTCATGGTTAAAGGACCAGGAGGTTCTAAGAGGTTAAGTGACTTGTCCATGGGCACATAGAAAGTTAGTAACAGAGCTGGGAGTCAAACCCCAAATCCCTCCTGACCCCAAGAACACCAGACTGCCTCTCAGGAGTGGCAGCCACACTTTATTGTATAGGAAAGGTTAAGCCAGAGAAGGTTGTTGAGTAGATGAGTGAGGTCATCAGAATTTTGAAATAGGGCTGTTACTAAGACATGACTTGATTGATGGATTGGAGATGGGATAAAATTGAGACAGGAAGATCAGCTAATTGGTGCTTAGAATGGCCTGGGTGAGCATGAAGGAGAGTATTTACAGAGAGGGGAGCTAAAATGGGTACAGTGGGAATGGGAAAGATGGGACAAATGGGAGAGAGACTGCAAAAGTTGGATTGGATTTTCAAGGGCCCCTGACATTATTTGTTCTTAGGCTCCTCCTATCTCTGACATTCTGGGTTCTAAGGGCCCTCCCAGCTCTGACATTCAAGCTCTTACTCAGCTCTGACAGGTTATAATACATCATCTTTTTTAAGTTGTTGAATCTACTGGGTGGGCCCTGCTCATTCTCTGGCTCCTGCTGTGCAGATGTGGGACTGATGATAGGCCGGGGCCTCTGTTTGGATCTGCTGGGCTGGGCCCACATGCATTTCTTTGCCCCATTGCTTTTTTTCCCAGGCCTGGAAGGTAGCCGGTTTCTTCAAATAGAAGCCTACCATCCTTGTTCCTGGGACTTGGGTGCCATCTTGTGGCCAAAGAGGGTTTAGGCTCTTTGGAGACTAGACAGGGGGCTGGTCCAAGAATTGGGCTTCTTGGCTTCAATGAAACTCCCTTGGATAACAAGGGACCAGAATACACCTATCTGTTCCAAAGCCCCTTCCTCCAGCAAATTGTTGCTTTAATTCATTTCCTGACAAAATGCCCACATCCAAATCTCTGTAGTTGTGGGAGAACTATTTCCCATCAGACGGACAATTCTTGGAGATATTCCCACCAGTGATGACCCTGCCCAAGAACAGAGGAAGGTTTGCTAACAGCGGTTTTACATCCTTTTGGGGGAACCAAAGATGGAAAGAAAGATACATCTTTTATTTCTCCCCCTCCCCCTTTGGAGCTGAAGAATAAATTAGATTAGAGCATTTCCTGAAGACACCTGCTGGGAACAATGGGGGACTGAAGAATTGGGGATCAAGGAAAGTTAAGGAGCAGTAAGAGAATGCAATCAGTCAGAGGCTCCCAAACTTATTTGGCCAACTGCCCCCTTAATAAATTACTCAGGGCCCCCCTGGAAATCTACTCTTTTTGACCCTTTGACATTTTTTTTTAGAAATTTGAGTCAATTCAAAAAATATAAAATATATTTTAAAATAATGTTATCTTAAATTTAATAATGTATTGTAAATTTGTGTGTTTTTTCTGCATTGAAATTTTGATGGTTCAATATTGCATCATGTAACTCTATAGTACTGTATTGTAAACAATTCATAACAGGCACATATTCCTGTCAATGTGTGCTGGACTTCCAGACAGTACAACGGGTTTACCCGATAACATTTGCTTTGTTAAGTCCTGCTGGGTAGACTGATTCGTTATAATTTGAATTTTGTGCATTTTTTTGTGAAATAATGTAATCACTATGAATTTAACTCTATTATATAACAGATGAAACCTGTACAAATATTTTAAAAAAATTTATTTTTTCTTTATGTTTCTACCATCCCTTATTTTTATTCAATGCCCCCCAATTGTACCAGAGGCTATTACCACCTCCCTTGATCATTCCAGTGCTCCCCACAGGGGGTGGTATCACCCACCTTGGGAACCTATGCAAAATCAGTTATGCTTTTTTAGGACCTGGGTTCAAGGCCTACTTCTGTTACTTAAAGAATGCTAAAATTAAAGTCAAGAAAATCTCGGTTTAAATCCCTCTTCTGCACTCCTTACCTGTGACCCTGGGCAAGGCACTTAACCCTTTTGGGTCCCAGTTTCCTCATCTGGGATTAAATGTGGGATTTAAGGTACCTCTAGTCACTGCCTGGTGGGTTTGTTATAAGGCTTGCATATTGAGGGGGACAGAATCGTGAGATCCCAGTCCATTTTAACTTGGATACCTTAACTAGGTGAGACAGCATCTAGACCAATGGGAAGGTTTTAGAGTAAGTGAGAAAAGTCTTTGAAAGTCATTGGATGAAATGAAATAACAGAAGCCCTGTTTTAATAGGCTGGGAAACTTTATTGTGCCTCTGGATATTATCTATAAATTACCAAGTTGAGGAGAAGGAATTCAGGGTGTTACTTATGCAAACCATTTTGCAAATTTTTAAGTGCTCCAATGTAAGTGGTTCTTATTATGCCTGACCATGTGACTTTGGTAAGTCATTGGACCTTTCTGAGATTTAATTTCTTCCTCTGAAAATTGAGGCAGTTGGACTAGATGGGCCCTAAAGTCTCTTCCAAATCTGATCTCTATGACCTTATGATACTATGATCTATTTCCCATGAACAATTAGCCAACCCTGTTAAAATATACTAAATGGTCACTCACTAGACCTGTCTATAGAAGGCAGCATCCTGACCACAGTTAAGACTGATGGGTGATGGAGAATCTCCTGCTGTGTCTACTACCATAGGCACAGATGATGTTGAGCTTTCATCCTCCCCATTCTAAGGAAATCATCCTTTGTAAATGATGTTAAAATCTTGTTTTTTTGGTCTTATGCTTCACCATCCTGTGGGCTTCTCCATAGCACCAGCTCCTTCTCTTGACCTTACTTTTGGCCCCAGGACCTTTTCCACTTTGTATAGCCCCATGAGAGACAATATGGTAGAGAGAACTGGACTTGAACCAAGAAGAGACCTGTAATCACATCCTACCTTGGATGCGTACCAATTTGGTGACCTATCAGTGATCTAGCCATTTTGACTCTGGACTATAAATTACAGAGAACGTGCCAACTTGCATTGGTAAAGAGAATTCCCTATAGTAATGATGTCACAGGTCTAATCCCTATGTACTAAAGTACCATGTACTAAAACTTCTCTGGCCCAGAATTCCCATGACCTCCTAAACCTCCTGGATCTGTCTGGTCATGAAACTGATTTGGCTCCCTGAGTTCCAAGTTCAGCTGAGCTGAATCAAAGAGCCTTAGTGATTTCCTCATTGCTAAATGAGGTATCCTTTTTTTTCTCTTCATTCTCTAGGATCTTTCAGAGAGGCTGCTGCTGACCTATCTGCTCCTGTGCCCTTGACTTCTGAGAAGTCACACTTCCCTTCTCCTCCTTAAACTTCTGAAGTTACTCTTCCGACTCATTGACTTGGCTCTCGTTTTTTGTCAGACCTCTCCTCCCTCCTCCCACTCCACTTCTGATGGGTCTGTTCTTGGACATTCTCATTCATCCCTGAGCTTCTAAAACCATAACCCCCCTTTTCTCTTTCTTTCTCTTCTCTCCTCTTTTTCTTCTCCTCTCCTGTCTCTTCTCTTTCTGTCTCTCCTCTCTTTGTCTCTCTGTTTCTCTATCTTCCCTCTCTCTATCTGTTTCTTCTCTCTCTGCTTCTCTACTCTCTCAGTGTCTCTTCCCCTCCAACCCTACCACTGTTTCTCTGTCTCACACATAAACACATAGACACAAGGATAAATGCACCCCTTGAGTCCTCTCCTCTTTTCTGAACTCCAGAACTGTATTTCTAGCTCTCCACAAGAAATCTCTATCTGGAAATCCCCGTGGGACCTCAAACTCAATGTGACCAGAACCAAGCTTATTATTTCCCCCTTAAATTATCTTTATCTTCTGACTTTGTATTTTTTGTCTATGGCCCAGTATTCCCCTGTCTCTTCTATCCCCAACCTTGAGGTTATATGTGACTCTTCCTTTTCCTTCATACCTTATATTCAATCAATTACCAAGTACTCTTGAAACAGGCTCTAGGGTATCTCTTGCTTCTAGCCCCCTCCTCCCTTTCCACTGCTGCCACTCTTGTCTGAGCCTTCATTATCGCCTTCCTGGGCAGGAGCCTTCTGACAGGTCTTCAAGATATCATTCTTCCCCCACTTCATTCTACCCTTAACACTTCTGCCAGAATGCCTCTCTTTTGCACACATCTGGTTATGGCTTTCTTTTCCTCAAACGTCTTTGGTGGTTCCCTATAGCTTAGTAAGTAAATGAATGAAAAAACTTATGAGGTGCTAGCTGTGTGCTGAGTATTGTGTTACGTGCTAAGGATATAAAGAAAAATAACACAGCTTGCTTTTTCTGACGGCTCACATTTGGATAGAGAGAGATGACAAGCATCGGAGATTTCAGCTCTAAGCCAAAGGGATGCAAAGGCCCCTGTGGTCCTTAGGTTACAGCTTACTATAGCAAAGCCATTGACAATGCATATTTTAAAATGTTATTTCCCCTGATAAAACTCTGGCCACCAGAATACACAGAGGACTTTTGGAGTGAGAACTTTCGTTTCTGGGTTTTTAGTTGCCCTGGCTGCTGAGGGAGAGGAGTCTGAATAACGGAGGCTGCCAGATCCCATTGCCCTGGGATTGTAGCTGCAGGGCCTCAGCTGGAGCCTCAGAGGTGTGGGAGGCCCTGTAATTCCTGGGATTCTTGGGCTCAGGTTTTTGGGTTATTCCTGTTGGATTCCAAGGGGAAGTGTTATTCCAAGTGGTGGGAGTAGTTAAACTCACCAGAAATATGCCCCCTTGCTCCTTCAGCCAGGCTGGTTTACTTGCCCTGTGGGTGGCAATTGGTTGTCAGTTGGTGGGTAGCTAGCTTGGGAACAAAATTCAAACTCCTCTGCTTGCTACCCAAGGCCCTTCACCATCTGACATCAACCTACCTTTGCAGTCTTGTTATGGGTTACTTCCCTCTTTGAACTCTACACTCCAGCCAAACTGCATCATGATCTATTTCTAGACACATATTCTCCTACCTCTATACTTTTGCTTACACTGCTTCCTATGCTTAGAATGCCCTCCTTCCTCATTTTCACTGGGGGAATTTCTACCTATCCTTCAAAGCCCTACTCAAATGCCATTTCCTTCTGGAATCCTTTCCTGATCCCATAATGACCTTCCCCCTCAGACCTCGCAAAGCATTTTTGCACTTTTCTAATATACTGATCATGTAATATTATATATCATAGTGATCTGTCTTTTGTCTTATTCTCCCAGAGGACTGTGAGATCCGCAAGGGAAGGAACTATACATTATTTTACCTTTATATCTCCCTTAGCATCTAAAAATAGGTACTCAATTTATTTCTGCTGAATGAATGAACAGGCAGATTATAGTGGAAAGAACAGTCTCTGGGGTCAGAGGACCTGGTTTCATATTCCACCTATCACTCTTAATACTTGTGTGACATTGGACAAGTCAGTGAGCCTCCTTGGGCCTCAGTTTTCTCATCTGCAAAAATGAGGTTAGACTAGATGACCTCTCGGGTCCCTCCCAAGTCTAAATCCTTAATCCTAGGAATAAATGGATCAATGGATTGCTCCTAGTTCTGCTTTCTGGGGTCCAAAAGAGCGAGTCTGTTGTTATAAAAATGATAGCCCTTCAGAATTTTGAAAACAGTTATTACATCCAGCTCAAGTCTTCTCTTTTTCAGGGCAAACATTCAAAGTTCCTTCAACAAGTTCTCATATGATGGCATCTTCACGTCCTCTACCATCATGGTTGTGTCTCCTTTGGACACTCCAGTTCATCAACGTCCCTCCAAAACTCTGGTGTCCAGAATGGATGACGTTATTCTAGCTATACTTTGCCATGACAGAGCAATGGTCTTTTATTTACCATTTACAGCTTTTCACAATCTGGTCCCTGCCAATCCTTCCAGACTTCCTATACTTTCCTCCCCTCCACACATTCTACAATTCAGCTGTATTGGTCCACCTGCTGTTCCTTATAAATGACACTTTGTCTCCTGAGTCAGAGATTTTGCCTGGAACATTCTCCTTCCCCCTCTCCACTTTTTAGAATCCGTGGCTTCTTCCAAGACTCAACTTAAATGCCATCTTCTGAAGGCCATTTTATGGTCTCCCCCTCTGCCAGAGGCTTCTGTCTACTCATTATGCATCTTGTCTGTACCTAATTATTTACATATTGTCTTCCTTACTAGACTGTAAGCCCCTTGAGGTCAGGGACTGTCTTTTGTCTCTGTTTCCTCAGTGCATATGTCAATTAATTGATAGATTATCACCTACTCCACTTGTTGTTTAATTGTGTCTGACTCCTTGTGACCTCTTGGACCATTGAATATTGCCCATGAGGTTTTCTTGGCAGATACTGGAGTGGTTCACCCTTTTTTTCTGCAATGAATCACCTTTTGTTAGAACTCTCCACTATGACCTGTCTATCTTGGGTAACTCTACATGGCGTAGCTATAACAAGACAATGATCCAGGAGGGATTCTCTTCTATACTGTACAAAATCAGTCTGACTCTTTGGTTTAGCTATTCTAGATTCTGTCCCCTCTACCTCCACATGGGTAGTGCCCCTTCTTTGCCTAGGTATTGGCCTAAGTGCTCACACATTATCAGTCAGATGAGGTAGGAACTGGCTCCCATGGACTCACAATGGTAGAACTGCTTGTAACACTGTAAGGTCCCCAGGAGGGGACTCTGTGGACTATAGAGTTGGGGCAAAAGTTACCCCATACTTTGGAAGACCAGAAGTTCAGAAGGAAGGGAGCTTTTGGCATAAGTATGGCTTGGAGTCAGTGGTCCTGATCCCAGGCACTACCTGGAGTCTTCTAGACTCTTGCTGGGTGAGTGGCAACCCTCCAAGGGTTCCTGGCTCAGTACAAGATATTTATAGATTTCTACCCTTGGTGATTACCCTTATATCATGGTGGCCTTGATCATGTTCCTCATCACGGGGCAGGTTGTCAATAAGATCACTCTCTTCATCTTATTGAAAATAGCTTTTGATTAGAAATTTTGGAGGGGCTCCTCTAGGAGTTGAAGTATATATTCAAGATTCTTCCTATCTGCCATCTTAGAGCCCAAATTAGTAACTCTCAGATGATCTGGCTGCAGAAAGGATGAGGGCAATTGTGATAGAATATGCCAGCTCTTTACGGAATGCTGCTTTTGGTAAACTGGACTGCATTCATCTGTGATGAACTACTGCTACTACTACTAATGATAATAATAATGATAATTCCATTTAAGAAGGTTTGCCAGGCATTTTATAAACATAATTTAATTTGATCCTACAAGGTTGGTCCTATTTTGCTTCTGATTATCTCCTCCTCTCATTTAACCTCCCTTCTATCATCCCTCGCTCTTATCCCCTTTCCCCCTACTTTCCTGGGGGGTAAGATAGATTTCCATACCCAATTGAGTGTGCATGTTACTCCCTCCTTAAACCAAATCCAATGAAAGTAAGGTTCACCCATTCCCTCTCACCTCCCATCTCTTCCCCTCCAATGTAAAAGCTTTTTTCTTGTCTCTTCTATGTGAGATAATTTACCCCATTCTACCTCTACCTTTCTCCTCCCAGTATGTTCCTCTCTCACCCCTTAATTTTATTTTTTAGATATTATCCCTTCATAATTAATATATATTCCCTCCAATTACCTTAATACTGAGAAAGGTCTCATGAATTACAAATGGTTGGTACTATTATTATCCAATTTTACAGATGAAGAAACTGTGTCACAGTGAGGTTAAATGAATTGCCCAGAATCACGACTGATTCTGAAGCAAGATTCAGATTCAGACCTTACTGACTCCTCATCTGCATGATGAGGGGTTGAACTTAAATCTCCAAGGCCCTTTCTACTCTACATCCTGTGAATTCTGGGATGCCGTATGCTGTATCCAGTAGGCTTCCTCTCCTGCCCACCCAGATCTCGTCCCAGATCTCCTTCTCAGTGGTCAGGATTTCTGGGATGTCTGCAGGGTAGTTGAGGCAGAGGAGCCCTGCCCCACAACCCAATCAATCTCTCTTTCACACTCAAACCCTGTGTTCTCTCCTTCTGTCACTTACCTGAGACAGGAGAGCAGTGTGCTGGGGAGGAAGGAGCAGTTCACGGTGAAAGCATCATTTGGGACATGGAGCCACCACTCTGGTTGCTGCAGAACCCAACCATTTCCCACTCTAGCCAGAAGAATATTGAACATCATTAGATTGACTGAAAGCTCCATCAGTCCCAAACCCGCTATCACTGGGTTCCATTGTTCCACATTCATGGAGCTGAGGTGCTGACCTCAAACCCCAGATTTGGACCACTAGCAGAGCAATCATCCCCACAGGCCCTTCCACAGACATCAGGCTATACAACATGGAAGAATGGAGAACAACCTGGGTTCAAATCCTGCCTCTGACACAGCTTGGCTCTGTGACCCTGGGCAAGTCACTTAACGTCTCTGTGCCCAGGCTACTCTCTAAGACCATATAAATTTCAGAGAAGGGATTAACCTGCATTGGTAGAAAGAATTTTCTTACCTGGAAGCTCACTATACAGTGAAATCTTTGGTCTGGTCCCTCTCCATATTTACTAGGCCTTAGATCTATTACAATTGATTTCCCAGCAGCAGGTGCAGATTGTCTGTGTTGAGACCCATTTGTCTGCCTGACTGGCAGGCATGGATTTCCCCCTCCAGGGAGGCTGAGTCTCAGGTGGGCTTCTGTGTCTCCACTGGTGTCTGGATAGCCCTTCTCTCAAGTTCTCCATCTGTGCTGTGACAGCCCATGAGCAGGCCACAGGTGCCTATGCAGGCCCGATTCCAGGGCCTATGCATACTGTCCTTTTTTGGGAGAACGTGACTGTGGCATGATGTTGGCCAGTATGTCCAGTCATGGGAAATATGAACTCAGACCAGGGACCTAGGGGGATGGCCGCAAGCCTTGTTGAGCCTCTGGCTAAACCCTCTTCTTTCCTGAAAAGCCCCAACGAATTCAGCCCCCAACCCAAAATAAAAACAACCCCTCTAGCCCAGAGTTTTTGCTAGTGTATTTTGAATAGCCCTGGAGAAATTACTGGAAAAAAGCTCTCCCAGGACTCTTGGAGAGTCTTTTGCTGCCTTGCAGACCCTCTAGAACAGGGGCTCTTAACTTTTTGCCATGAATTTCTTTGGCAATCTGGTAAAGCCTGTGGACCCCTTCTCAGAAAATAGCTTTAAATAATCAAAGGAAATGCTAAATATCATTTAGAGGTCAATGGAAATAAATATGTAATTTTTTTCTTATCTAAGTTAACAGAGTGCCTGAAATCTACACCTGGTTTCCTTGGGGTGGGTGTCTATTATTCCCAGATTAAGAACTCCCATTCTCATTAAGATCATTAGGTTCTATGAATTATTAGGCTAGACTGCCAAAGAGCTGATCTCAATTTGAGGATGCTTGGAGGTCCTACAAGAAAAAACAGAAGTGCCTGGAAGCAAGTGGAGTCAATTGTCCCACCTGCCATCAGCAAAAACAGGCTACCATGTTGATTGATCAAATGGGATGTAGCAGTCCAGGTCTCCTGGTGCACATCCAACTGCTAATGGCCCTTTGTCCCTGCTTGGGCCAAGGTAACTCTTGCATCGTCCCATACAATGGGATAGTCTTCCTTCTGGACCACCCACTATGCAACTGGGGAGGAATTCTGAGGAATTCACCTTCTGTATATGCTGGCTCAGGCAAAAGACCATGGTGGAGCATGTACCTGAGGGTTCCCGTCAGGGATCTCAGTTACGATTTGCTTGAGAAGATACCTGTCCTGGGAGAGCCTTTTTCTGGTAATTTCTCCAGGGCTATTCAAAAGGCACTAGCCAAGATGGAGGAAAACACTGATGTGTCTGCAGATCTGGGTGATTAGAGTAGTCCCAGGCTGAGCTTGGTATCAGGGCCAGGAGTTTGATTCTTGGCTGTCTTTTGTTGCCTGTGTGACCTTAGCCAAGTCACCTGTCTCTAATGGGCCTCAAAGAGGAGGTTGGACTAGGTGACCTCTCAAGTCCTTTCCACCTCTAAATCTATGATCCTAAATCTTTTGGTTGGGCCATGATGGTCTTTTTAGTTTTCTCCCTGAAACACTTGTCTGTAACAACAGCATTCATAAGGGGCAACCAGTGCAGCTTGAGGGGCATGGCTTGAGTTTGCTCTGCCACATGGAGCCTCAATTACCACCCAAAGACAGTCAAACCTGTAGACAGGTTCACCATCACTCACTTAGTGATGCCTTCAAGGAATTGGCTCAGTTGTCCCTACATTGAGCTGATGCGATTCCCACAGCCAAAGCAGGACCAGTTTCCAGTGGATGCCTGAAGCTGCACTCACAAATGTCATTCTCCTCTCCAAAGGCCCAAATGAATCATGCTCTGCCTCTGCCGTGGCAGGGCCAGGGGTAGGACACACTTTGTTGTTCTTGTTGTAAAGTCATTTTCAGTCATGTCTGACTCTTCTTGGTACCATTTTTGGGGCAAAGAACTGGAGTGGTTTTCCACTTCCTTCTCCATTTCATTTTACAGATGAGGAAACTGAAGGAAACAGAGTCAAGGGGCTTGCTCAGGGTCACACAACCATTAAGAATCTGAGGCAAGATTTAAATACAAGGAGATGACTTCCTGACTTCAGGCCTGACTCTCTATCCACCGTACAACCTAGTTTCCCTCTAATGGGACACACAGACCTTTTCCAAACCTGATCTTAGCCAGGCCGGAGACTCTTGGACAGTGTCTCTAGTCCTGTTCTCTTGTCTGAATTCCAGATCTATACCTTGAGTTGCCTACAGTATACCAACTTTGGATGTTTCACCAGCTCATCAAACCCAACATAGCCAAAGCCAAGGTCATTATTTTTCCACCTGAACCTGCCTTTCCTTCAGATCTCTCTTCCTCCCTTTCCTCCCTCCCTTCCCTCCCTGCTCTGTCTCTGTCTCTGTCTCTCTGTCTCTGTCTCTCTGTCTCTCTCTCTCTGTCTCTCTGTCTCTCTCTCTCCCCTTTGTCACCTTTTATGTTCAATCACTGAGTCCTGCCAATCCCTTGTCTAGAATATCCTTCACCCAGTTGTTTCTTTACTATTTCAATCATTGCCACCCTAATGCAGATCCTCATTGCTAGACCACAGCCTCAATAGTTCGTCCTTATTCTACTTTTTCATCTTTGTAATCCATTGTTCACAGCACAAACAGCTTAATTTTTCTTGCCCTCAGATTTCGAGATGTCACTTCCTTCCTTGAAAATCTTTAGTGGCTTCCTATTGTCTAGAGAATAAATTCAAACTCTACAATTTGGTGTCAAGGCCCTCCATATTCTGGATCCAGCCTACCATTCATTCTAGTCTTATCTCATACAACAATCCATGTATTCTAAGCTCCAGTCAAGCTGGGCAATTCTCTGTCTCCTTAGTTCCATTCAGTTCAATTAACATTTATTAAATGCCTACTGTGTGCCAGACATTGTGCTAAGCACTGGGAATACAAATAAGAAAAAGAGATAGTCTTTTCCCTCAAGGAGCTTGAAATTTATTGGGGAAAGACAAGATACCAGAGGATGAGGGGGGTCACCAGGGAGTACCCAGCATGGGATTGTGGTGTTCCATGGACTTAAAGCTATGCATGGCTTCAAAACTTTGTGTACCTGTTCTAGCTGTTGTCTTTCTTTTTTATGAATTCTTTCTCCTTTCTTTTTTTCCCTTTTTACATGTTGAACCCCTACACATTCCTTAAAGTCCAACTCAAATACTACCTCCTCCAGGAATTCTTTCCGGGTTCTCAGTGGGTGATGACCACCTCCTTCAGACCACACTAACTTCTTTGTTTTGTAAATCTCCCATGGACTTATATTAGAGCTTTAATATTCCAATCAATCTGTGGCCTCATCAAAGTGATGAAGATTGTGACCCATCCTGAACTGTCTAATTGTGTGTTATAGCAAACAATTAATAAGTATTTATTAGGAGTTCTCTTCTCCTCCTCCTCCTCCTTCATCTCTTCTTCCTCCTCCTCTTCCTCTTCCTCCTCCTTCTCCTCCTCTTTGAAGGATTGGGTCCCAGTGGGCTCTGGGTCCCCAGAGAATAGAGGTGGGTGAATTGGTAGAAGCTCCCAATGTCAGATCTCCTAGGCTCTTTGTCCTTCCCTATTTCCCCTTTCCCCAAAGGTGGCCATCGTGGTGACAGACGGTCGGCCTCAGGATGGTGTGAAGGATGTCTCAGCCAGAGCTAAGGAGAGTGGCATCGAGCTCTTTGCCATTGGGGTGGGTCGAGTGGACAAGCACACCCTGAGGCAGATTGCCAGTGAGCCACTGGAGGAGCATGTGGACTACGTGGAGAGTTACAGTGTCATTGAGAAGCTCTCCAAGAAGTTCCAAGAGGCCTTCTGTGGTGAGGAGGCATCTGGGCAAAGGCAGTGCATGAGAGGGGGAAGGGGGTGGAGAAGCGGGGTGCTGGTAAGAGGAATGGTGGCAACCAGAGAGTGGGGGAGAGTGAAGGGAGGAGCTGAGAAAGGATAGGAGGAATCAAGTGGGAAGTATGAAAAGAGCAAGGTGTGAAGACAGGAGGAAGTAGATGAGAGGAATGGTCAGGGAGCAGGGGAAAGGGGGGATAGGTAGGGATTAAGGAATAGAAGAGAGGAAAGGAGTAGAAGCAGCAGCAGGGTACATAAGGAGAATGATGGGAAGGAGGGAACAGCCAGGAGGAATGAGGGATAAAGGGGGCATATGGAGGAGAAAGAAATGAATGAGAGCAATGATTGAGGAAACAGGGAAGAGGGAAAGAAAGGCAGGAGGAAAGAAAGAAAGGAAACAGACAGGAGAGGGGGGAA
Source organism: Petaurus breviceps papuanus (assembly GCF_028583685.1). Classification (NCBI taxonomy): domain Eukaryota; kingdom Metazoa; phylum Chordata; class Mammalia; order Diprotodontia; family Petauridae; genus Petaurus; species Petaurus breviceps. The sequence continues at coordinate 1,562,389 of NW_027187400.1, forward strand.
GAGCAGAAAAGAGAGAAGGAATGATATAGGGGGGAGGGAATAGAGGGGAGGAGAGGGAGGAGCAGGGAACAGAGGGGAGGAGCAGGGAACAGAGGGAAGGAGCAGGGAACAGAGGGGAGGAGCAGGGAACAG
>NW_027187400.1:1562530-1567150 GCF_028583685.1 Petaurus breviceps papuanus
AGGAGCAGGGAACAGAGGGGAGGAGCAGGGAACAGAGGGGAGGAGCAGAGAATGCTCCAGGAAGACTTCTGTAAGGGCTCTGACCCCTGGGATTGCAGAGCTCTAGAATCATGCCCTCCTTTTGGGGGGAGGGGTTGGGGATGCTGTTGGATCCTGCATTGCTAAGAGGTATCCTTGAATATTTTCTCCACCTCTAAACTAACAAGGTCCTCAGGAGATCTAGATTCCAGGCATGGCTCCTGCTGTGTGAATTTTAGCAAATTGTTTGCCATCTGTGAGTCTCAGCTTCCTTCTCTGTGAAAGCAGGAATGCCAATTCCTGCCCTCCCCAACCTCACAGAGACACCAAAGCAATTTTTAAAAGGATAAAACACCATATAAGTGAGAGGAAAAAGAAATCTCTGTAGAAAATCAAGCCCATATCTTTTCCTGCTCCCTTGGGCTTTCTCTGAAGCTCCAGTGGGGCTGGAAGGCTCAGGAGAATTCTATTCCATTCCATGAATGTTTACAAAAGGTCAGCTGTGCTCAGAAATTTGTTCAGACCTGGGAGAGATGCACAGTTCAGATAAAATCAGGTCCCTGCTCTCATGGAACCCATGGTCGAGGAGGGGGTTGGGATGCAAATATAGAGAACCCTAAGGCACAACAGACCATGATAAGGGCATTAGAGGGGTGCCAAGAAAATTATGCCGTGAGATTGGAGGGGGAAGGACCTTACTGGCAGAAGGGATCAGGGAAGGCTCCTAGGAGGAGGTAGCATTTAAGTTGGGCTAATTCAAGCTTGTGGGTTTGAATTCAAGAGAAGAGGAGGAAGATGAGCATTTCAGGCACATGAAACAGTGTGAACAAAGATCTGGAGATGGGGACGTGCTGGGCATGGGTGTGTTAGGCAGGACATAGCTCAGCTTAGCTGGAATATCAAGCACAGAATGTGTGTGGGGGTGTCATTTGAGCTAAGCTTTAGAATTTGGTGCTCTAAGCATTAATAAATGTATCTTGGGGCTTAACATCGTTTGAAGAAAGAGCATGAAAGGCTTGAGTTCCAGGTATCAGCAGTTTGAATTTGGCTCAGTGGATGATAGGGAGCCACCAGGGATTTTTGAACAGAGGAGTGAGCTCACTGACTGCTTTTGTCTAAGAAAGATTAGTCTGGTAGAGGCAGGACAGATAGGAGAGAGTGGAGGTGGAGGACTTCGTTTAGAAGTTGATTATAATTATCCTGGGGGGCCTCACCAGGGGATGGCAATGGGAGCAGAAAGGGGGAGGAGAGATGGATGGAGATGTTACAAAGAAGACCTCAATGGAACTTAGTAAATGAGTGGATCTGAGAGGTAGGGAAAAGGGAAGAATCAAAGATAATCCTTGGGTTACAAACATGGGAGAATGGCTGAGTGGTGCTGTCATTGATAGAGAAAGCAAAGTTACAAAGAGGTGGGAAAAGATAATAAGGTCCATTTTTTTACATGTTAAATTTGAGGTGTTGGTGGGACATCCCTTTAGCAGGAGATGCAGGGCTGGAGCTCAGAAGAAAAGCCAGGGATGGAGATGTATACTTGGGGGTTGTGTGAATGGAGGTGGTTGTTGGCAAAGGTGGAAATACAAAGGGAGAAAAGGAGAAGGTTGAAGTCAGAGCTTTAGATAACACACACCTTGAGGAGTAAGAAAGAGGAGGAGTTGGCTAGGAGGAGGTTAGAAGTTGGAGGGCAGGCGCCAATCTGCATTGGCAGTAGAAATTCCTCACTAGGTGTTCTCAGGCTTGGAAAAGAAAGAAAAGAAAAAAGGGAAGCAAGAAAGAAAGACAGAAAGGGAGGGAGGGAAGGGAGAAGGAAGGAGGGAAGAAAGGAAGGATAAGAGAAAGAAGAAGGGAAGGAAGAAAGAGATAAAGGAAAGAAGGAAGGAAGGAGGAAAAGAAAGAAAGGAAGGAAAGAAGGAGGGAGGGGAAGAAAGAGAGAAGGAAGAAAGAAAGAAAAAGAAAGACAAAAAGGAAGGAATGGAGGAGAGAAGGAAGCAAGGAAGAAAGAAACAAACAAGGAAGAAGTGATTGGCTTGGATTACTTTGAGGGATGCATTCTGCTCCTGAGAAAAGGAGGGAGCTGGACAGTTAAACTCAGAGGCCATCACCTCTGCCCTCAGTGTGACCAAGAACACACCCTAAGTGTCTGTCTCCTTTTCTTGTAGTGGTGTCTGATCTGTGTGCCACTGGAGATCACGATTGCCAGCAAATCTGCAACAGCTCCCCGGGCTCCTATACCTGTTCTTGCCAGGATGGCTTCATCCTGAACAGTGATGGGAAAACCTGCAGTGGTCAGTGCCCCTTAACCTCCCCATCCCCTGGTACCTGGAGCAGAGGGAAAGTGAGAGGGGTGTCACACATCAAGACACCAAGTAGGGAGTGAGACAGAGGGGCCTGGGTGGGGGCCAGGGCTGATGTGTCAAGGAGAGGGGGGTGTTTACACTGTACTCACATTATAGCAGTCTGGGGAGAGTCTGGTGGTCATCTTGAGAAGGGCACTAATGACTTCTAATTGACCCCAGGATGCAATGCAGACAGAGGCTCTGGGGCTAAGGTTGAGGGTGTGTTCTCTGTCTGTGAAGTGGGTTCCTCATCTGGGGTCTTCTATGGTCTTGTTAATTACCAGCATCTTTCTGTCCCCAGTTACTCATCGCACAGCTAAGTGCCAAGCAGAAGGATGTCACAGGGTCTTGTTAGGAGCATTGGGCTTCCCTATTCCTCTTCAGACCCTACACCAGAGGAAAGGTGCTGATAACCAGACAGGAATCACTAGATCTTAAGCCCATGGCTTGAAAAAAGCCAGGTAGTGGGTTGGGATATGAAGTTTCTCACAGCTGGGTGGGGCAGAGGATGGAGTGTTGCATTTGGAATCAGGAGACCTCAGTTCAAATCATGCCTCAGACCTTTACTAGCTGTTTTGACCCTGACCAAATCCCTTATTTTTTTCAGTTTCAGTTTTTTCATCTGTAAAATGGGAATAATAATAGCTCCTCCCTCATAGGGTTGTTATGAGAAGCCAATGAGTTAACTCATAAAAGTGCTTGGTAAATCTGTTGTTGCTGCCCTTGTGATCAGGTTCGATGAAAGTGCCCATTGGGCTTTATGTTGAGAGATAGGACAGAGGATAATTCAGAACTGGCCAGGGCTGGGCTGGGCAAACCTTGGGGGAGCATCAGGCTTATTCAGATTTTCTAAATGGACACACATTCTGGAAACTAATTGCCGGGCTGGACTCGTTGACTCATTGAGCTAGAAAGGCCCTTTGAGACCATCTAATTCAAACACCTCATTGTTACAGATGAAACTGATTTGACCTAAAACCATGTGTGTTTCCCCATAGCAGAGGGTTCTGTTAAGGAGGCATTAGGCATTAAAAATTAGTCAAACAGTCATTCTTTAGTGAGAAGAAGAAAGAGCCCCAACTGACTGAGCCCATCAATCATGGTCCCAGAGCTCCATCCAGGCAGGGTCAGGCCAGGATGGCAGCAAAAGAGTGACTGCAGAAAAGTGGATATTCTGGGTCATGCCCTTTCCACCCTTCTCTGTATTTAGTCATTCTTCCTCCACCAGCTCCCTTATACTCTTCCTGTGTCCTCCTTTCTCATTCACTCAGGAAAAAAAAGGTGGTGAAGGACCAAATCAGTACTCCCCCAGGAATCTGTAATTGGAAAGATGATTGAAGGGGGCCGTGCTTAACCCAACAGGATGAATATTCAACAATGGTGGAATTTCAGGCAGTGTGACACTTACATAGGAGAAAGATTTTGGGAGCAGGGAGACCTTCCTAATACTTTTCAGGTTACCATATAGAGGAAGAGTGAGAGTAAAGAAAACTGGCTGTATGACTAGTTTGGGTCCAGCTGTTCCCCCAATTGGTCAATAAAGGTCTCATCTAATTTCTCCGATATCCTCTCTCTTATTTTTCCCCTCCCTTCTCCAGCCTGCAGTGGGGGTGGTGGAGGTTCTGCCACTGACCTCGTCTTCCTAATCGATGGGTCCAAGAGTGTTCGCCCTGAGAACTTTGAGCTGGTGAAAAGGTTTATCAACCAGATTGTGGACTCTCTGGATGTGTCCGACAAGCTGGCCCAGGTGGGCCTGGTACAGTACTCTAGTTCAGTTCGGCAGGAATTCCCCTTGGGAAGGTACAAAACCAAGAAGGACATCAAGGCAGCAGTCAAGAAGATGTCCTACATGGAGAAGGGCACCATGACTGGGGCAGCTCTCAAGTACCTCATTGACAACACCTTCACCATCTCCAGTGGGGCACGGCCTGGTGCCCAGAAGGTGGGCATCGTCTTCACTGATGGCCGGTCCCAGGATTACATCAATGATGCAGCCAAGAAAGCCAAGGAGCTTGGTAGGACCCTATTGCTTTCTCAGGGAGTGCTTATCTTTGCCGGTCTTAGAAGTTGTTTCATAGGATCATAGATTTAGGGTGAGGAGGGAGTTTAGATCCTCCTAGATTTTAGATTACAGAGCTCTAAAATCTAACTCAACTCCCTCACTTCCTAACTAAGGGAGTTGGAGCCCAGAGTGTTCAAATGAATGCCCAAGGTCACACAGGAAGTAAGCAGCAAAATTAAGATCTAAACCCAGGTTTTCTGACTC
>NW_027187400.1:1567160-1599877 GCF_028583685.1 Petaurus breviceps papuanus
TTTGACTAAAAGAAGGGGAAAGTGGTCGTAGATTTCGATTCAGGAAGGGGATTTTAGTTTCCAGAAGGGAGGAAGCAGCAGGTGGAAGGTCACTCTCGTGTAGGAAGGTGGAGAATGGGTGAAGAAAAGGGAAGATGAGGTACCTGATATCAAACCCACAAATCGATGAGCATTTATGTCTGCCAAGTCCCGTGCTAGGTACTAAGGGGGGCAAGAGGAAAGAACTTGGGTCTCATTGAAAAGCCAAGGCATGCATGGGTAACAGAGACATTGGTGATAACTGACATCTACTTAGCTGTATCTAGTGCAGTGATATTGTATGTGTCAAGCACAAAATGGGCCACTCCAGGGTCTATGTGCTGGGGGTTGAGGGCAGGAAACAGTGAAGGAGGAGATTGTTGGTGAATTAGCAAGTGAAGTCATGTATATAAAATGCTTTGTAGACGTTAGAGCTGTCTATAAATGTCACTTATCACTGGTATTGTCTTTCTGTAAGTGGAAGGGGATTTGGATTGGAGTAATCTTGGAGAGCTTCCTGGAGGAGGCTGGGCTTGTTTGGTCTTCCTATAAAATGACTGCTCACAGATCTGATAACTCTCTTGGACAGTTTCAAAGGGAAAATGCTCCCTTCTATGAAGCATATCCTGAGATCATCCCGAGGCAGACCCCAGAAGGGCCAGGAGATCAGAGCCAACAGCATCCTTTTCTGTGTGATGAAACCTGGGCAACTGGCTCTGGCTCTTTTGTGCCCTTCCTCTTCCCAGTCTCCCCACTGAGACAAGGGATTATGGAAATACAGCAGTCTTTCCAACATCCCTTTGGTTGGAATAACCCTAATCAGCTGCCTTGGATTCAGGTTGTTGGAGGGAAGCAGGGAGAGTTAGCTCTACAGACAGCTGAACAGGGAGGGAAGTCACTGGAAATCAGGGCTGCTACTTTGGAGATTCTCCTGTGATTGTACAGTGATGATGGGAAGAAGAAAAAGAAATAAGGAAAAAGATGGAAAAGGGAAAGGATAGAGGGAAGGGACAGGAAGGGAAGGGAAAGAGAAAGGAAGGGAAAGGAAAGGGAAAGATTAGAGGAAGGGATAGGAAGGGAAGAGGAGGGGAGGGGAAGGGAAAGGAAAGGTAAGACTAGAGGAAGAGAAGGGAAGGGAAAGAGAAAGGAAGGGAAAGGAAGGGAAGGGAAGGGAAGAAGAGGGGAGGGGAAGGGAAGAAGAGGGGAGGGGAAGGGAAAGGAAAGGGAAAGAATAGAGGAAGGGAATGGGAGGGAAAAGGAAAGGAAGAGAAGGGAAGGGAAAGGGAAAGAATAGAGGAGGGGAAGGAAAGAGGAGGGGAGGGAAGGGAAGGGAAGGGAGAGGAAGGGAAAGGAAGGAAAAGGAAGGGAAGGTCCTTGGGTTCTACCTCTTCATTTCATTCATATTCCTCATCTTCCCCCCATCTTCATCAAAGCTAAGCAGGTGGCTGTGTCCCTTTTTGCATGCCTCTACTGTTCTTTTGGGTTTCTTTGTCCTTATGCCTTAAGCCCCCGTGGATGGATCAAACCCTACACCCTTAAAGAGGGCTCTAAGCCCAGACTTCATGACCATGCTTCAGCTGCCTTCTTCTCACTCCTCTCCACACCTTTTCATCTCTTCTCCCTTTGGTGAGTTCCTCCTGAAACCTCCACTCTGATGAAGGGCCCAGACCTCTCAACCATCCTTCATTCATCCCCTCCCCACCACTTCCAGTTTTCTTTTATGTGTTGTCTCCTCTCATTAGAATGTAAGATCCTTGAGGACAGGAACTGTCTTTCTTTTTTGCTTGTATTTGTCTCCTGGGCCCTTAGCACAGAGCCTGGCACATAGTTAACACTTAATAAATGCTTACTGACTTGACTTGACTGTCTTCATGGGCCTCATCCCTTCTAAAGAAAATGCTGGATCCTGGGCTCCCTAGGACTAGCTCAATAAGTCAATCAAAAAGCACTTACTAATCACCTACTATGTCCCAGGCATTGTGCTAGTTAATGAGAATGCAAAAATTGATGATAACTCCCCCTTCTTCCCCATAGATACCAGGGATAGCCTTGGGCATTGAGCTCACTCTGCCTAGGGATAACCGAGACTCCCATCCTTCCTAGGAATAATCCTGATTCCTCCATCTCCCCAAGGGTGGTGTTGGGTTCCACAAAACTTTGGGTCTGGCACACCTTCTAAGGCCAGCCTCGGGCTCCAGGAATGACCCTGGCTTCTCATACTCCCTAGGGATGCTTGGGGTTCTGATACCTTAGGGACAACCCCAAGGTATTGTTGGGTACAGTGGTAAGACTTTAAGTCGGGCTTAAAGCCAGGAAAGATTTGGACTTCGATCCTGCCTCTGATCTACTTATTGTATCACCATGGACAAGTTCTCTCTGAGTCTCAGTTTCCCCATCTGTAGAATGGAGATTATAATGCTTATAGCACCCCGTCCCCCATGGGGTTATTGTGAGACACATAAGAGATAATTCATGTAGAGTATGTTGACAGCCTAGTAGTGTTATCTTAATGTTAGCTGTCAACATGATCATCAGCCCTTACTCATCCCCATCACTTTCATCAACATAATCCCCTGGGAATCATGACTCCAGGCCCAGTACCTCTTGATCACAGGAGCTTATTGGGATTCAGAAAAGGTCATTTTTTTTTCCTGTCATTTGTCTGGTCGGGTGGCTTAATGGATAGAGAGCTGGCCTCAAAGCTAGGAATATTTGGGTTCAAGTCCTTCCTCTGACACATACTATTGGTGTGATCCTGGGTAAGTCACTTTATTTCTTACTGCCTTAGGCAACTTCTAATGCTATAAACTTCTGAGAAGGTATTGACCTGCATTGGCGAGGGGAGTTTTCTTACCTGGGAGTTCCCTATACCAGCTAAATCACTGACCTAGTTTGAAAACAAAAAATTCTCTTTCTTTCACTCTCTCTCTCTGCTCTTTCAGTATGGCATCTTTGAAATCACCAGAATGTCCTCTACTGTGGGATGTAAATAACAGTGGAGTGTAATAGATTGGGGGTTAAAGAACTTGGGTTCCAGACTCAACTTTGCAACTTACTAGCTGTGGCTTGTCTTTCCTGATTCCTAGAACCCTTCACTCCCAGGGATATGGCTCAGAGAGAAGCACAGGCATAGAGGAAGGGACCTGAAGGCTGCTGCTTTGCTCTATAACCACCTTTCCTTCAGAAAGTATGAAAATATCAGAAAGAAACAGAAGTATGCCTTCTGTTTCAATATCATGATCGTTTCTACATTTTTGCCTTCCCCCTATCACATTCATGAATCCTCCCTGTAACAAAAAACCCCAGCAATAGGCAAACAAATCTGACCAGCGAAATGACCATGTCTGAAAGTGTACACAACATTTAGCCCCCATAGTCCCCTACCTCTCTACCAAAAGAAAGGTGTTTGTTCATTTCTTCTGTGATTCCACCTTTTTCACTAAACACATTTATTCTGAAAAAAAAAATGTTGCCTTTGCTATTTGCCGTCTTTTAATAGTGCAAGTCCTGTTGAAGCTGTTTCCTCCTGGGGAAGAAGCTTTATTTTCTCCAGGCACCCCGTCTGCCATCCCGTTGGCTTAGCTCTGTGGGCCAGGTGGGAACCTTCAGTGAAGGGACAATACTTCTGCTCCATGGTGGTGGGGTCAGGCAAGCAGAGCTTTGCCGCTGCCCTCTGTAGGCACCACCCCTTTGCTTCTCTCAGGGTTTAAGATGTTTGCTGTGGGAGTTGGCAATGCCGTGGAGGATGAGCTGAGGGAGATCGCTTCAGATCCTGTGGCAGAACATTACTTTTACACTGCCGACTTCAAGACCATCAACCAGATTGGCAAGAAACTTCAGAAGAAGATTTGTGTGGGTGAGTTGGAGGGATGGGTGAGGTGGCCTGGACATTGGAGAGGGGCAGATGGTGCCCCTCAGCCCAGGTCACATAAGATCTGAGGGTTATATCATGTTGTCGGAGTAGAAACGGAACTGGAAATGGGCAGGACCAAAACCAAGAGTTTATAGGAAGGTTGGCAGGCACCATCATGGGGTGGGTCATGGGCGGGTAGGGTTCAAAGCCCAGGAAGTCAGGCAACAGACCTTAGAACCGCAGGTTGGAAGACTGGGGAACAAAAGGCCTTGGCAGAGAGTTGGGCAACTGGGGGTTGAGGTTTGAGAGTCTGGGAAAGATGTGATCAGGGTCATAGGGTCCACCTGGCATGGCCCAGCCTTGTACAGGGGTGGGGTGAAAAGCATTGATTAGTGGGTGGGGTTCTGATCTAACTCCATCCTGCCATGTTGATTTATTTGTTTTTCTGGAGCAATCAGCAGCAGCCCCCAGTTGTCTGTGTCACTTATTTAATTTGACCCAAGAATCAGGAAAGGGCCCTATCAGGGTCAATGGCATATTTCTTGAACTAGAATCTCCCCTAGACCTGTTCTATCACTGAGAGGGATTCCCAACATCTTCCTCAGCTCTTTTCTAGCACTCACAGGGACTGCATGCGTCTCTCCTAGCATTCACAAGAACTCCCGGCATCTCCCCTAACACTGAGAACGACTCAGTCTCTCTCTCTCTCACTTTTCTCCCCTAGCCCTGACAAGTACTGCCCACATCTCCCTTAACATTTATGGGGAAAATCACTCCCTCTTTCAATTTTTCCTAAGCAATGACAGGGTCTTTGGCACGGCCCCTGACATTCACAGGGTCTTCAAGCATCTCCTTCTGCTCTGTCTCGTCACTCCCAGTGACTCCCAGCATCTTCCCCATCTCTGCCAAAGATTTCCAACACCTCTCCATTACTCTAACCCAGTAATCACTGGGACACTCTTAGCATCCTTTCAGCTCTTAGAGAAACTCCTGGGATCTCTGCCCTAGCTCTCACAGAGACTCCCAGAGTCTGCCATGGACTACTTTGTTGGTTAGATGCCTGGCCCTGGGCAGGACTTAAAGAGGGGAGGGGTAGTGGAGACCAGCTGGCTCCTAGCTTCATCTCCCTTTGTCTTGGATTTCATCCAGAGGAGGACCCGTGTGCCTGTGAGTCCGTTGTGAAGTTCCAGACCAAGGTGGAGGAGCTGCTTCAGGCCTTGGCGCAAAAACATATCCTTTCCAGTGGGATGGGGTGGGACCTGGAAGAAAGGGTCAAGGTGGGTCCAGAGATGGAGGGCCCCAGCAGCGCAGGCAGAAGGAACGTGGGCTTGGGGCTGGGTCCTCTCATTAGACTCTCTTGGCGGCCTCCAAGGACACCAGGCTTTGAATTAATTCAATCCAATTCAATTCAATAAGCATTTATTAAGACCCACTTCTCCAGGAAGCTTTTCCTGATTCCCCTAATTGATAATGTCCCCTAATTACCTTATATAAACCACCTTATATTTATTCTGTATGTGTATCTCTCTCTGTTTTCTATCTCTCTCTGTCTCCATTTCTCTCTATATATCACTATCACTCTGTTTCTTTCTCTCTATCTTTTTCTGTCTCTGTTTCTCTCTCTGTCTCTCTTCTCTCTGTGCCTCTGTTTCTCTCGGTCTCTTTCTCTCTGTCACTGTCTCTCCATCACTTTCTCTCTGTCTCTATCTTTTTCTGCCCTACTCTCTGGCTTTGTCTGTCTCTGTCTCTCTGTCTCTGTCTCTCTCTGTTTCTCTCTCTCTGTCTCTCTGTCTGTCTGTCTCCCTCTCCCTCTTTCTGAAGTCAGGAAAACATGAGCTCAAAGTCTCTCTGGAACATATAGTGATCATGTGACCCATGCTTTAAGAAATGCAGTATGACTCCAGGTGGCTGATAAAGTGCCATCTTGCATTGGTAGAGGGAGCTTTCTCTCTAAGCTCTTGAAGCACCAGATCCAGTCCTTCTCTCTGTCCCGATGTATCTGTCTTATTACTCTTGTAGATTATAAGCACATTGTGATTATGGACAATTTCATTCTTTATCCCTGTATCCCAAGGACCTAGCACAGACCCCATAGTGGGTAGGTGCTTAATAAATGCTTATTGATTAATTGATTGAAGGAGCTATGGTAGGTGTGTTAGGGATACAAAAACACATAGGAAACAGTCTCTGCCTCAATTGGATTCGATGTTAAAGGCATTTGAATGATAGGGTAGGAGAGATGGGCTTCTTCCTTGGTGTCCCTGGGAAAGCAGGCTTATGTTTGCTAGTGTGGGAGCAGGCCCCAAGCTGGTGAAACCATGTGAGGATGGCAGTGCAGAGAAGGAATGGCCATAGGTTCGTCTGGATTGTCACATGCCTGAAATGTGTGATTCTGAGGTCTTGCCCCACTTCCTGTGTGACCATAACCTCTTTGGGCCTCATTTTCCTAATCTCTAAAATGGGGGAATTCTTTAATATGGGCAGCAGCTAGGAAAGAGACAGGAATTTGGTACCAATGAACCAAGGGTTGTGTGGGTGGCCTGGGGAAGCATCAAGGCACTGGAGAGGAGAGTGTGCAAGCCAATGGGAAGAGCATAGAGAATGGGTGAGGGGAGAAGCTCACTTCCATTACAAGGGTGCTGTGGCTGGATCCCGCTTGTCCTTCCTTAATTGCACTCACTGGAAGCTGTGACCAAGAGGCTTGCTGCCCTGGAGAACAACGTGATCTAGGATCCTGTGAAGAAGGCCTGGTCTCTCCTTACTGTTCCTCCTGGTTTTCCTCCTTCACATACTGTTACATGCTGGGGAGCATCCAACTATCCCCGAGAGCAGCTCAGCCACCTCTTCCATCCATCTTTTTGTAGCTGAAATTCTAACCTCACTAACGTCCTCCTCTTGGGAGGAGATGACAGGGGTTGGGAGACTGGGATGCTTGGGGCAGAGGTCTTGGGGGTGTATGTCAGCCTAGCCAGCCTTTTCATCTAAAAAACCCCGGAAAGATATGTGAATGAGTGAGTGAGTGTATGTGTGTGTATGTGTATGGATCTGTTTATGTCCAAAGGAGGTTTGATTTTCATTTTTATTATCCAAAGTTTAATATATTTCCATATTTTGGGTCAATCTGGACTTGACTATGAGTTCTGTAGACCCCTCTGGTGACCTCCCATTTTCTGTTTATAGAGTGATTCTATATAACTTAAGTCTTAAACGTACATGGTGGGGGAATGAATTTCTGACTGAGAAGAAGATGGGACTCATTGGAATACTTATAAGGAGGGATTCTTTTGATACTGCTCTGGATTTCTGCAAAGAAGAGGAAGACATGTCCAGATCTAATGGAGGTTCTTGGGCTTCTTGTCAATCCAGATTATTAGAGTGGACCCATAGAGGATATATCCAGGAAATTCCATTCCATTCCATTTAGTTCCATTTAACAAGCATTTATTAAATACCTACTATGTGCTTTTGTCACTCAAAGACAAAAACTAAAGGTTCCCTCCTCTCAAAGAGCTGACATCCCACTGGAAGGTCCCTAGTTTATGCCTACCACTTGAGGGCTGCTGGTCCCCTAAGGCACGTTCTCAGTTTTCATTCTCAGTAGGATTGTCTTCTTGGTGCTCAGGCACCAAAGTTGATGGTCAAGCTGCACTGGTGGTCCTTGCTGCCACATCCATCCACAAGATGTTGCTCCTGCCTTCTCCCATGTCTCCCATGCCCACCCCAGCTACCACAGGAGGGACAGGGAAGGACATCACCAATCTCAACTCCCCTTATCCTATATGCTGTGTAGTCAAGTCAACGAGCTCTTATTAAGCGCCTCCTATGTTCCAGACACTGCACTCAGTACTTTGCAGATACTCCCCTTCCCCTGCTCTCAGTGTGGAGATGGGCACTGGCCCCTGGTCTCCAAACCCTGCCCCAGGGGTCCCTTTCCCACATCTGTACCATAACTGTACCATGTGCTCCTCAGGGCACAATGGGTTCCCCTCTTTTGGTCCCGCTTAGTCTCATGTTTCAGGCATCAGAGTATTTATACTTGAGCATATGTAAAAAGTTTTTCAGAATATCTCCAACTGTGCAGAAACATCCTGTTCGGGGCCAATCTAGGGCATCAGAAATCATTAAAAATTCTCAAGCCCCAGCTTGTCTCGGTGTCCTTGTTCTTACAGCCCACTCTTTGTCCTCGGGCTTTTCAATGCCCTCTTCTCTGGCCTTTTGCCATTGTGACACTGGGTTCTTAGGGCTATGTCAGGGGATTCCAAGATCTAGAAGGTCCTATTAAATACCTCACTCTCGTCCTACCCTGTCTTCTGGTTCTCTTTACCCATGTACCGTCCAAAGTCTTCTGCGAGGTTCTACTAGTCATCAGGGGTGGCTAGGTGGCGCCATAGTGCAGAGAGTGTTGGGACTGGACCAGGAAGACTCCTCTTCATGAGTTCAAATCCCATCTCAGATACTTAGAGCTGTGTGACCCTGGGCAAGTCACTTAACCCTGGTGTCTCAGTTTCCTCATCTGTCAAATGAGTTGGAGAAGGAAATGGCAAAGCACTGCAGTATCTTTGCCAAGAAAACCTCACATGGGGTCAAATGAGTTGGATGCTATTGAAACAGCGGCATATACCAAGCCCTGGAGATACAAAGCACAACATTTAAAAAGTCTCTGATCTCAAACAGTTTACATTCTATTGGGGAAAGCAACCTGTCCTCCTATAAGCAAATACAAAATAAATACAATCAGTCCACAAGCATTTACTAAGCACTTACTGTATATGCTGGGCATGGTGCTAAGTGCTGGGAGTAAAAAGAAAGGCAAAAAAACCCCAATTCCAAATAGGTCCCTGCCCTCATGGAGTTCACAATTTAATGGGGGGAGATAGCATGCAAATAGCTGTGTACAAACGAGAGATATATGGGTTACTGGGGAAACGGCAGTAGCTGTTTTTACGTCAAAGTGATTAAATGATTGATTTTTTGAAGAATTTAAAGAAGGGGATTCTTCATAACTCTGGGAAGAGGAGAGGAGGGTCCATCTTATAGACCAGGAATTCCTGTCCAATGCTGGCTTGTACTTGCTAGTCCCTTCTCTCGAAGAGAACCCCTGGGGGTCAGGGGTGAGAAACCTGTGGCCTTGAGGTTATATGTGGTCCTCTAGGCCCTCAAGTGCAGCCCTTTGACTGAATCCAAACTTTGCAGAACAAGCTGCAGGTTCCCCGTCCCTGCCTAGGTTTTTTTCAACAATTTGCTCCTTCCAACAATCCAACATTTGCTGAGGCAAGGTCTGTGTCAGGTGCTTGGGAGTAGGGATGGGTAATCAAAGCCATCGAGGTTTCCTCCTCACCTATCAGGGCCTTTGTTTTTGAGCATTTGGGGGTAAGGAGGTGATTCACAGTCTAAATTTAACCAGACAATTCCCTCCTCAGAAAGCCTCTGCTGGTGACAAGGCTGATATACTTCACCTAGAGGGATGTTTTCTCCCAATATGAATGAATTCAAAGCAATTTTGCTGCCAGGAAGTAGAATGAAGTACAATAATTTCTTAGCATTTTTCTGGATCGCCATACAGGGCTTCATACCCTGTAACCTCCTTCCTCACTTAGGAAGGTTGCCTTGTTCACTCCCTGTACCCTAAAAGGTTGATTTTGGAACTGGGTCGCTGTCACTCCTGCCCCTGCCAGCCCCCCACCCTAAAGTGAGGAGAACCTGATATCCTATTCCCCCCCACTTTTTTTTTTTAACCTCCTGTAGAGCCTGGGGAAACAAATTAGGTAGTGTGCTTTGAGTTCTCTGGAGAAAAACAAAAGGGTGCGTAATCACACTCACTAATCACCAGTTTGCTCCTCTGTGGCCCTGGGACATGATGGATGGGTGTGGGCCTGGTGATGCTAGAACCAGCTGGAGGGTGGGCCTTCTCTTCCCTGGCTAGAACAGGATGCCAGGTGGCCCTGGACTCTCAAGGGATGGAAGGAAAACAGATGGTAGAAGCAGCAGAATCCTGAGATGTAAATATTGAGGGCAGAATGAGGAACAATGCCGGTGGGTGGGGGGAGGATGTTGGCGGGAAGCTGAATTCTGCTCCAGGCAAGGAAAAAGTATCAGAGGATGAAAGCTGAACAAAAAGGGAATGGGTTGCTCTGGGAGGTAGTGAGTTCTCCCTCTCTGGAGGTCTTTAAAGAGGAGGTGTCCACCCTCCTGTGGGAAACTGTAGAGATCTCAGGCTTAGGCAATAGTTGGGCTAGATGCCCTCTGAAGGCCTGTCCTACACTGAGAGTCTGTGCATCTGTGCTGGTCATGAGAGGACTTACTCTGAGCAAAAGACTGGAAGAGTGTCCAGGGCGCTCTTTAGGGATTATATAGCTTATGAAGATTGAATGCTGTAAGAATCACAGGCCTTTCAGCACAGAGATTCTATGATTGTTTGATACCTTCTCACTCTATCAATAAACACGTGTTGGGTGCCTACTATGTACCAAGGCACTGTGTTGAGCTGGGGATACAGAGAGACAAAAGACAGTCCCTGACCTCAGGGAGCTCGAAATCTAATGGGAGAGATAACATGGAAACAAATATATACAAAGCAAACCACATACAGGATGAATCCAAAATACCCAACATGGAAGGCACCAGAATTAAGGGGAGTTGAGGAAGACTTCCTGTAGAAGGTGGGATTTTAGTTGGACTTAAGGGAAGTAAGGGAGGTAGAATGGAAGAGGGAAAGTGTTCCAGGCATGGGGGACAGCCAGAGAAAAGGTACAGAACTGAGAGATGGAGTGTCTTGTTTGTGGAACAGCCGAGAAGCCAGTACCAATGGGTCAAAGACTGTATTGGGGAGTAAGGTGTAAGAAGACCGGAAAGGTAGGAAGGCGCTAGATTATGAAGGGCTTTGAATGCCAACCAGAACATTTTGTATTTGGTTCTGGAGGCAATAGGGAGTCCTTGGAGTTTATTGAGTAGAAAAGTGACATGATTAGACCCGTGCTTTAGGGAAATCACTCTGGTGGAAGAATGGAAGATGGATTGGAGTGGGGAGAGACCTGAGGCAGGCAGACCCTAAGTGGCTCTTAGAATAATCCTGGTGTGAGGGTCAGCACTAGAGTGGTGGCAGCTTCAGAGGACAGAAGGGAGAATATTGGAGAGATATTGCAAAGGTGAAATCAATAGATTTGGCAATATTGGAAATAGGAGGAATGAGGTTAGAGAGAGTGAAAAGTCCAGGACAACTCCCAGCTTGGGAGCCTAAGGGACTGGGAGGATGGCATTGCCCTCTACAGTGATAGGAAAGGTGGCAGTGGGGTAAGCTTTAGGAGGAAAGATAATGAATTTTATACATATGGGGCTTAAGATGTTTACTGGATATCCAGTTTGAAATGTCAGAAAGGCATTTGGAGATGCAAGATTAGAGGTCAGAAGAGACATTGGGGCAGGAAAAGTAGATTTGAGAATCATCAGCAATAAGACAATAATTTGATCCCTGGCAGTTGATGAGATCACCAAGTGTAGTATTGACAGAGAAGGGAACACTGCCCAGGACAGAACCCTAAGGGACACCTATGGTTAGAGCACATGATCTGGATGAGAATTCAGCAAAGGAGACAAAGAAAGAGCAGTCAGAGAGGTAGGAGGACCAGCAGAGATTGGCATCCTGAAAACCTAGAGAGAAGAAAGTATCAAGCAGGAGAAAGTGATCAATAGGGCCAAAGACTGGAGAGAAGTCAAGGAGAATGAAGATTGAGAAAAGGCCATTGGATCTGGCAATGAAAAGATCGTTAGTAATTTTAGGGAGAAGTTTTGATGGAATGATAAGGTTGGAAGCTGGATTGTAAAGGGTTGAGAAGAGAATAAGGGAGAAAAAGTGGAGGCACCTATTATAGATGGTCTTTTTGAGTTTAACTGCAAAGGGCAGAAGGGGATATAGGACCATAGATGGCAGGAATGGAAGGATCAAGTGAGGGTTTTTTCCAGGAAAGGGAGACACAGGCAGGTTTGTAGTCAATAGGAGATGGGCCAATGGAGAGGAGAAATTGAAAGTAAGTAGAAGAGTGGGGATGACAGAAGTGGCAATTGAAGGAGATGGGGTGGAATAGGATCATCTGAGCAGACAGAGAGAATAAGGTAATTTCATCATATGAAATGGGTGAAGGAGCAGAGAATGGCAGATGGCAGCTGAGTGATAGGAGATGAGGAAGAGGGGAGAAGGGGGAACTCCTCGTAAAAGACCTTAATTTTTTTTTTTTAAATATGAGGCAAAATGCTCAGCTTGAAAATGTGGAGGCAGGAGGAA
Source organism: Petaurus breviceps papuanus (assembly GCF_028583685.1). Lineage (NCBI taxonomy): Eukaryota > Metazoa > Chordata > Mammalia > Diprotodontia > Petauridae > Petaurus > Petaurus breviceps. The sequence continues at coordinate 1,579,310 of NW_027187400.1, forward strand.
CCATGGGAGGTTTGCAGAGGGACAAAAAAAATATGGGAGAGCCTCTGTGGAGAGTGAGGTGATAGTGGATATATGGTAGGATTGCCCAGCAGCAGTGAGGGCCCGGGGTAGGATGTATACCATAAATTTGTAGTGCACCCAGGCAGAAGAGTTGTGTGTTTTTCTCCACCTTTATTCAGCAGAATTATATGGAAAAATTCTCTGTCTCTTATCTCTCTCTGTCTATCTGTCTGTCTGTATAGGTATATGTGTTTATGAAATACATATATACATATGTATCTATATCAATGTATCTGCCCCCTCTCTCCTTCCCTCCCTCCCTCTTCTCTGTTTCTCTCTGTCTCTGTCCCTCCCTCCATCCCTCCTTTCCTCCCTCTCTTTCTCTATCTCTATCTTTCTGTTCATGGACCCCAGGTCAGAATCCCTGCTATATAAGAAGAATAGCTCAGAGGTCATGTGGTATAATGGATAAAGATTAGAGTAGAGAACTATGTGGGGCAGGTCCCGACGGTGATGCGTACTGACTCTGTGGGCCTGACAAAGGTACCATAACATCTTGGTGCCCCATTGGGCTCTCCAAAGCTGTTTGTTATTCAGTGATTACATTGGTAGGAGTTCAGTCACTGGGAGGTGTGAGTAAACAATGAAATCATAGATGTGGTAGGATAAAAAAAGATGGTTAGGGAGGCCTGTTTATCCTAAATGTTTCTATTCTTCCTACTTATACCCAAGGTTTTTATATCTGTTTAGAAGGCACTTAGAGGCTATCTAGCCCAATGTCCTCACTTTATAGGTGAGGAAATTGAGGCCCATGAAAGTGACTTGCCCGAGGTCACACAGATATTAAGTACTGGAGATGGAATTTGAAGCCAGGTTCTTGACTTCAGAGCCAGGGTTTTTTGTGTGCTCCATATTGCCCCCTCCAATCCATCCTCTGGAGCTCTCAGATCACTCATCTTAATTGCCCCAGGTTTCCTGACAGGCACACCACTGTTTTATAGGACAGCTAGATGGCACAGTGGATAGAGTGCTGGGTCTGGGGGTTAGGAAGACCTGAGTTCAAATCTGACCTCAGATACTTACTTAATTGTGTGACTCTGGGTAAGTCACTTAACATCTGTTTGCCTTAGTTTCCTCATCTGTAAAAGGGGGATAATAATAGCCCTTACCTTCTAGGATTGTTGTAAGGATCAAATGAAATTGTTTATAAGGTGCTCAGTGCCGTGTGTATCACACAGTAGGTACTTAATACAGGCACACTGTGACATTGAGGATGTTAACAGCAGAGAGAACCACAGCCAGCAGCCTGGGAGCAACCTTTAGGACTGCCTCATACCCCAGAATTCCAGGCTCTGGTTTGCTCCCTCAGCCTACAGACAGACGCTCTACACAGATACCCAGAACAAGCTTCCCAGACACCGAGCCCGCAGAAAGAAATTCCAGAGAATTCCGGACAGTCATTCACAAGAACGAAGGGTAAAGGAACTCCTCGGCCCGAGTGCCCTGGGATTTGTTGTATTTTTTGTTGTTTCCTGTCAGTCATGTCTGACTTTCCATGACCCCGTCTGGGGTTTTCCTGGCAAAGATACTGTAGTGGTTGGCCGTTTCCTCCTCCAGCCCATTTTACAGATGAGGAACTGAGGTCAACAGGGTGAAGCAACTTGCCTAGGGTCACACGCATACGAAGTATCTGATGCCAAATTTGAACTCAGGGAGATGAGTCTTCCTGACTCCAGCCCCAGCACCACACCATCTACCTGCCCTAGGATTTGAGACCATGTCAACTCCATTCCACTCAACTCTGTTCAATTCAATTCAGTTCAACTCAACGCAACAAACATAAATTCTGTGCTTACTCTATCCAAGGCACTCTGTTAAGTGTTAGGGACATAAAGACAGAAAAACAAAAACAAGAAACAAACAAGCAAATAAACAGAATAAAACCAAGGGTAACCCAGAAACAGTCCCAGCTCTCAAGGAATGTACATTCTACCAGGTACATTAACAATAGGTAAGTTGAGAGGACAAACAACTGGGGTGATCAGTGAAGCTTTCCTAAAGAGACAACATCTGAGCCAAACCACGAATGAAGGGAAAGACTCAGAGAGGCAGAAGAGGAAGGATCCTCCCCTGCCACGGTGGATGGGCCACGTGAGTGCAGAGCGATGCAGGAACAGGATTCCTGAGCCCTGTAATCTACCACTGTGCTGCAATCGATTCATTCGGACTTTGTCAGGACAGAGTAGACTAGTTTAATGATCACTAGCATTGAGTCTGGGTCTGGCTCTACCAGAAATGGGCTTCCTATGGGGAAGTAGCTAGGAAGAGAGACCAACCCACACTGCTAAACATGTGGTCAGGTTTGACCTGCCATCTGCTTTGTCCTTCCACAGGACTGTGTCAGCCTGTCTTCTGCACTAGCCTATGGAGGAGGTGTTGCCCTGTTTATTTCTTGTGATCTTCTTGTGGCAGAAGCCTATACTCTGTGTCATCCCACTAGAGACCTTCGAGGTTGACATAGTGAGCTATTACTATGACATACTATGACTAGGTCATGATATTTCTGGCCATTCAACAAGGTCTGAATATACCCAGTTGAACAATTCTGCATATATACATATGTATATATACTATACATCTTTCCATTTTACAATAATAATATAGCATATTATCATATATAATTACATATAATATGTTATATATAATATATGTAATAACTAGTGTGTATATAGTACTTTAAGGTTTGCAAACTGTTTTACAAATATCATCTCATTTCATAGTATGAGAATAATGAGAAAATATCGAGGTCTACTGTCTTCCTGGGTGTGGGTGGGGAGGGGCATGCCTACAGGCCAGATGACAAATCTCCCAAGATCTGGCCTGACTGTTACCCACTTCTAGGGATTCATGTGCTACAGTTGAGTCTGATAGAAAAATCTCGAATGAATTGGTAAAGATTATAAGGTTGGTGGTTCAGTCATTTTAGTCATTTTTGGCTCTTCACGATCCTATTTGAGCTTTTCTTGGCAAAGATGTTGCAATGGTTTGCCAGAAGAGACAGACACCCTACACAAATACCCAGAGCAAGCTTCCTGAACACCAGGACCTGCAGTAAGAAATTTCAGACAAATACAAACAGGAATGAAGAAGAAACTCCATGACCTGAGGTTCCCCAGGATTTATTCTGTTTTTGTTGTCGAGTCATTTGAATCATGTCCAAATTTGTTGTGTTTTTGTTGCTGAGAACTTTCGATCACATCCAACTCTTCATGACCCTATTTGGGGTCTTCTTGGCAAAGATACTGGACTGGTTCACCATTTCCTTCTCCAGCCCATTTTACAGATGAGAAAACTGAGGAAAACAGGGTTAAGTGACTTGCCCAGGGTTACACAGCTAGGAAGTAACTGAGGCCAGATTTGAACTCAGGGAGATGAGTATTCCTGATTCTAGGCCTGGGCATTCTATCCACTGTGCCACCTACCTGCCCTGAGAATTATGGAAGTTTGGAAAAGTAATAGAGTACCTTGAAGCCCAGGTGGTATTTTCATCACTGCTGTTGGTCAAAGGCAGTGACTTTAAAAGTGAAAGTCAGACTTGGGAAAGGAACAGTCAGTTAACAAGATGATTGAGCTACTGGCAGATGGGCTAGGAGAATATTGCATGGATCCCAGTCACTTTAGCTATAGCCAAAGGACTCAATAGAACACATTTCCCAGTAAGTGCAGTTAATTCATCATGAGCAGAAATGGCCAGATTTTTCAAAACCAGACCCAACAGAACAGGGGTATTATTTAGCAAATCATGATTCAGGATCTAGGAATGTCAAATATGCTGTACTGTGACCCTTTGCTTCTGCCTGAATTGGTGAATTTTGTGCCTGGCAGTTTTAGATCAAAGGAGATTGTCAAACATTTCCTTGTGCTCTTTGAGGATCATGGAATCTCATATTTGGAAGAAGCCTCATGGGTCCTCTAGTCCAAATCCTCTCTCTGGCACCTCCAGTGAGTTTTCCTCTAGACCCTCATTGAATTCTTCCTATAGGCCCTCTTGGCCTCATGGCAGCCCATACTACTTTTGAATAGCTCTAATTATTCATATATTTTTTTCTTATGGTGTGGGCACCCACCTCCCATCACCTCCCTCCAATAGAACACTCTTGGTAACTTTTCTTGGTGATCACATGGAAGTTTAGGAATAGGACTGTTTCCAATCATCCATGTCTCATTGATTATAGTCTTGCAGTGGGAAATGATGAAGAGTCCCTAAATTGCTTGAGCCAGAAGAGCTGATGACTCATTGAATGTGCAGAAGTGAGCTCTTACTATTTTAACCTCTCTATTTCTTTCTGTTGTAAAGTGTGTCAGTCAGTCAACAAACATTTCTTAAGCACCAACTATATGCCAGGTTTTATAGTAGGTGCTAGAAAGACAAGCAAGAAAAAGAAAAGCAGTCCCTGCCCTCAAGGAATTTACAATCTAATGTGTGAAGACAGTACTCAAAGGGAAGCTTAAAAGGGAGGGTTATGATGAAGAAGCCCAGAGGAATACTCCTGGGTGGGAAAGGAGGACATCTGGGCTTGGGTCCCCTCCTTAAATCGAGGTTCTGGGAAGATCCCTCTGTTTTCCAAAAGTTTGTGGACTGTTTCAGACTTTATCCCAAGAGTCAAGTGAGAGAAGGAGGGATTGCCTAGTCTTCCGTCTCCATACAGTCTTGAGCACATGGTCTCCTCTGCTTCTTTTGGGCTTTTTCTTTTTTCATATCATGTGGTGGGTGTGTAGAGAACTGGTATCATCCTTTTGAATTTGAAAGGTCTAAAGATCCTGGGAGTCCTGTGGGCATAGAAGATGCATTCCTAGAATGGTAGTAACTTCTGGTGGGGAAGCTTCTGCACTAGAAAGGGTGGCCATCAACAAGAAAATTGACCCAAGTTTACCAATAGACAATTTCTGGTGGGATCCAAGAGTAGTTGGACAGTGAAATACCAAGGTGAAATATAAAATGACTGCTTAGCAGTATTGAAAAACTGCTTTATGTTCTGATAGACTTAACTATTAGTCTTCTAGTCTATTGTAACTGTAATTTTAAGTTGCTTCTGAATCTTCATAATTCTGTGAAGTTTGTTAGTGGATACCAATTCGTTCATGTTTAACATTTCTTTCAGTGTAGAAATAAACTACCTCTTTTTGTTGTTGTTCAGTTGTTTTCCAGTTGTGTTCTTCATAACCCCATTTGGTATTTTCTTGGCAGAGATGCTAAAGTGGTTTGCCATTTCCTCTTCCAGCTCATTTTACAGATGTGGAAACTGAGGCAAGCAGGGTTAAATGACTTGTCCAGGGTCACATCGATGGTAAGTGTCTGGTGCTAGATTTAAACTTAGGAAGATGAGTCTTCCTGACTCCAGGTCTGACACTTTGTCTACTGTGCTGTTTAGCTGCAAACTACCCGCACCATACCCTATGCATGTTTGTACCTCTTTTATTCTCTCCTTTAGAGAGCCATAATTCAAGATATGGGAAATTTTCCCCAGAACACTGAGGTGCTTGTTTTTTAATGAGCCAATGAATGTGAGAAAAGGGAACTTCATCTCACTAAAGACAGGCCTGAATCTGGTACACAAACTATAACAACTGTGTATAGAACAGAGGATGAGAAAGTGTCCCAAGCACTGCAGGCTGAGCATCTCTCTTTACATGGGATTTATATGAGTCAAATTTTTGTCTTTGCAATTTTTGTGCTCCTCAAACTAGGTTTGCCCTCTGGGAGCTGCTAGAACAAGGAGGATTACTCTTTCATGTGACAGTCTTTTAAATACTTTTGTTTCAATTCTGTAAGCATGTATAGTAAGCGTAGTACATCTACTATGTACTAGGCATTGCTAGGGATATAAAGATGGGAACAAAACAGTACAGGAGTTTACATTCTGCTAAGGGGAATGATATGTGCATGAATAAAAAAAAGACAAAGTACTTATAAGGTAAATAGAAAGCAATTTGGGGGATGGAGGAGAGGACTACTAATTGGAAAGATAAGAAAAGGTCTCGGGTAGTAGATGGCACTTGTGCTGAAACACGAACAGTGCTAAGAAGTAGAAATGAGAAAGGAGAGCATTCTGGGCAGGGGAAAAACCTGTGTCAATGCACTGAGGTAGGAGACAGAATGTTGTGTCTGGGGAACCATCAACTTGCGTGTTGAACTGGAAGCTGGAGTGTGTGGGGAGGGGAAGACTCAATCTGAGAAAGAAAGGTTGGCATCAGGTTGTGAATGGCTTTAAATGACAGTCAGGAGAGTTTATAAGCTTCTTGATTAGGGGAATGACATGATCAATCAATTAATAAGCAAACATTTATTAAGTACCTACGATGTGCCAAGGAATTTATATTCTAATCTGGATGGGTGGGGGGAATGACAAATATATATAAGTATATAGAGACAGATAGTTTTCACTTTATGTAAATTCTCATTATGCAAATTTGACTCCCTAATCCATGCCAGGGGTCTTCCCCTTCAGGCACTGAAGCTTCTCTGACTTCAGGGCTGCAGAGTCTTGAATGGGGTAGAGTCATGGGGACTCTCACTAGGGTAAGGGGTGGCTTGTAAAAGTTCTACTTATGTTAAGCACCAACTGGCTGTAATATAGTTGGATCTACATTGCAGAAAAAAATCCTTCAGCAGCTGTGTGGAGGATGGTTTGTAGATGAGAGAGACTTGAGTCATGATGACCAATTAGCAGATTATTGCAATAGAAGAAGTGAGAGGTGATGAGGGCTTGAACTAGGGTGGTCAATGTGTGGTAGGGAAAGGGTTGGATGCAACAGATGTTTTGGAAGGAGACATGCTAAGATTTGGCAAATAACTGGATAAGAGAAATGAGGGAAAGTGAAGAACTGGGAAGGACATTGAGATTGAAAACTTGGGTGATCGGAAGAGTGGCATGACCCTCAGCAGAAGTAGGAACGCTTAGATGAGTGGTTGGTTTGGGGAGGAATGATAGAGTTCTGCTTTGGACATATAGAGCTTGGGATGCCTGTAGGACATTTGGGCGATGTCCAGCAGAGAGGTGGTGACACAGAACTGGGGTCCAGGAGACAGATAAGGTCTCAGTGTGTACATTTGGAAGTCATCTATATGGCTATGATCATTGAACCCATGGAAGCTGGTGAGTTAACCAAAGAGAGTATAGTGAGAGAAGAGAAGAGGGATCAAGACAGAACTCTGGAGTATACTCAGGCACAGGGACCAAGATTTGGCTAGTGTTTGTATAAGTGAGGTCGGGGAGAGGGAACTGAGGATGATGCCAAGACTGGAAAGTTGGGTTATTGGAAGGGTGGAAGGGGCACCCACAATCCCCTCATCAATAGGAAGAGAACCAAGAGAACTCAATGTCAAGAACTCTCAGGGAAGAAAACAAAAAGAGCTTGAGAAGAAGTGGTCAGAGTGTAGGATTAGAAACAGGAATAGGAGGGAGCAGTGCCAGAGAAACCTAGAGGGAAGGAATATATAGGACGTGGTGTTGGGGAAGATAGCATTGACAAAAACTGCATAGAGGTCAAGAAAGATGGGGACTGAGAAAAGACCACTGGATTTAGCAATTAACAGATTACCAGTAAACTGTTGATGTTATTGAGCTTGGAGTCTACTAACCTCCCTCCTAACCTTTGATCTTCTCCAATCTCACCATGAGATTTTTTCACTTGGTTGTACCTTCTCTGTCCTGTACTTGAGTGACTGATTTTTCTACAAAAACAATGACAGGATCTATAAAAATTCTGGAGGGGTAGGAGAGCTGAGGTGCATTGAACATGGCAATTTGACTGGACTAGAGGAAGGGGAGATACCATGCATTTGTTTTCGAAGGGTCAAGTTAAGCCCTAAGAGAGGACTCCTCTTTCCTTTAGAGTCCTTGGGGCAAGTTGTAGCCCAACCTCCTGATACTGACTCTTTCCCATTCTCAGCACGTCTTTTCTGGGCTCTAATGAAGCACCTCTTCTCTGGATAATTTCCAAGCACAGCTCTGCTGTAGGTTTGATTAACAGAATGTTATAAATAAGCTAAGAAAGAATGGAAAACTGACACCCTTGGTGGAAGATCCTGAATATATTGGCAGGCGCCAAATTACTTTGCAACTAATATTTTTGTTTTTTGATTTTATAGATAAACAGAACTAAACTAATTAAGCCTCTTCCTCCTCCGGTCTGGCACTACAAAAGAAGTCCCTTGGCCCCAAAGTGAATTAGTTACCAGGTTACAATGTAGGCTTTATCACTGCAATTATAGTTCATTAATAGATCTGCAATGGTGGAAAGATGGAATCCGCCCTCAAAGAGTTTTGTTTTGCATTTCTCCCTTTTTAATTACATGGTTATCTCTCCAACAAAAGCTCTGTGAAAAATGAAAATCACACTGGCCCATATGTTCCAGATGTGAGGCTAATGATTATAGCCCACTGTGAGCATTAGGATGAGTGTTCCATTTTAATTGAGATGGGTTGTTTTTTAAAGCTCAGGTGCTGACACAGGGTTGAAGTTCAGGGTTAAATTTAGGGTGAGTGAGAGCTCTGTGGCACTCCACTAGGGACCTAAACAATGGACATCAAACCACTAATTGGTACTTTTGAAATGTAATCATTAAGCCTATTCTAAATGTACTTAAGTCTCCTAACAAGGGAATTGCTTATTCTTGGCCCTGTGCTACTCATTATTGATATTAATGACTCAGATGAAAGCGTATTTATCAAATTCATAGATAATACAGAGCTTGGAGGTATAAAAAATACATTAGGTGACAGTCAGTATTCAAAGAGATCCAAATAAGTTACAAAGGCATCAATTTAGAATAAAATTAGATGGAATTTAAAAGGGACAGATAGAAAGTTCTACACCTTGGGAGTGAAACAGATCAACATCCCATGTAGCAGATGGGGAAACATGACTGGAGAAGAATTCAGGTGAAAAAATATTTGGGGGTCTTGTGCTCAATTTGAGTCAACAGGATGATGTAGCAACCAGAAAAGTTAACAGGATCTTAGGACTGCATTGACACAGGCAGAGCATTAAGACTGAGGGAGAGTCACCTCGCCTGCTGCCCTAGCCAGGGTACACCTTCAGAATTATGTTCATTTCGCAGCACTGCATTTCAGGAAGGACATGGACAAGTTGGAAGATGCCCAGAGGGAGGTGACCAGGATGATAAGAGGACTGGGGACCATGGGACATAAGAGGATCAGTGGAAGAAAGTTGACACATTAAACCTGAAGAAAACATTTGGGAGGAAGGAAGGCATGATGAGGATGAGAATGATATGATAATAGTTCACTGTTCTACAACACCTTAATGTTTACAAAGTGCTTTCCTCACAAGGACTCTCTGTAACGTAGTTAGTAGGGATATTATTATATCTATTTTACAGAAAGGGGAACCTCTGGGACAATGTTTAAAATAGGAAGGCTGTATTATAGTTAAAAGTAAGAGAATACAGCATAGGGGCGGCCAGGTAGCACAGTGAGTAAGGGCACTGGCTCCAGTATCGGGATGACCTGGGGATCGAATCCAGGCTCAGAAACTTAGCACCACACCCAGGAATAACTGGCCGTCTAACCTCGAGCAAGTTACTTAACCCTGATTGCTTAGAAAAAAAAAAAGAGAGAAAGAGAATACAGCATGATATGGGGTAGAGAAGAGATGCTCATGTGAAATTAAGGGACATTAGGGGTGATGTGTGGTTTAGTTTAATTGAAGATAAACAAAGGAAGAAGTAGAACTTGTATTATTATGGAAGTAAATTACAGACCACCTGGACCAAGGGAGGACATAGACGAAAAGTTCAGGAAAAAGGTCACAAACCTGCCACGGAGGCATGATGTACCAGTGGTTGAGGACTTCACTTATTCAGAAGCTGTTGGAATGTTTTCTCTGATAAAAGCAGAACTACTATGACACTTTTGTCTTGCTTTGAGGATAATTTCATTCTTTAAGAGTTAGATGAACTGCTGTTCTTGTCTCGGTTCTGTCTGACTTGCTATCCAATCAGTCGCCAAATCTTTTCATTTCTTGGTCTCCAACATCTCTCACATATACCCAACTTCTTATACTTATACATCATCCATCTTAGCTTAGGCCCTCGTCATCTCTTGCCTTGAGTATTGCAAAAGGCTTCTAACTGAACTTCCAGCCTCAAGCCTCTCAGCACATCAATCTATCCTTCAGTTAGCTGCTAAAGTGATCTTCCTAAATTGCAGGTCACCTAAAGTGTGTTGTTGTTTGGTCTACTAGTCACGTCCAACTCCTTAGGACCCCATTTGGGGTTTTCTTGGCAAGATACTTTACTGGTTTGCCATTTCCTTCTTCAGTTCATTTTATAGATGAGAAACTGAGGCAGACATGGTGAAATGACTTGCCCAGGGTCACACAGATAGTAAGTCTCTTACTATCAGATGCCAGATTTGGCCTGAGAAAATGAATCTTTTTGACACCAGGTCTGGCACTCTATCCACTTCACCTAGCTGTAGGTAAAGATGATTATATCATTTCCTCTCTCCCACTTAATAAACTCCAATGACTCCCTATTACCCCTGTAAACTATATAAACTCTTGTAAATGTAACACCTTTAGCTATTCAACTCTTCTAAACTCCTTGGTTTGGCATTTAAAGCTTTTTGCAACATGTTCTCTAAAATATTCTAGTTTTCTTATATATTACTCTTCTTCACAACTTTATGCTCTAACCATGTTGGACTGCTTTCTTTTCCTCACATATGATATTCCATCTCACATCACTGGGTTGTCTTGTTGTTATTTTCTCTAATGAAATGACTGATTGTTTCCATAATTGGCTCTTTGGCTCACCAATTCTTGAGGATTGAATCATTTAGTTTCTAATTAAGTTTGTTTTTTTTCTGCAAAAGCCCTTAATTTATTGTAATTTTTATTGCATTGTGATCAATAAAGGATGTATTTTATATTTCTGTGTTTTTATATTTGTTCCTGGGATTTTTGTAGGAAAATATGGTAGATCTTGTAAAGTTTTCATGTACCACTGAGAAATATGCATTCTCCTTCCAATTCCCATTCTGCAATTACAAAAGAAATACCATATATGCAACTTTAAAAAATCTATTGCAAAAGAATTTCTAATTCCTTTGTAATTTATATTCCAAACACAACCCCAATAATTACAAATGGTCAAGACTTCTCAACTGAATATGTTACAGAGAGATATGACTTAGTAATGAACAAGACCTAGATGTCTCTATTGAACCATTCAGTCAATCAAAGTCATGAAGCTAAGCTCAAGCAAGAATGACTTAGTTAATCAAATGGAGACTTGATTATACTTTGTGGGATTTATCTAAAAATGACAAGCTGGTTCAGAATTGGGAAACCTATAAGACATAGCCCTGAGAGAGAATTTCTTGGGAAGTAAAGATGAGCAGGCAGAAGTCTCTGTCTCCTTTCTTGCTTCCTTGACCAGAAGAAGACTGTGAACTTTGAAAGGCTGGAGGTTTCAGACTTCTCCTCTGTGTCCTACTGACATTTTGGAACAGCAAGGGAAGCAGTGCTTGCATCAAGAGCTGAGGAGAATCTAAGCACACCAAGGAAAAAGAGGGTTCACTAGGGAGCCCAGAAGAAAACTACATTAAGCCTAAGGGAGCTTTATGAGTATTCAATAAAATGGAAAAGGGAATTCTATAAATCAGGAATTATGAGTTACTCCATCACCACATATGACATTTAAGCTAGAGTCTACTTTCCCCTGGCCCTTCAGTATAGAAGGGGTTGGGAGAGTAAGTTCAGAGCCTATACTATACTGTTCAGATCCTTAATATCTTTTTTTGTTCATTTTTGTTAGATTTGTCTAGGTTTGAAAGAGGTATATTGAGGTCCTCCACTATTAAAGCTTGTTCTCAATTTAATTCAGTGAAAATTTCCTTTAAGTACTTAGATACTATGCCATTCAGTCTAAATAATACATACATATATATGTATATAAATTTTTAAAAATTTTGTTATCTAGACTTCATTAGGTTTAATTTAGTGTCCTTGTTTAATATCTTTTAATCTTGACTATTTTTACTTCTAACTTATTCTGTTACAATCCCTTGTTTTAATTCTGTGTGAATTTTTTATATTTCATGTGTTTTTCTTATAAACAATGTATTATTGGGTTCTATTTTTTTTTTAGTAACTTTCCTGTCCTTTTTAATTTTATACATGAGTTCATCCTATTTATAGTCATGGTTATGATAGTTGATGTTTTTTGTGTTTCTTTCCATCCTGTTCTTTTGAACTCTTACCTCTCTTTGTCCTAGAGCTTTTCTCTTTACAAAGAGGAACGTGATTGACCCTAATGATCTATTATTGGAGTGAACTTCAATTTCACTACTCCACGTCTACGTCTACTCCAGACTTCAATCATTAGTTTTTACTTTTTTGTTTCTTTCTTTTTAATCCTCTCTTGCAATCAACTTTCTGAAGTTGAAATTTGTTTTTATCTATTCCCTTTCCAATGTTATTTCCCCTTTTAAACCAATTTATCTCTTCTTCTTGTCCCTGCCCCCTCTTACTTTGCTTGGTTCAGGTAAGTGAGACTCATGTGGATTGTGCTCCCTCCAATGTTTGTAAATACTCCTTCCCAACAATCCCTTCTTTCTCCTCTTGTCTCTTCTCCTAGCCCTGGTAACCCAGTACTCACCTGAAACTTCCATTAGAAGTAGGACCTGTCACCAGCAGAGCTGCATTTTTAAAACCTTCAATTTGCCTGGCCCCAGGACATATAGAACCCATCTAGAATATCTGACTGCTCAGAGGGCTTGGATAAGGGAGGTGACTTGTGGAGTCACCAACTTTATTTCTTCCAGTGATATGGAAGACCACCAAGTTTTACCATTTACCATGTTTCTGTGCCATCCTGATCCCCAGAGCTTTGCTCTAATCAACTGATGTAGCCTAAAGACCCCTGGGCTATGCCATCCATCCCATCAATGTACTCTTAGACCTACTGGGCCTTTCCATCTGCCCTGAAGCTAAATTTTGTTTTTATGTGTTGTCTCCCTAATGAAAATGTAAGTTCCTTAAGAGTATTAAAGACTGTCTTACTTTATCTGTTTGTTTCCTCATTACTTATCACTATCTTTGGCACATAGTATACCTTTAATAAATACTTTTTCACCTGCCCAATTATGAGAAAAATTAAGCTCTCTCCCTTCTTTCTCTTTTCTTCCCTAGTGCTTTCCTTTCCCCTCTTCTTTCATTCTTCTTTTATGACTATCAAAGCAGAAAAGATCCACCCTCATGTCTTCTACTCATTTAAATGTATTACCTTGGAAGACATTACATTTTTGCTCAAATACATTGACCAGACATAATCTTTATAGGCTTCTCTTCATTCCTGTGTTTGCAATGCAAAGTTTTACTCAGTTTTGGTCTTTTTGTCAGGAATGCTTGAAAGTCCCCCTATATTCCTTTAAAGGGGAATTATCTAAAGAGACAGATGTGTATGCATGGGCAACTAATCAGCAAAATTAGAATTTTAAAAGTCATGAATAAAAGACAAAAGCATGTACTTATCATGAAAGATTGAATAGAAAAAGGTACAGTTATGAAAGATTATCAAGATGCTGGTGTTGAATGCTAAGAATAAACAAATAAACAAAAAAGGGCTTTTTAGCTTATTTGGGTGTCAGGAGAAAGATATATGAAGGGACAGGACACTATCCATGGCAGATGAGTGGAAACAGATAGTAGAAAGAAGGCAAAGATACTTAACTCATCTTTCACTTTTGTTTTCTCCAATAAGGACAATAATCTTAGATCTGTGCTTGGAAAGGACAGAACAAAAATGGCTAATAAGGAGTTGAAACCAAACATAGTTATAGAGACAGTGAGAGCACACACCTTTGATGAGTACAAGTGACTAGACTCAGATAAACTAGATCATTTGAAATTTTTGATTGGTGGCAGATCTATAGCTGGAAGGTACTGTATAGGTGGTTTACTCCAATCCTCTCATTTTATAGATAAGGAAACTGAGGACCAACTTGAGAAAGTGACACATATAACACATGCAGCTCTGGGATTTGAACCCATGTCCTTTGACTCCAAATCCAGCACTTTACTATGCCCTGTCACCTCCCATCTATAGCCCAGCACTCTGAGATTACTGGTGACTATAATGGCTAAGTCACTGTTAATAAATATTCAAAAGATAATAGAGAATTTGAGAGGTGCTGTAGGACTTGGGAAGAGTAAATGGTACTATTTTTCAAAAAGAAAGAGAAGAGAGTAAAGGCTGCAAACTATATATAAACTAAGCTTAACATTGTCTCTTGATGAGTTTCTAGGCTATAGCCTAATTTTATTTTTAAAACAACATGAGATCAGCTAGGCAGCACTGCAGTGGATAGAACACCAGGCTCAAGTCAGGAAGACCTGAGCTCAGAGATGATCTTGGATACTTCCTAGCTATGTGACCCTGGCCAAGTCACTTAAACCTGTTTGCCTTAGTTTCCTTATCTGTAAAACAGGCTGGAGAAGGAAATGGCAAAGCACTACCAGTATCTTTGTCAAGAAACCTCAAATGGGGTCACAAAGAGTTAGACATGAGTAAAATGACTGAACAACAACAGATATGGGTAGATAGATAGATAATAGATGACAGAGTTGCCATATAGCTGATGTTAGTTGGACTATAGACAGATAATAGATGATAGATGTTAGGTGAAAAATAATACATGGATAGATTGATTATCTAGATAACAGATATTAGATAGATGCTAGACAGATAAAGCATTTATTAAACACTGACTGTGTCCCAGGCATTGGGCTAAATGCTAGGGATAAAAATACAAATTAACAAGACAATTTATGCCCTCCAAAAGTTTATATTTAACCAGGAGAAAGACAGTAGCTTTTAAAAGGGTGCTAAAAGGGGTGCTAAAAAGGGACCCTTTTTGCTGCATGGTGAGGGGGCTTCTAGGAAGGGCTACTGAGGTGTGAACCATGGTAAGGGGGTCAGTAAATTAATGAGTTTCCAATAAGAGTCTGTCTAGTGTAACCTCCTTTGGAATTCTTGGTGCTTAAGTGCTATAGATGACCTGGCCACTAGAGGTCGCCATCAGAGAAGGAATGGTGGCTTGCCTGGCTGGCCTCACCAGCTGCTGAGTTTGACACTGACGGTAATTAGAGCTAACACCATTTAGCCTTCTGTCATTCATACTGCCTTGCAATGTTTGATGGGTTTAACCTTTGCATCCAAAAAGGAATTCATACTGTGTACAGCATTCTTTCCTGTGGGGCCAAATATGATGCTCACTGCCACAGAAAGAATGGGGAGCTGAAGCGTTCTCCCTCCTCATCCCCAGCTCCCTTCCCCTAGGATTTACTTCTGTTCTCATATCACATGCCTTAGGGGCTTTGGTATGCTCTCCTTTGTTCCGGGCCATTTGCCTTTAGGAGTGGTCAGTGATGTGGGATAATCCTTAAGGTTCTGTTCAGTTCTAAACGTTTTGATTCTATGAACTTAATGTGATTATTCTTCGTAGAATGTCAAAGTTGGGAGGAATCTTAGAACACAGAATGTCAGAACTGGGAGGAGCCTTAGAACACAGGATGTCAGAGCTGGGAGGGACATTAAAAGTCTATTCTAACCTCTTTTTATAGATGAGAAAACAGACCCAGAAAGACTGAATAAATTCCTCAAGACAACCTCCTCTAATTAGTTGAAAAGCTAATACTAGATCCCAGGTCTGTAATATTAAAAAAAAAATGTCAGAGTGTCATTGGTCAAATCATTTCCTTTCTCTGAGTTTCAGTTTCTCCATATACATACATACATACGCATGCATACGCATATATACATACGCATACATACATATATACATACATGGATATAATGAAGGATTAAATTTGATGTCTTCTAAAACCATACTCCCCTACCAGACAGTTGTTAGATTAGATGAACTGTATAGCTTGATGACATCATCCATGTCTTGTATTATTTTTTCCCTTGGCCCATGGGCATCATGAGGTTACTGGACAACTGGTTGAAGGGACGCTGAGAGCAGAAAAGTCACGGAAAAAAGGAGGTTAGGGCACTGTAGCCAAACTTCACTACCCAAAAAAGATAGGCTTGGTTTTGGGTCAAAGTGGATCTTTACTTTCTCCTTTTTCTTAAGAATGTGGTTTTCTTATTCAGGAACTGAATTGTTTAGGAACTCTTGGCAATCTCCTTCCCCCTCCCCTTTTTCTCCCCTATCCACCTCCTTCCTTTCCTTCCTGTCTCCTTCCCTCCCATATCTACTTCATCCAGAAAAGGCACCAAATTCAAATTATGACAAGCTTGGTCCATGTTCTCTAGGAGGAGAAAGGAGCACCGGGGACAGGACAGACTTAGTCTTCTCTTGTGGGACCTTTGGGTATCGTTCGTGCCAACTTGGCTCTTCACAAAGAAAGAAAACAATGACGATGTAGAACAAGAATTCAAACACTTCTTGTGAGGGAAATGATGCCATGTAGGGACAATGGGCAGCAGCGGAGCAGGGTTGCCCAGGAAATTCCAGGAAGAGAGCTAGGGTTCTGACCACAGAAATCTAAGCAGGAAAGAACAGAGTTAAATTATGTAACTTTTCCAGGGGTCAGAGCAGGGAGGAAACCCAGGACTCCAAACAGCAACCTGCAAATTAAGGGCTTGGCAAGGGAGAGAGAATAGAACACAGGAAAGGAATCCAGGTGGAGGGCATGCCAAGTTCTTTCTCCACTAGGAAGCTTCTTATACTTGCCAGTATATATTTCTTGCTAAGGTAGGCATCGAAAAGCTAGGCTAGAAAGGCATAGCTAGGCAGTAGTTCATATAAATAAAAAAGTAATCTGGTAGGGTGCTTCTAAAAGATTTCAAGGTCAATGTGACTGAAGTATGTGGCCTAGTAGCCAAAAATGCTAATGTTATTTTAGGCTTTGACATAGTATTATAAGAAGGTGTCCAGTAGCTTCTATTTATTGAAGGCAATGATCTCTTAAGAGCTCAGGAAGTTCAGTGGCTTGAAGGATAGAGTGCTAGACTTAGAATCAGGAAGACCTGAGTTCAAATTCAGCCTTAGATACTAGCTTCTGTGAACCTGGTCAAGTCACTCCACCTTAGCTAGCCTCAGTTTCCTCATCTGTAAAATGGGGGTAATAATAGCACTTATCTCCCAGGGTTATTATGAGGGTAAAATGAGATATTTGTAAAATGCTTAGCCTGGTGTCTGGCTCATAGTAAGTACTACACAAATGTTACTTGTTTTTATTGTTTTTATACAATAGAGACATAGGGTCCAAAATGACAGGTGGAATATCGTGTGTTCAGTTCTAGAAATGATGTTTTATGAAGGAAATTGACAGGCTGGGGTAAGGCAGAGGAGGGTGAACAGGATGGTGAAAGAACTAGAAACTGTGTTAGATGGGGATCAATCAAAGAATCTGGGGATAGTTACTGTGATCTGGAGAGAAGATTTGACTCTGAAAATCAGAGCCATCCACAAGTGCATCTGGCTGTCTCAATAGGTTGGATGCCCACTTGTCAGGGGCATTGTGGAGGGGATAGAGCAGATGACCTCTAAAGTGCCTTCTGAGACTTTGATTCTGGGAACCAATTCAAGGCGGAAGTCAGGGGGTAAAAGCAGGCATGTTAGTATATCTGACTGGTATGTCTAGTCAGGGAAGAATAAAGGGAAGATCCTGATAAAACAAACATCAGGAAACCTCCCTCCCTCCCTCCCTCTCTCCCTCCCTCCCTCCTTTCCTTCCTTCCTTCCTTCCTTCCTTCCTTCCTTCCTTCCTTCCTTCCTTCCTTCCTTCCTTCCTTCCTTCCTTCCTTCCTTCATTCCTTCCTTCCTTCCTCCCTCTCTTCCTTCCCTCCCTTTCTTCCTTCCCTCTCTCCCTCCATCCCTTCCTAGTTTCCTATTTAATGGAAGCTTTATTCCAACTTGCAGAATCTAATCACAACCATAGATTTGAAGTGAAATAATAGAAAAGAAGCTATACTGAAAAACTGAAAATGTTATTAAAATGTAAAGGATCAATTAGATCATAATGATCAAGCATCAGTCAACAAGTATGTATTAAGCACCTACTATGTCCCAGGCACTGTGCTAGACACAGTGGATACAAAGACCACCCTCCTCCCCCCATAGTCCCTGACCTCAGGGAGTTTACATTCTATTGAGAATATATAACAGATTTTGAGATTAATACAAAATAAATAATAGGTGTCGCTGGGAGGGGGCGCTACTAAGGGCTGGAAGAATCAGGAACAACCTCTTGAAAGGGGTGGCACTTCTGATGTACCTTGTAGGGAGGCAGGAGGAGCCATGATCTGGAGGGGAGGAGGAGGGGGAGCATTCCAGGTTGGCGGCTGCTTCAGGCAGTTGGTGGTGCTTGGCTTAGCTTGTGGCTAGCTCTGGGGAGAGGTTTTCCTTCCCACTTACTATCAGATTTTCTTTTGCTATGCAAAGACTAAGGAGGGAGTTTGAATGTGGTAGCTGAGGAATAACCAAAAGCCAGTTTGGCTGGTGTGTCAAGTGTTTGAGGCTGAGTAATGGTGTTCAGCCTGGAGTCAGCTGGAGGAGGACTTGGAATGCCTGAGGGAGGAGACTGTATTTGACCCTAGAGATAATAAGGAACCATTGGGTCTTCTTGAGCAGGGGACTGACCCTAAGCTGCACCTAAGGAGTCTCAGTTTGGCATCTGGGCTGATTTTCCAGCCTTTGGACAGTTCCTTCTGTCTGGAAGCACAAGCATTATTAGGGGCTAGATTTTCAGACATTAGTCCAATTCTAAATTCGCTCCCAATTGGTTTTATTCAGGGCAGACAGCTCTCTCAAGGTCTGTGGTCTCCTCTTCAGGCAGACAGTTATCATCGGCTCCAACTGTGTTTGGCTCTTGGGAGAGGTTTTTCTTCTCTTTCTCTCTGGGTCTCAGATTTTCCTCCACTGTTTCCTTCCTCATTCCCTGGTCTGTGCCCTGGGACTTCTCACAGATGGCTCCCTCCCCTCCTCTCTTTGAGGGAGCTTCATCCTGAGTCACTGGGCTCCCATTAACCTTCTGGGGAGACAAGCAGGACCCAGCAGAGGTCAGAGCTGGGCCCTGGCATCTGATGGCCTGAAAATGCAATTAGTCATCCCCAGCCTGAGCTCTGCCTCGCTGACTGCTTTTTGATCTCATCTCCTAATATTTTCCAGCTTCTTAATTGGCCTTGTGGCTTTGGTCTGGTTCTTCTCCAGCGAGCTGTTCTCTTTTCTTTGGAGAGGGCCAAATTTAAATTGGCGTGTCCAGGGCGTGGTCTCCTTTTGGGGGCGGAGGAGAAAGGAGAACTGGCACTCATCCATACTGGGATAAAGGGGCCCCACTCTTGTTTAATTAAGGAGGCCTCAAGGACTTCACTTTGCTGTGAACCGAACACAGTTTGACTATGTCAGGGACTCTCCATTTATGGATCAGGATGGAGGGCTTGCCATCTGCAGGGGGCTGAGGTGTTTGACCCTTCACTCCCAAGGCTTTGCCTCAGAGGGAGTCTCAATATTTTTTTAAACTCAATTTATTGTTGTTTTCCCCAATTCATAGTGGATGATGAAATCTATTAAATCATAGAGTTTTCTTGGGGGGGGGTAGAGGAGGGGGAGGAGTTTGGATTTGTGATTTCATCAGTTTGTAAAGCCTCCAATGTGGAAATTTCCTCCACTCCTTACAAATCAGCAACTTGTTATACTCTTCAGAAGCCCAGGGAGGTTAAATAATTTGTCTAACTTGGCAAGAGAGTTGGTACAGTGGGTAGAGCAGTTTGGTGTCATGAGTAGAGGGATGGACTTGGAGTCAGGAAGAACTGAGTTCAAATTCTCCCTCAGACACTTATTAGCTCTGTGAATCTGGACACTTTTCTTAAACTGCTGTGTGCCTCAGTTTCTTCATCTGTAAAATGGGAGTAATTATAGTACTTAGCTCTGGGGGGTTGTTGTGAGCATCAGATAAATTAACGTATGTAAAGTGCTTTGCAAACCTTAAAGAGCTATATAAATAATAGCTCTTATCCTCCTTCTATAGCTAGTCCCAAATGAAAGAATATTTGTAAAGTACTGATCACAATGCCTGGTACACAGTAGGTCCTTAATAAATGCTTATCCTTCCTTGCCCTCCCTTCCCTGCATGTCAGAGACAGGACTTAAAACACAGGATTTTCTAACTCCATGGATGGCTGTCTCTTCACTGAAATTCCACACTGTCTCTCTTACCAGTCCATATTTCTTTGTAGTCTTCATATTTGCCATTTTTTGGATATAATTGTATCTCTTTATATTAATATGCCACTACACATCCAGCTATATCTTTTTTGTTTAAACTTATGGGCCATCTGTAGTTTTTTCTTTCTTTCTTTCTTTCTTTCTTTCTTTCTTTCTTTCTTTCTTTCTTTCTTTCTTTCTTTCTCTCTCTCTCTCTTTCTTTCTTTCTCTTTTCTTCCTTCCTTCCTTCCTTCCTTCCTTCCTTCCTTCCTTCCTTCCTTCCTTCCTTCCTTCCTTCCTTCCTTCCTTCCTTCCTTCCTTC
>NW_027187400.1:1599977-1622512 GCF_028583685.1 Petaurus breviceps papuanus
CCTTCCTTCCTACCTTCCTTCCTTCCTTCCTTCCTTCCTTCCTTCCTTCCTTCCTTCCTTCCTTTCTTCCTCCCTTCCTTCCTTTCTCTATAGAGAGGATTCTGGGTTAGGCACTAACCAGATGGGCCTCTGAGGTCTGTTCTTACCCAGGAATCCTCTTGTTCTGTCCTTGTCCCATGCCTGTCCCACTGAGGGTTCCCAGGGGTCCTAGAAGGGAGGCTCCCAGACACCTGGCATTCCTTATTTGCACAGCCAATAGGGGAACTGAGAGTTCTGGTTATCTAACTGATATAACGCCAGTTACTATGGCAGCAACCTCCAGTTCCCAGGGTGAGAAGAGTATAAAATAGGCCATAATGATAATGAGGCAGCGAAGTTTTGATCTGTTCCCCTGTTGGGTCTCAGGCTTCCAAACCCATTCTTTTCCACCGCAAAGGATGGCTGTGGGCCAGTCAAAGCCAATGCTCCCCTCTGACTGTGGCCAGGCTCTGTTCTGTGCCTGCATCTGGATTCGGGAGAGCCGAGACCTGGATGAAAGAGCCCTGAAGACCAGAGCTTGGCCATCCTAGAGGTCAGGGTGGGCTGCTGGGGGGCAGGGGGAGGGAGAGGGTCTCCATGCCTGGCAGGAGCTCCTGAGAGAGATGAAATAGATTGGAAAACGTTCCTGGAGTGCGGTTGGGGCTGGCTTCCCAAGTGTTTCACTTGAGTTCATTTCACATTCCAATCATTGGTGCAGTGAGGCGGGGGAAGATTTAGCTTGCCAATCAACATGTTATTTATTTCCTCTGCACAGGATATCTTTATTCCAGAGCCGTCCTTCACTCACCCAGCCAGGTATGGAGATTTTCCTAAACACACTGGGCCTGCCTGGTTATGTTGCTGCTGTGTTATTATTGTTACTGACTCATTAGGGCCATAGGCAGTGATGCAGTCTAGAGAGAGAACAGGGCTGGGAGTCAGAGCCCCACTCTGTAACTTCCTAGTTGAGTGATCTTGGTTTAGTGATCACATCCCCCCTGAGCCTCAATTTCTTTACCTGCATAAGTGGGGTAGATAAGACCAGCTCTGGCTACTTCCCAGGGTGGTTTCAAGGATCACATGAGCTCATGGCTGGGGAAAGCGCCAGTGCCCATATGAGAGATTGTGAGGGATTAGGGGGGTGCCAGCTCTACGTGGACCATTGCACTTGGCATCAAAGATCTTCTGGAACTGGGAAAGGACTGGAGACAGAAAATCTCTCAAGTCAGCCTCTCCTGCTGACTGCAGGGGACCTGGGCACAGGAGCTGCCAAGCTAGAAGATAGTTAACTAGGGTGGAGCAGATGGGGCTTTGCCTCTTGGGACAATACTATCCTGGGATATGCTTCTTCCATGCTTTCTCCCTTGGCCATGCCCAAGATGAGCTTCCCCTTCCATTTCCAATGTGTTCTTTCCCTTCTCCAGTGATGTTCTAGTCACGACTCTGCAAACCAGGCACTGCTGCCTCTTGCTGAGGAGTGAGAAGGGCAAGAGAGAAGACTTGTATTCTCTCAGCAGAATGTAAGCTCTTTGAGAGCAGGTACTGTTCTGTTGTGGTGATTATTGTTCTGCTATCACTGGCACCTAATACAAAGCCTTATAGACAGTAGACACTAAATAAAGGTGTTTTTGGATTGAAGCATGGGTCCAAATTTGGCTTCTAGGTTAGAAGGAAGGAAACAAACATTAATTGAGCACATACCATATGCCAGACATTGTGGTGTTTTGCAAATATTATTTTACCCTTAGGTAAATCTACTTCTTAAAGTAGATGCTGCTATTACTCCCATTTTACAGTTGAGGAAACTGAGGCAAGCAGGGTTAAGTGACTTGCTCAGGGCCACACAGCTAGTAAGTAGCTGAGGCTGGATTTGAACTCAAGTCTTGTTGACTCCACACCCAGCACTCTATTGATTGTGTCACCTAAAATCTTGTAGGTCATCTGGACCAACCTCTTCATCTTACCAACAATGAAACTGAGGGAGGGTAAGTGATAAGTCAAAGGTCATAGAGATAGTAAGTGGCAGAGCCAGGATATGAACCCAGATTTCTTGCCTCCAAATCTTTCCATACTGCTTCCTTTCCTGATTTGGGAATGGAGCCTCATCCCAATTCCTTGACCTTCTTCATAGGATCATAGTTACAGAACTGGGAGGAAAGGACCTCAGGAGATTGTCTAATTCAAACCATTTATTCTAACAGATGAGTAAGTTGAGAACCTGAAGGAAAGTGATACATGAAATAATAATAATAATAATAATAGCTAGCACATTAAGATTTACAAAGCAAATATGATTTCATTTGGTTCTCACAACCCTGGGAGGTGGCCCTGATTTACAGGTGAGGAAACTGAAGCAGAGAGTGGATAAGTGACTTGCCCACATAGCTAGTAAGTATCTGAGGCCAGATTTGAACTGAGGTTTTCCTAACTCTAGGCCTAGGGTTCTATCCACTGGGTTACATGGCGGGCCCTGGGCATCTGTCCCAGGTCCAATAACTCCTCTCCCACCTTTTCTTGGTGAGAAGTCTTGTTAACCTGATCCACTCAGGCTTGTCTTGAGCACATCAGTAACTTCCTTTCATGAAGCAACTGTGAGGGGAATCTAGGGAGACTATTTGAGCCAGTCTGTCACACAAACGATGGAATCAGAAGCCAGCTTTGGAGGCTTGTTGTTTCTTAGTTGTCATCTCACTTTGTCAGGGACTGACTGTGCTCCCCATTCCTGTGCTGCTCCCAGTCTGGGTTCCGAACCTGACCTTCTTCTGCAGGTCTTCAGACTGGTCTGATGGGTCAGGGATGGGTTCCCACTGGAGCAGGGGAAATGATAAAATCTAGACCAAGACTGAAATGATACTGGGCATAAAGACTCAACCTGGTCTGTTTTTCCCACTTATTCTTATCATTCCTTTTCTTCATATCCATAGGTTCTGACTTGGTTGTTAATACAATTCCCATCAGCCTGGCATATGGAAAGAGCACCATGCTGAACCAGGGACCTATACAGCTAGCTCTGTGACCTGGGCAAATCATTGGACCTTTAAAATACCTTAATTTCCTCATCTATAAAATGAGGAGATTGAAGTGGATCTGTGCTGTTAAACCATACTTAGCATATCAACTTAGAAAACCACAAATTAACATTATCTGTGTTGTATTGTAGTTATATTTATCTTGTTCATTTCCAAATGACATTTTAATCTGAGAGTTTGATACCTCTGGAATAGATAATGTCTAAGGTTCTGTGATTTTTTCCAGAGCTACTCCCAGTATAAGAGAGATACAGTGGGTAAAGAGTCAACCTCAGAGTCAGGATTCCAGGTTTCAAGACATACCCTGGCTATATAACCTTGGACAAATCACTTAACATCTTAGTACTCTAGACCAGAGGTCAACCCATGACCCATTGGGTAAATAAGGCCTGCTTTATATTTAAAGAGGTAAAATGATATATCTAACCAGCTGTCCAAAGCCAGGAGATTGGGCTGGATTATGCCCAAGGGCTATAGTTTGTTGAGCCCCTGAAAGTCTAGACAAACCTCCAAGATGGAGAGTGAGTGACTGCTTTTTTTCTATATCATGGATTACCTTTAGCAGTTTGATGAAGCCTGTGAACCAACTTTCTCAGAAGCATGTTTTTAAATGCATAAATTAAAATACATGGAATTACAAAGGAAACCAATTTTATCAAAATACAATTATACTAGAAAAAAAACACCACCCTCTCAAGTTCATGGACCCTAGGTTACAAACTCCCACCATTACAGACAATGTACTAACTAACAAGCACTGATAGGAGTTTCCTCACCTAGGCATTCTCTATGGTTCCAGTCTCTGTCCTCCATCCCTATTTGGAATTTGGCTGCTTGGCTTTTCAGCCTTTGACTTCTCTTGACTGCCTTGCCTTCCTATGCTCCAGTTTATACTGACCTCTCTGTTCCAGCTGCCCCCACCCCGAATTTGACTCTAACACTTGACCTCTGTTCCCTTTCCCTAATCTTACTCTCTGCCCCTCGTTCCTCTCCAAATCCAATCTTCTCTTTGGCCAGGGCCACCGGCTGACTGTAAGATTTTAATCTTTTGTTGCGTCCTCTCCTTCTATTTCTTTATTTCGAACTTTCCTCTGGACTTTAGTACCTTAGCTAGAAGGGATAGTATGTAAGCTTCTTGAGGGCAGGGAAGGTTTCATTTTTGTTTCTGTATTCCTAGTGCCTAGTACAGTGCAGTCATTAATCAATATTTGTTGATTGATTAGGAGACCAGTTTATTCAACTTCATTTTACAACTGGGGATACTGAGGCCTAGGGAGGTTAAATGATTCACCCAACCTCTCTGAACTTCAGATTCCTGCTTATAAAACAAAGAGGTTAGACTGGATTAGGTCCTTCAAATCCTCCAAAAGAAGTTTGCATGCATTAATTAATTTGTCCCTCAAAGCACACGTGAGGAAAGTGAGCGACCTTGGGTGACAATTCCTCTCAAGATAATTCCACCAATGGCAAGTCTTTAGAAATGGATAGTCTGGGGGCATTGGGGGTCTTGCTGACTCCCAGGCTGACTCTCTATCAGCATCTAGAAGTAGGTAATGCTTTCTATTTTACAAGTGAGGAAACTGAGACTCAGAAATATTAAGGGAATGGCCTAAGGTCACTCATAGTAAGCAAAAGGGCAAGGATTCAGAGCCAGGATTCCTTATTGAGTGTTCTTTTTGTGCACTGCAGGCACATTGCTTCTGTTTAGTCAACCACATTTAAATATAGTATCTTCTCCAAGTCATTAACTTGGTCTCGCACAAGACATCACATTTTTAAGCACAAATAGCAGAGGTCAGTTCATCCCAGGGACTGCTGTTTTTCATTCCTCAGTATGTAAGTCTATGTTGAGAATAGAAGCTAGAACTAGTTGAATGGTAAGGCCAGGAGATTCAAAAGAATGAGATGCTTCTCTCCTTAATGCATAGATTATGAAGTTTCAAAGGATGTGGAAATGGAAAGGTCTTTAAAACAGAGAAGGTCAGAGCTGGGAGGGCCCTTAGAACACTGAATGTCAGAGCAGGGAGGGGGCCCTTAGAGCACAGAATATCACAGCAGGGAGGACCCTTAGAACACTGAATGTCAGAGCTGGGGAGCCCTTAGAACATAGAATGTCAGGACTGGAAGGGCCCTTAGAGCACAGAATGTCAGAGCTGGGAGGGCCCTTAGAATGCAGAATGTCAGAGCTAGAAGGGTCCTTAGAGTCTCTAGTTCAATTCCCTCATTTGACAGAGGAAGAAAATGTGGCTTAGAAAGGGGAACTGCCTTGTCCAAGGTCACACAGCAAGTTAGTGTTGGATCAAGCACAAGAACCCAGGTGTGCTCCCTCCCAGTCTAGGGGCCACAATCATAACTCCCAGTACACTGCACAATGCTGAATTTTTGGGATTAGGCTATAGAAATGTCAGAGAATAATTATAAAATACTGTGGAAGCAATGGAAAACATAGGCAAAATGAAATGGTTGTCAACAATATTCAGAAAGGAGTGATTAAATGAGGGTGGAGGGAGTTTAGCTAGCATTAAATAGTGTTTTAAGTTTGCAAAGCACCTTACATGCTATATGATTTTATCCTTACATCAACCTTCTGCTATTATTAACCCTTTTTTTACAGACTAGGAAGCTGAAGCAGACAAATGTTGAGTGACTTGACCAGGTTCACAGTGTCTAAGGCTGGATTTGAACTCTGATCTTCCTGAAGCCAATTTCAGTGCAGCATTCACTGTGTCACCTACCTAACTCAGTCAAGGAAAAGAGTCACAGAATATCAGAGCCTTAGAGTGGGAAGCAACCTCAGAGAGAATCTAGTCCAATGTGCCCTTGGGCAGGAATCCTCTCTGCAACATCCTTGACAAATGGTCATCCAACCAGTGACATGCCTCCAAGGGACAGGGAGCTCACTAACTTAAGAAGCAGCTCATTGCACTTGTGGATAGCCAGGATCATTAGGAAGGTCTGATTTATATCAAATCAAAATCTGCCTTTCTGCAATTGCCCTTCACCCTCCCTAGTTCTGTCCTCTGGGTCCAAGCAGAAGAAACACAACTGGACTTCTTCGTCCTATCCCATTAAACCCTTCCCTTCTCTAAGCTGGAAATCAGCACTTCACCCAATGGGTCTTCATATAGTTGAAAATTCCCTCATCCTCTTCGCTGCCTGGACATGTTCTAGTTTTTCAACGTCCCTTTTGAAATGTGACATCTAGATCTGACCCACATTCTAGATCTAATCTGACCAGGGCAGAGTAAATCTGAACTGTCACCTACTTCATCCTAGATCCTATGCCCTTCACACAACCTAAGATGTAGTTGATTTTATGGGCTATTGTATCACTCTTTTAGCTGACTGATAGTGGGACTGAAGTCCCCGAAAACTCCCCTGTCCCTTTCACGTGAATTGTCATCTAGCCATTTCTTCCTTTTTTCTATCAATTCTGTCATTGCATTTTTGAACCCAGTTGTAGGATTTTACACTTATCCTAATTCCACTTAATT
Source organism: Petaurus breviceps papuanus (assembly GCF_028583685.1). NCBI lineage: Eukaryota > Metazoa > Chordata > Mammalia > Diprotodontia > Petauridae > Petaurus > Petaurus breviceps. The sequence continues at coordinate 1,606,519 of NW_027187400.1, forward strand.
TCATTTTTTAGTTTTGGCTAATAATTCTAGCCTGCTGTGGTCTTTTTGGATTCTGATTCTATTATCTAATATGTAACCTAACCTTTCTGGCTTCAAGTCTGTGGTAGAGTTGACAGGCGTAATATCCAAGGCTCTAGGATGGCTTCATAGAGGACTATGAGAAACCGAGGGACTGTTACTACCTCTGTGACAGTCTCTGCTTTGATGTGACAAAGTGATATCTTTGCTGCATCATGACATTCTGGGTTTATTGATCCCATTGAGCTCAGTGGGAGTTGGCAGAGGTGGAAGTATAGTAATTTTGGTGGAGAGAGGAATGCTCATAGTTGGTATGTATGTGTAGAATATTATGAAAGCCATTACTGGACCAATCAGCCTGATCAGTGGTTAGTTGATGGCAGAGAAATATGTCCCATTGGGTTCCAACAAGTTCAAAGGGGAGTTGGGTCACAGGTGTCAGACTGAAAAAGGATTGAGAAATACTGAACTAAGAGGTAGCATCAGAAAGGTCCATGAAAGCAAATTTGTTCACTTTCTCCAATATCAGCACTGTGTTTTCTCATCTATTTTCTCATTTATATTCGCAACCTCTCTGAGATTTCTTTTAAAGATGGGGCAACCAAGGTCCAGAGAATTTAAAGGACTTGCCAGACATAACACAGAAAGTGGGTAGTCAAAATAGATTCCCAGCATTCTTTTAAGGACAGGGTGCAATGGTGTAATGGGAAGAACCCTGGCATAAGAGAGAGGAAGCTTGAGTCTTAGGTCTCCGGTGATGGCAATTGGAGGTAAAGTGAAGGCAGCATGAAGAAAGCAGGGTATAAAGGAGAGGAAGCTTATCTTGGAATCAGGAAACTCCAGTTTGAATCAAGCTTCAGACACTTAACTAGCTGTGTGGCTATGAGCTTAAGTCACTTACCTTCTCTCAGTCTCAATTTCCTCATCTGTGAAATGGGGGTAAATGTGACTTTTATAGCATTTTATATATATATATATATGCTTATAGCACACCTTATAGCATTGTTGTGAAGATAAAAAGGAAATAATTCTGCAGTGAGCTTCACAAACCTTGAAACTGCAATGCAAATACTGGTTAGTTATTACTGTTAACCTTGGGGAAGTTAGCTTCCCTTTCTGGGTCTCAGTCTCTTTTTTGATCTCTGAATTAAACTCTGGATTTCTCTAAGCCACTAATCCATAGTTTTATTCCTGGTCCACAGACACAGTGAGGAGCTGACGATATCATATGTCAACCATTTCTTATGAACAGAAACCCATCCCTCCCCACTTTCTACCTGCCCCTCCTCTTCTCTGCAATTCAACTCTTTGATAAATGGAGATACCAAAGAATGATCCCCAGCTTGTCCCTCTCTCTCCACCCCTTCTTTTTCTCCCTTCCCTATTGCTAAACAGATTAAATAGGGAGAAATCACCTCCCTTTTCATCTGTAAAATGGGGATAATACTTGGATTATTCAAAGATTATTGAATCTCATGGAGTTGCTATGAGAATAAAATGATATATAATTATATACATATATACATGTGTTTATATATACACATATGTATACATATATGAAATGGAAGACCGTCAAGTTCTATTTTCATGAGACAGCTCTTTCCTAAAGGTGTCCTCTGATGTCACACCATAGGGCAGAAATAGTTGACTTTTGTGATCATGGGCAAGTTACTTAGGCCTTCTGGGTCTCAAATTCTCTTGTGTGAAATGAAGGGTTTGAACTAGGTGGTTTTAAAGGTTCCTTCTACCTGTAAATCCATGATGATTCTATAAAATGTGAGAAAGCTCCACTTAGCCAAAGAGATTTTGAGCATTGCTTAAATGGCAATCTATGTGTTCACACTTGGAAGGCCAATTCAGTTAAGTTTAGAGAAGGTTATCACCAAGTGTCAGCCACTAGGGATTGAATTTTTTCTGGTTATACCAACTGATTCAGACCATTGACATAATATAAGGAACATTATTTCTGCACTCAAAAGACCTGGGTTTGAGTTCTGATGCTGCTACTACTTTCCTGTGCTACTTTGGGCAAGACACAAGTTCTCCTTAGGTCTTAGTTTTCTTATCTGTAATGAAAGGGTCAAACCCTAAGATTCCTTCTAGCTTTATATTCTAATGGTCTTAGAATTTGTGTGCCTGGAGGCAGTGCTGATGCTGATGAAATAAGGCATCTTTAAATATATGGAAAGAAAGAATGAAGGAAGGAAGGAAGCATTTATTAAGTGCTAACTATGAGCAAAACACTATGCTAACTCCTGGAGTTACAAATAGAGATGGTCCTTGAACTCAAGGAGCTCACATTCTAATGGGAGACACAAAATACATGGAAGGTTTCAGCTCAAGTCAGATGGAAAAGTCCCATGGTCCTTAATATAGTGATAAAGAAAATAGTCATGTCTTTTCTTTAATGTCATCTTTATTGATCAAATGATATCAGTTTTTGATGTCATTTGAAGTGCCAAGGACTTGGTGACAAGGTCTTTCTTTTCTGGGTCTTCAGTAGTTGTGGCCAGAGCCCCTGTAGGCACAGTTAATAAGGCTGCATCTCCATGGGAATTGCTTCCCAGGATCATGGGTGAGGACACTGGGCTAGAAGCATGGTTACTCCCAAGGCCCTTGGGTTCAGGGTCCTGGGCTGTCTCCATTAGGCTCTGAAGGGAGATGGAGGTCAAGGTGTTGGTAGTGGTTTGACTTGGGACAGAATATGCTGCTACCTGCCTCTCCCTCAGGGTGCTTTTCTGCTTCAACTAGTATTGAAGTATCATTACTTGTATCTTCAGTATCATTACTCATTATCATCATTATCCTTTGATATTATAAGTAATTTCAGTGATGTTGTAGCAGCAAGCACCCCAAGTGTCCTCAGGGTTTGCTGCCAACACAGGTTCTTGTATCTGCTTTGATAAAGGAAAGCAACTCAAAATGGGTTAACAAGCTTACTTTAATCAGTCAAATATGTATCATTTACCTAGTTCAGGGGAAAGAGATCAGCACCCCAAACTTCAAAGTATACAGACAGAATTATCAAGACAAAAACAGATCAAGTAGACAGCTTTCCAAACGGTCCAACCATTACATCCATACCAAACATCATCTGGGTTTTAAAGCTGGGGGTCTCTGGACAATGGCTTTCCAGAGTTTCATCTTATCAAATCACAGAACACTTCTCAAAGTGAGCCCCAAAACGAAGCTATACATCAGGGCTTATATAGCCTTCTCCTGGCTCAGATAATGTAACAACCTTATTTATTGACTCACTGGCCAATCAAGAAGTATCTACTGAAAAACAAGCCTCCCACCCCAGGCTCCAGGTGCACTTTAGCCTAGGGGCAGGGAAGATCTTACAAATTTACATTCCCATTACAGATGTGAACATCCCCATTTCCAAGGCAGATCTCAAACCCTCTATGCCTAAGTACATAGTAGTAGAATGTGGCTGAAAATTTCATCTGGAAATGTGGTAGGAGCTGAGTGGAAAGTTCCCTGATCAATTTGAAAAGCTTACTGGAAGGTGAATCCTTGTTCAGGACTTTTGATTGCATCTCTTTATAGAAAAAAGCTTCTTAATCAGGGGTGAATGGATGGATTTCAGAGGATCTAAAAAGTTAAAGGACAAAAGCATTTACATCTTTGTTTCAATATATGATATAATATAATGTAATATATTAATATTTCCTTTGTAATCTTTTGTATTTTATTTTTATGCATTTGAAAACTATATTCTGAGAAAGGGTTGGTGGGTTTCATGAGGCTGCCAAGGGGGCCCATGACTTAAAAATGTTAAGAGCTTCTGTTATAGAAAGTATAGATATGGTCATGAGAACTTTGTTGAGAGGACTGAGAACATCTGACATTATTTTGATTACTGGTGTTGTACCCACGTATGAGATAAATTGGTTGGCTTGGGACCTTGGAAAGATAGGCTTTTTTGGGAGGACTCACCCCTTTGTGATGACCTATAAAAGGAAGCTGACAGATGGCTCTCTGTCCTCCCTTCCCCCCTTTCCCTTATGTCTTTCTACTGGAAGGATTCTGAGAATGTGGCAGGTGGGATGTGTGGGAGAGGAATGAAAATTGCATTGATTGACTGTGGACTGTTGTGTGTTTTCTAGATTTGTTTATGAGATCCCCTGAGCCCTTTGTATTTGGTGTATTTTTTGAAGAATGAAATAAAGCAAATAATGATAGCTAGCATTTATATAATACTTTAAGATCTGCAAAGCCCTGTTCTATCTCATTTGATCCTTGTAACAATGGGTGGAGGCTGAAAGAGATTCAGTGAAGTGTCTGAGGCAGGATTTGAACTCAGATCTTCCTCTGTACCCCAAAAATGCATTTGTTACCTCAAAAGCTTATTTAGGGGTTAAAAATCCTTTTCTCCATATTTGTGGAAATCTAGAAATGAACTACATTTGGAGATTACACAGAGTAAATTCTGAATATGGAGGATGGGGGTATAATGATATATTGATCTCTGAGGGATTGTATCCCAGGATTCAAACTGAGAGCTTGGGGGCCAGTGTCATGGATTAGATACCATCCTGTGGATAGTCTTTTTAAAAAATTTTAAATAATTAATTTGTTTATTTTTAGTTTTCAACATTCACTTCCATAAAATTTTGAGTTTTAAGTTTTCTATTTTTCCCTCTCTTCCCAAGACAGTACACAATGTAATGATATGGGTTCTACTTGTACATTCACATTAAACATTTTCACATGGGTCATGATGTAAAGAAGAATTAGAACTGATGGGAAGAACCACAAGAAAAAAGAAACAAAAAAACAAAAGAAAAGGAGAGCAAGTAGTATGCTTCCATCTGCATTCAAACTCCAAAGTTCCTTCTCTGGATGGGGACGGCATTTTCCATAGTGGGTTTTTTTGAGTTGTCTTCAATCCTTGCATTGCTAAGAAGACCTAAGTCCATCAAAGTCAGTCAGTCATTGCCCAATGGTTACTGTGTACAATGTTCTCCTGATTCTGCTCATTTCACTTAGCATCAGTTCATATAAGTCTTCCCAGGTTTTTCTGAAGTCTGCCTACTCATCATTTCTTATAGCACAATAGTACTCCATTTCACCCATATACCACAACTTGTCCAGCCATTCTGCAATTGATGGATGTCTTCTCAATTTCCAATTCTTTACTACTGTGGATTGTCTTGTGATGAGTCTCCCTGATCTTAATAGGTGTGCCAGGCATAGAGTCCATAATTTAGAAAGAACACCAATCATCTAATAGGATATAAGAGTTACAGTTAAGTAATTTAAGAGTTATAGTTGGATTTTTCCATTTTGTTACTTTGTATCTCTCTTACCTAACACATCGACTGGCACTTAGTAAGTGCTTAATAGATATTAATTGATTGGAGAACATCAGGAGGAAGGGGGGGGAAGAAGGTACAGCGTCTTGGGTTCAGGCCATGTGAAGATAGTTGAAAGACCTGGGGATGTTTCACTTTGAGAAGAGAATACTCAGAAGGGACAGCCTTCATCTGTCTTCAAGCATCTGAAGGGGCAACCCATGGAAAAGGGAATAGATTTATTCTCTTTGGATCCCAAAGGCAGAACTAGGAGCAATATGTGAAAGTTTCAAAGAAGAAAATTTAGACTTGGCATCAGGGAAAACTTCCTAAGTCATCAGTCATCCAAAAGTGGAATGGGGCTACCTTGAGGGGTAGTGAGTTCATCCTTTGTTGGAAGTACTCAAGCAGGTTGAATGACCACTTTGGGGCAGGTCCTAATGGGGATTCCTTTTTTTTTTTTTTCTGATATTGGTCTTTTTTTTCTGCTGTTTTCTGATAAATAGCCCTCTAGTTCCCTTACAACTCTGAAATTCTGTGAATCTGGGATTCTCTGATTCCATCACTGGCTGCTCTCATACCCAAAGTATGAACGAATGAAAGCCAGTCCTGAGTGAGTAGACCTAGAGTTAACCCCAGGTCCCTATTCTGAGGCCTTTTCGTGGGGTAGGGACTGACCCACTGACATAGCCTCCAGAAGCCCAGGTGTCCTCCACATCAGGAGGAGGAATCAGAATTGGGCTTTATCGGGTAGATTACACTAACAAAGGCCTCTATGGCCATGGATGTGCTGTGAAAACTAAATAGGAAAGCAACAGACGGTATGCATTTGGTCTGACTTTTCCCAGGTTATTTAATTCTGGACCAAACACCACCAGCAACATCCATTGTAGGAATCCAGGGGAGGAATAATAATGATGATAATTAATAACCCAATAAAAGGGAGGTGATTTGAAGCACATCTGCCAAGAATGCTTCCTAATGGACTTTGTCCCCCTGGGCTCTGGGGCCCATTTAATCCCATCATCTCTCCTGGGGGCAGCCAGGCAGCAGGAGTCCCTGGGGACAGTTTTACAGCTGTTAATATAACAGCCACCAGCAGGCAAGACGCTGTCAGAAATCAGAATCTGGACATTGTCCCGGCCTTCCTCTCCTCCCCTCTCCTCTCCCTCCTCCCCTCTCCTCTACCTTCCCTCTGCTTGTGTGTAGTGTGAAGGGTGTGTGTGTGAGTGTGTGTGGGGGGATAAAGACCTCCTTCCCCTCCTCACCCCTCCCAATTCTGGTTGTGTATGGAAGGGGGCAGGGATAAAGAGGAGTGGAAAAATGAAAAGGGAGCACGCCTCCAGCAGGACCTTTGAGGGGACTCCCTGGGGGTTTTGAAGAACTCATCAATAAGTCTCTCTAGTTCCAAGTCCCGTCTTGGAGAAGAGATGGGCCCCCTAACAGATTGCCTGTTACTGAGGGAGTGCTGACATCTTCCCTGAAGCCTCCAGGGCCCTGGACCCCTGGCATGGTAACTGGGGTTGAAGGGAGATGGGGACGCCAAGGAATGAGTATGACTGCCAGACCACAGGAATGAGCAGGAAGCCAGCAGACATGGGAATGAAGACCACAAGAGGAGAGATTTTAAATGGCTCACTGGAAGAGAAAAACCAGAAACTGCCTAAAGAAAATTCCACTGGTACAGAATGGAAGGAGTGGACTGAGAAACTGAAGAGCAAATAGTTTCATGAAGTGAGAGATAATATTTGCAGACCTGAAATTTGTGCGGGGCAAGTGGGACTTGCCTGCCACCTAACCTTCACCTGGCTGTAGTCAGAAGCCTTGGATTCGAATCCTACTCCAGACACTCCTTGTCTGCATTACCTGAGGCAAACCACGTAATACCCCGGGGTTTCCTTATTTGTATAATGAGGGGTTGGACTAGATAGCCACAGAGTAGATCAATCCACAAGTATTTCTTCTGCGTCCAATTCAGTCAGTAAACATTAGGCATAAACAAACAAACAAAGATTGTTGATGCCCTTGAGGGACTTACAATCTAATGGGGGATGAAACACACAAAAGAGAGAGGAAAAGGAAAGGGAGAAGGGAAGGCACCTGGTGCGGGAATATATTGGAGTTCAGTTGGGTAGGAAATGAAGAGATGGTAGGCCTGGGCTCCCTCTTCATGTGGAGGCTCTGGGAACGGCTCTTTGCTCCCTGCTTCCAGTCAGAGGTACCCCAAGAGCAGAGGGAACTGTAAGGAAATGTGAGTTACCAAGGCTGATGTGATCTTGCAGGCTGATAAGGTTCCTGGGTCCATGATGGAGAAATCCAAAGGAGGGTAGCCAGGTGGGAAACAAAGATGCCTGCCCCATTCTTGTCTTTTAAACGATTGAAGGCCGATTTAACGGGGTGACACAGTGGATGATGTGCTAGCCGGCCTTGGAGGAGAACCAGCAGTTGGGTGGTTCCATAGTGCACAGAACTCTAGGCCTGTAGTTGGGAAGTGCTGAGTTCAAATCCAGCCTCGGATACCCTAGGCAAATAACTTCTGTTTGCCTAAAAATGCCTTCATCTTTAAAAATGGGGATAATAATAGCACCTGCTTCCCAGAGTTGTTGTGAGAATCAAATAAGATAATAATTATGTAGCACTTAGCAAGTGTCTGTCTTCTATTGTTATTATTATTTTTATGATTACTGGGTTGAGTCAAGAGTCAGACTGGAGTCAGAGATCGAACTTCTGCTATCTTCTGACATTTATCTCCCTGGGCCTCTCTTTGTTTACCTTCAATGGGGAGGGGGGGGGGGAAGGGGGGGATGGCCTCTGAACTCCCTTCCAGTTATTGCTCTGAGATCTTTTGCCATCTCCTCCAAGGTAACTGCGAGAGAAAGGGGAGACATGCTCTCTCCATGGCTATCTCAGGGAGCAGAGGACCTTACTCTGTCGTTTATTCCCTGGATGACCTTGGACAAAACACTTCATTTTTCTGGGCCTCAGTTCTCTGATCTGTAAAATGAAGGGGGTAGGGTAGATCCATTCTAAGACCTCTTTGACCATCTTAGGGACAGGTCATCACCTTCGGGAAGGGGCAGGGATCCCCTTAAATCACAGTTAGTGGGTGTTCCCCAATGTCTCTTCCAAGTCTGTGATCTAGATTCTTTTATTACCCTTCATCTGCACTTAAGGCTGGGAGGGTCATGGTGGGGAGTGGAGCTGGGCCAGGGATGGGGGTGACACACTTTTCTGATGAAGTCTCTTCAGTCTGGAAGAAGAGGGCTCTGATGTTGCCGGGCTGAGTACATGGCTCTAATAATCTTCCCCTCCTTGCTTCTCTTCTCAGCTGCCTAGTTATGGATCAGCCCAGCCCTCCCCATCAGCTCCAATGCTTAGCAAGAAACCCATGTTCCATCCACTGGACCCCAAGGTCCCTCATAGTGACATTTAAAAATGAGGAATCCAAACATTCTTTGCTTTCAAGCCCTTGCTGCAAATTGAAACCAGAGCTGTGATTGAAAAAGTACCACGGGCACCAGACTCGAGCTGACCTCTTGCAGGGGTCCTAATGACTGGAACATCTTCAAATTTATTTGGAATCAATTTGTCACCATTCCAGCTCAGGCTCAAGCAGGCTGGACAGGCGCTGCCAAAGAAGACAAGTAGGAAGTCATCTCTGGGATGGTGGCAAGGGTCCTAATGTGGGTAGGCCTTGAGACCCAGCACCATGAAAGAGGAAACAGGCAAAGCCAAGAGCTGGAGGGGGGAAGATACCTGTGTCTCTGAACCTCACCTTAAGAGAACAATAGAACACTAGGTGCAAAGATAATGAAAAACCCTATTTCACCAGGTTGCTACGAGGGAATTTAGCACAAGTTATTTATTAACTAGGCAGGGCAGCTAGGTAGCACAGTGGATAGAGTGATGGGCCTGGAATCAGGAAGATCTGAGTTCAAATTCAGCCTCAGACACTTACTAGCTATGTGATCCTGGGCAAGTCACTTAACCATATTTGCCTCAGTTTCCTTATCTGTAAAATGAACTGGAGAAGAAAATGGCAAGCCAGCCCAGGGTCTCTGTCAAGAAAATCCCAAATGGGGTCACAAAGAGTCAGATATGGCTGCAAAATGACTTAACATGTACCAGGCACTGGGGATATGAAGACAAAATGGAAAAACAGAAACTGCTCTCGAGAAGTTGCCATTCTACTTTGGGATATAGCATGTATAATAAATAAATCAGTACAAGCTGATATAATATATACCAATTACTCTGTAACCACAAAGTACTGTAGAAAGCTAATTCTTGGACAATTTCCTTAAATAATGTCTGTCCAGCTTCTCTCTCTCTCTCTCTCTCTCTCTCTCTCTCTCTCTCTCTCTTCCCCTTTTTTGGAGGGGGGAAGGTAGGGCAATTGGGGTTAAGTTACTTGCCCAAGGTTACATGGCTATTTTATGTGTGTGTGTGTGTGTGTGTGTGTGTGTTAAGTGTCTGAGGCCAGATTTGAACTTAGGTCCTCCTGACTCCAGGGCTGGTGCTCCATTCACTGTGCCACCTAGCCACCCCTTCTCTTTCTCTTTTTAAAGATGATTTTGTAGCAAGCTGATTCTTCTCTAGACACCCACTTCCCTGCTCCCTCCTCCCCCCTTATCTGTCATCTTCCATATTTGACAGATCTCATTATCTTTCTCCTCAAACCTATCTTTTCCCCAAAATTCCCTGTTTCTGCCAAGGGCATTGTTATTCTTTCAGTCACCTAGATTAACAACCACATTTTCAGTAGACTCCTTACTCTCCCTTCCTCATCCTACATACCCAATTGGTTGCCAAATCTTGCTGTTTCTATTTACATAATATTTCTCTTACACATCCCTCTTTTAAATCTCTTTGAGCCTCTAAGCTAACTCAGGCCCTTTATCGCTTCTCACCTGCCCTATGGCAATAATATCCTAATTGGTCTTTCTCCCTTTAATTTCTCCCCATCTCTATATACTTGCCAAAGTGATTTTCCTAAAGTGAAGATAAGACCAGGTCACTAATCTACTCAACCAACTACAGTGATTCCCTTTTGCTTTTAGGATCAAACTTTGAGTTCTAAAGTCTTTCACATCTTGCTCACAACTGACCTTTTCAGGATCATTATATGTTAGCCCCCTCCTTGCATCCTGTGATCCAGCCCAAATGGCCTTGTTGCTGTTGTTCACTCACGGTGTTCCATCCCCTATCCCTGTGCTTTTGTAGTGGCTACTCCTCATGTCTTAAACTTCCTCCTTGCCTTTGAGGGTCTCCTGGTGAAGAGAACCTAAGGGAAACTCCATCTAGGAGAAATGACAGAGTGATTTGATTGTGGCTCATGGGTGGGAGGTGTACTTGGTCGGGAGGTGGGTGGGAAAGGAGAGGGCTGAGTGAGGCTAAGAAAGAGATGGGTAGAGAGACAAGGGAAGTGAAACATGATTTTTTTTCCTGAAAAAGTGGCCAAGAAAAGCCTGGGAGAGTTGGTTGCTGTTCTCATTATATCCTTCGCTGTCTCAAGTTTCCACTCCTCCACATGTCACCTTCAAGCTTTTCCTTGTGTGAGTTATAACACGCCATAATCAAGGTCTATTGCTTTAGGCACACCTGGCCTGCCTTATTCCTCTGGGAAACCTTTCTCATCTCCCCAAAGGTCAGAACAGATAGGGACAAACATACAAGGTAGATGCTGCAGGGCAGGACAGGATGTCTCTCCCCCCCCCCCCCCCCATGTAAGCCTTATTTCCATGGACAGCTTCTCATGAATGGCAAAGGGGCAGGTGACTCATGGCTGAGTCACTGAGAGAGACCTTCCTGATCTATATTCCCTAGCAAACACCCTTTCTGCCTAATAATTCCTCTTGGGTTTCTGAAAAGTTAGTTGGCAGAGTAGCATAATGTACTAGAAAACCCTCTAGACTGGGAGATGGGAGCTCTATGTTTTGTCTCTTTCTCCAATTAACTATGATCACATTGCTAGGGAAGAGGAAGGGAATGTGTCTGAAGCAGCCAGTTATTGAGATAGATGGAGCTCTGGACCTGGAGTAAGCAAGTTGTTGTTGTTCAGCCATTTCAATCATTTTTTCAGTTGTGTCCAACTCTTCCATTTCCTTTTCTAGCTCATTTTAGAGGAAACTCAGGAATACAGGGTTAACAGGGTTAAATGCCTTGCCCAGGATCACACAGCTAGTAAGTGTCACTGTGCCACCTAGCTGAGTAAGCAAGACCTGAGCTCAGATCTAACCTCAATTGCTTCCTAGCTGTGTGGTCCTGAACAAGTCACTTAATATGTGTTTGCTTCAGTTTCCTCAACTATGAGATGAAGGTGATAATAGCACCTACCTAAGGTTGTTGGGAATTCCTCCCTCCCTCCCTCCCTCCCTCCCTCCCTCCCTCCCTTCCTTCCTTCCTTCCTTCCTTCCTTCCTTCCTTCCTTCCTTCCTTCCTTCCTTCCTTCCTTCCTTCCTTCCTCCCTCCCTTCCTTGTTTTCTTCCTTCCTCTCTCTCCCCCTTCATTTCTGTCTGTCTGTCTCTCTTCTCTGTCTGTCTGTTTCTTTTTCTCCTCTCTGCAAAGTGGAATATGGACTTTGAACATTTTAAATAGCACCTTCTCCACACTAGAGGTTTTTCAGACTATCATAGTGCCCATGCACAACTCACTTAAGCCTTGTTGAGTCTCAGTTACCTTTTCTGTAAAATGGGAATAATAATGCCTATAGTGCCTCTTACAACGGGTTATTCATAGGATCATAGACCCAGAACTGGAATGGACCTCAGAGACCATCTAGTTCAATGTTCTCATTTTACAGATGGGGAAACTGAGATCCAGGAAAGTGAAGTAACTTGCCCAAGGTCACACAGGTATGTAGCATCTGAGGTGGGTTTTAAACTTCGGACCTCTGATTTTCCACAGTATATTCTACTTCTGATGGGAGTCTCAAGTGAGATACCATGTTTAAAGCACATTGCAAATCTTAAAGCACTAGATAAATGTCAACTATCAAGAATGATTTTAGGGATCCCTGACCCAGGAAGAGCCATGGGAGAAGCCCCAAGTGTCTAGACTAGTTTAGTCTTGGCAGAAAGCATATGCATAAGAAGCAAAAACAGCTGGTTCATATTGGTTGACCAGAGAGACTCCTAATACGTCATCATTACCCTACAGGGAAGTAAGGAGAAAGGGGATAAGAAGAGTGGGGGGTGATAGAAGGGAGGGGAGATTGGGGGAGGGGTAGTCAGAAGCAAATGCTTTTGAAAAGGGACAGTATCAAAGGAGAAAAAATAGAATAAGTGGGGGGTGGGTGGGATAGGATGGAGGGAAAGATAGGTAGCCTTTCACAACATGACCATCATGGAAATGTTTTGCATAATTACATGTGTATAATCTATATTGAATTGCTTGCCTTTTCAATGAGGGTGGGTGGGGAGGGAAGAAGGAAGAAAATTTGGAACTAAAAGTTTTAAAAAAAATGTTAAAAATTGTTTTTTATGCAACTGGGAAATAATACAGGCAACGGGGTATAGAAATCTATCTTGTCCTACAAGACAGTAAAGAGGAAGGGGATGGGAAGGTGATAGAAGGGAAGGCAGACTGAGGGAAGGGGTAATCAGAATCATGCCATCTTGAGGTGGGGGGGAGGGGAGAGATGGAGAGAAAATTTGGAACTCAAAATCTTGTGGAAATGAATGTTAAAAATGTAAAATAAATAAAAAAACCAACAAAAAAGAGATGCCATCATTAGAGATTCCATTTTTAGCATGTTGCTAAATGATATGACTGACATGGTTTTTTTCCCCAGTGGGGTGTAGGGGAGACAACATTGGGCTGGGGTGTCAGAAAACTAGGTCTTGGTCTTGGCTTCGCCTCCAATATCCTGTGTAACCTTGGTCAATTCTCTTAACTTTTCTCAGTGTCAGGTTCATCAAGTATAAATCAGAGATAATAGTGCCCAACACTAATTAGCTCTTTGTCCCTGGACAAATCATTGCACCTGTCTGTGCCTCAGTTTCCTCAGTTGTAAAATAGCAATGTTTGTTTCTACCTAACTATATGAACTTGGGCAAGTTAAATTCTCTTTCTTCCTCTTTAGAAGAAAGGAGGTAGACTAGCTATTGGTTGAAGTCCCTCCAAGTTAGAAGATTCTATGGATGATATCTTCTCCTTGTCCTGTAAGAGCCTTTCCAGGATGAGGACAAGTCAGAATCTGTATTCTTAATGCAATTTTCTTAATGTATTCTTAATGTTAACTGTAAAGCATAAGAAAAATATACAGGATTCAGCCCTTACCTTTCCATGGTGCTTTGAAAATCTTCATTCATTCATTTTTCATTCATTTATTTTAAAAATTCATTCATTCATTTTTTTCACTCATTCATTTTATTCTCTTTTTCTGATTTGGATGAGGATTGCATCTCTGTTTCTGGCACAACAGAGATCACCAGTGTCATGGAGAGGACAGTCAGAAATTGTAATTGGAAGCAGAACCCTGTAATGATGGCACCTTCATCCACACCTCTGCTCTTTGGTCAATTTGGGACCGTGTTATTTGTGGGTGTATCCCAGAAGGCCACTGCAGGGCCCCATACACCAAACTCTCTATTAACAACAGAGTTCATTATCTCACCTGAGTTGTTGCATGACAGGGGCACATTTGATCTCTTTGCCTGAAATGGTCCATTAGCAAACTGGGGGAGAAAAATCTCTCACCTCTTCCTGAGGCACTGGAATATTTGAGTGAGAATGTGTCCATAAAACATTTAGAACTGGATCTCTGCACGGATGTTGGGCATCCATCATTCTCTTATTCTTGGCACTGCCTTTATCATGATATATTGTTATGTATTGACACAACATTAGGAAAAGTCTTTCTTCTAGGGAAATCAAAGGTGTTTTTTCCCTAGTAGTTTCACATTTCTCGATAGGATTGAGGGGTGGTGGTGAGGGGCATTAGGTAAGGCCCAGGCCCAGAAGAGAAAGGTGTTTCCTGCCTTGTTGCTGATCAGGTAGTGGGATTTCAGGCTCTGCTGACCCATAAGGTGATGTAATTGATGGACTTAAGGAATCAGTTCTCTATGTTCTGTGACTCATGTTTCGATTATTGGTTTAAATACCATTGCAGGCAGCCACACTAATTAATTAATTTTATTTTACATATACTTGGGTCTGGAGACTCTTGGACCATAACACATAAATTTATGCAAATGGTATTCAAAATAGGAGGGCTGAGTTAAAAGCATGGTGGATGCTTCATTTACTCATGACCACTGTCTGAGTAAGAATTCTCAATGTGATTCTAGCACCACTAACAGCTGTGGGAGGTATAGGTAGATGTATCGGGCCTTCTCTGGGTCTGTGTTATAGGATCATAGACTTAGTGGAAGGGGCCACAGAGACCAAACTTCTCTTTTTACCAATGAGGAGACGAGGGCCCAGAGAGATTGAAGTGGGAGATTTAAACTTGACCAAGGTCATACAAGTAGTAAGTAGCAGGACCAGAATTTTAACTCGGGACTTCTGACTCCATTTCCAGCACTTTTCCTATTACACCATGTTTGGACTGGAGCTGTGTGAACACACTGATTCTCAAAAGGGCATTTGACAATGTCTGGTACCCAAACACACTCCACAGTCCTCCAACTCTCTGCCTTTTCTTAGGCTGCTAACCTATCCCTGAAACTTCCTCTTTCTGGAATGTCCTAGTCCACTTCTTGAATCCCTGCTTATTTTTTTTTTATGGTTCCACGCCAGTGCCACATTACTACAAAGAATTTTCTCGTCCTCCACCTCTCAGATCTCAAATGACATTTTTTTGCACCTTTAATACACTTATCAAGAATCAGCATAGCCCAATGAGTGGAAGGTTAGCTCTAGGGTTTCAGAGTCTGCAGCTGACAAATAGAAATGGTGGACTTACTTAAGTTCTCTATGCCCCAGGAAAATCTTTAAAATGATACGTTATAGACAAATTGTGTTGGTGGAAGGGGATCCCTATGATTATGAAACCTTAGGTCTGGATCAAATGTACTACCCATGTAAGAGGACAGAATTCTAGGGAACAGAAAATTTAGAAGAGAGCAAGGAAGAAGGTATCTACCATAGACAGCCTCCTCAATGAGTTTAGCTCACAATGAGTTAGAATTGGAGGTATGCACATTTAGGGTTAGGGTTAGAAAGAGATGAAAGAGGAAATAGTGTCAGCAAGAATATAGATGATGTGAGATAAGGAGCAGAAGATAAAAGAGACCTTCTGGAAAATGACTTCAGTTTTTTCAGTGAAACATGAAACAAAGTTCTCAGCTGAGAGGGAAGGGGGATATAAAAAATTGGTCAAATAGGAATGTGTAAAAAGATTGCCTCCCTGCAGTGAGAGCCCATTTGAGATCATGTAACATAAATTTGTAGTGGATCCAGTCAGCATGGTTGCATTTTTTCTAACAGTAAGTCTGATTCTCAATCTTCCCTCACCTGACTGTATGCTGTCCTCCACAGTGCCACAGAAAAATCAAACCCTTTTTGGTGGTCAGGACCTTTGGTGGTCAGACCTTCTCTATTCACCAAGTGGTAGAAAAAAGGTCAGAGAAGAACTGGAGTAATGACAGGATGGAGTCACATACAGATCTCTTTCAGAGAGAGACAGAGAGAGAGAGAGAGAGAGAGAGAGAGAGAGAGAGAGAGAGAGAGAG
>NW_027187400.1:1622612-1639426 GCF_028583685.1 Petaurus breviceps papuanus
AGAGACAGAGAGAGAGAGACAGAGAGAGAGAGAGAGAGAGAGAGAGAGAGAGAGAGAGACAGAGACAGAGAGAGAGAGACAGAGAGACAGAGAGACAGAGAGAGAGAGAGAGCTAGGTTCTTCTCTTCTACTTCTATGCTATTTCATTTGATGATATTATCAGCTCCTATGGACCTAATTATAGTTTTTAAGCAGATGATTCTCAGATCTACTAGTCTAGCCCTAATCTTTTTGCTGGTCTCCAGAATCATATCTCCAACTTCCTTTTGACATCTCATAGACATCTTAAATTCAACATGTCTAAAACTGAACTCAATGTCTTTTCCTCCAAACCATACTCTCCTCCTAATATCCTTATTACTGTCAACAGTGCTGCCATCTTCCCAGGTGCTCAGGCAAACAACCCAGGTGTCATAGACTCTTCACTCTTTCACTCCCCCCCGCCCCAACAATCAGTTGTCAAGTCCACTTCTTTCTACTTTCCTGACATCTCTTCTATATTTCCCCTACTACCATCTTGGCGCAGGTTTTCATCACCTCAGTTCTGGACTATGACAATAACCTTCTGGTTGATTTTCCTGCCTCCAATATTTCCTCATTCCAATCTATCCTTCACCGAGTTGCTGTATTGATCTTCCTAAAGTGCAAGTCTGTCCATATCTTCCCATCCTCTCATTCAATCAGTCAACTGTAGTGGCTCCTCATTACCTCTATAGCATCAAATCTAAAATCCTCTGCCGGTTTTTAAAGCCCTTTATGACCTGGCCCCTTTCTCCCCTTCCAGTCTTCTTATACCTCACTCTCTCCCCATCCCCCACTTTTTTCCAGTCCTGAGATTCTGTTTCTATTTTATTTTATTTTATTCTATTTCCCACCTCCCGCATCTTGTTTTCATTATTCTTGATAGATGAGTTAAGTTCCATCAACTAGGTAACTGGTTTCATGGTAGGGTGAAGCTGCTCCTCCTTTAAAAATTTTTTTCTTCTACATCTTGGCGCAGGATTGAACTCATGGAAGACACTCATTCAGTATGGGCCTCCCTGAATGCCTCCCTGACTGTCTTCCTTTGTGTTCACCAAAGATGATCAGGATCTCGTTTTTCATTTTCTTCTGTGTTAGAGCCCAAGGACAACAGGAATGCTGTGTGTTAGCAGAGGGGAGCTGCCAACCTTGGAAGGCTTGTACCCCCATAATGACACATCCATCTCAAAATGAGATACTAGAGGGGAATCAAGTTGAAGAAAAGTGGCTTTCATCTATTCCTATATGAATACCATCCCACTGCCACCATGGGAATCCTAAGTGGTAGGGATGCAGGCTCTGTTTCATCCCCATCCTTGGTGGGAGCCAATTAACTCTCAAAAACTCTAGGCCTGCTTGTGTGATTTCTTTCCCAAGCAGCCAGTCCAGTGTTGGTGTTCTATGTCTCCTAGGCAGTATTATAGCAAGCAATCACCTATAATGAGGGCATAAAGAAACATCTCCTGAACTTCCCTTGCCAGTTATATTTGGAACTAACACACGTGCTCCCAAATTGCGTGTCTAAAGTAGCTGCTTCTCCCCTTGCTCCCCTCTTTTCATTCACAGGTCCTGTCTACCAGCTCAATTTCTACTTTTGGAAACAACAAATGCAAATTCAGATCTAAAGTCTTTCGAGGTAGGGAGCTTAGCATGAAGCTATGAATAACCCCAGGCAGAGCATTTCTCTACACAAAGCTTCTTCAAAGTCACCTGACAAACTGCTCAATTCTACCCAGTTCTCCCTGACTGTCCCCATTTTAAAGATGGGGAAACAAAAACAGCTATTCACAGAGCATAGAATCCCAGGATCTCAGTCAAAAGGAGACTTAGAGTGAACCCATCCAATTGGGTTTTGTTTGTCCTTCATTTTTGAAGAGGACCATGGCATCAGGGAAATGATGACATGACTTGTAGTTGACTTTGATTTGAGTGAGGGAGGGCTGTGCAAGGTCACCAGTCTCACTTGCTCCTCCAGAGCCATCTGAATGTAATGACCTGATATTCATCAGAACGACTGGAGATGACCCAGGATACAATGGGAGACCCTGGCCCTTTTACACTAAGGCCTTTTCAGGTACTCACTTAGAGTGAGGTAACACCCATTCAGTTGCTCATTTCTGCTTCTCCTCCACCCATCCTATATACCTGACCAAGAATCCCCCCTACAGTCACAACAATTCACTCCCCTGGGGTTCTACTCACACACCAAACAAGTGACTTTGTTTGAAAGTTATCCATTAGGAGAGGAACCTAATACTTCCTATGAAAGCCCCTTCCAGTTTCAAACAGCTCTGTCTGGTATGGTGGATAGAGAGTTGCTCTCAGAGTGAGGAACACCTGGGTCCAAGTCCCACCTCTGATGCAGACTGGCTCTGTCACCTTGGGCAGGTCATTTAATCCTAGTGTCCTAGGAGACTCTCTTAAGCTTATAAATTACAGACAAGGTGCTGACATGCTTTTTAAAAGAGATATTCCTCTTCTGTGAGTTCCTTTTATCAATGAACCTCACTTCCATTCCCTACCCATATCTCTATCTTGTCTAATTATTAGGAAGTTTTGCTTTACCCTGGGTCTAAATCTGACCCTGACTATTATTTTCATTGATCCTGCTCCTGTGCTTTGGAGTCAAACACCACAGTCTTAGGATCATGGGATCAAAGATGTAGAGTTGGAATGGACCTTAGAGGTTTTCAGGTCCCACTCTTTCATTTTATAGATAAAGAAACCGAGGGTCAGAGTAGTGAGGTGACTTTCCCAAGGTTACTTAAGCAATAGCCAGAATCTGAGCCCTGGTTCTCTCATTCTACATCTTGCATTTCCCCCACTACACTACTCCAAATTCTTCTTCCCCATTCCTGGAAAGCAGCTATCAGGTCCCTCTACCAAGTCTTTTCTGTTTCAGGGTAAATCAATCAATCGATATTTATCAAGCATTTACCATGTACCAGGCACTCTGCTAAGCAGTGGGGATACAAAATGAGATAAAAGATAGTTTTTGTCCTCAAGGAGCTTATAATCTAAGGGGGCAGGGAGAGACAACATGTAAACAAATATATACAAAATAAGTTGTAGAGAAGATAAATAGGAGATAATTAACAGAGCTAAGGCTTTGGAATCAAGAGGGGTTGAGGAAGGTTTGCTGTAGAAGGTGGGACTTAAAGGAAGCCAGGGAGGTTGGCAGGTAGAGTGGAATAGAGGGAGAGTATTCCAGACATGGGGGGGGGACCATTCTGACTGCCCCATTCTTTACACACTTACTCTAGTTTACCAATCCCCTGCCCCTCCAATATGGTGTCCACAACTGAATCCAGAGGAAGAGACATGCCTTGAGCAGGGCAAAGGATAATGGGACTACCAGTTAAACTCTTGACTGTAATAATTTGCTTCTTAATATCTGGTTTGTGGCTTCTATGACCCTTCCCATAATGCATATGAAAACAGGTTTGCTATTTAGAAATTTTTAACTGCAAGTTTTATCCTTGCTTTGTAAACAGAGAAGCAAATTGATATTACTGGCTGAGAAATGTAGACATGCATTCACACATTTGTAAATGTCTGCTGGCCCTTTGCATAGAAGCAAGATTCTACAGTATATCAAGGATTAAACAAAAAGCCCAGAATATTAACCTGTTTACTGTACCTAGAGTGTGCTTTAGGGTCTGGAGACTGAATCAGGACATCAAACAATTAAATCAGGGAATCAGGACATGAATAAACTTATATTTTATTTATTTGGATTAATTTTTTTTAAATGAAGATCTATCTTATCTCCCTTTCTTGCCTCACTTTCCAATTGAGAAAACAAGAAAAAACAAAATCTCCATAATAAATATGTACAGTCAAGTAAACAAATTTCCACATTGGCAAGGTCAGAAAAAAAATTCATCTCACCATGAACTGAGTCCATCAGCTCTCTGTCAAGAGGTGGGTAGAATGTTTCATTGTGAATCTTCCAGAGTTGTAATTGGTCATTGTAATGTTTGGAGTTCCTAAGTCTTTCAAAGTTGGTTGACTTTATAATATTTTCATTACTAAATAAATTATTCTCCTGGTTCTGCCCACTTCACTCTGTATTAGTTCATACAAATCTTTTTAGGTGTCTTGAAAGTAATCTCCACCATCATTTCTTGCAGCACAATAGTATTCCATAATATTTATGGACCATAAATTGTTCAACCATTCCCCAATTGATGGGTACCCTCAAATCCTTTGCCACCACAAATAGAGTGACCATAAACATTTTTGTACATATAGGTCATTTACCTCTTTCTTTGATCTCTTTAGGGGTATAGACCTAGTAGTGGTATTGCTGAGACAAAGGGTATACAGAGTTTAGTAACTTTTTGGGTATAGTTACAAATTGCTTTCCAGAATAGTTGGACCAATTCACAACTCCACCAACAATACATCAAGGTATCTGATTTTCTAGAGCCCTTCTGGCACTTATCATCTTCTTTTTTGTCAATGTTGCCATTGTGAAATGTATGAGGTAGAACTTTATGGTTATTTTAATTTGCACTTCTCTAATTGGGGCAAGTACATGGTTCAGTGTATCTAGTACCTAGCCTGGAGTCAGGAAGACTCATCTTTGTGAGTTCAAATCTGATATTTACTAGCTGTGTGACCCTGAACAAGTCACTTAACCCTA
The DNA here is from genome assembly GCF_028583685.1 of Petaurus breviceps papuanus. Lineage (NCBI taxonomy): Eukaryota > Metazoa > Chordata > Mammalia > Diprotodontia > Petauridae > Petaurus > Petaurus breviceps. Next base: position 1,627,282 of record NW_027187400.1, read on the forward strand.
TTCGCCTCCATTTCCTTATCTGTAAAAGGATCTAGAGAAGGAAATGGCAAACCACTCTACTATCTTTGCCAAGCAAACTCCAAATGGGGTCATGAAGAGTCAGATATGACTGAACAACAATGTTAGGCTTTTTTTTTTTTCATATTGGCTATCAAAGCTTGTATTCCTTCCCCTGAAAATTGCTAATTCATATACTTTGGCCACTTGACAATTAATTCTTTTTTTTTCTTTTTGGAGGGTAATTGGGTTTAAGTGACTTGCCCAAAGTCACACAGCTAATAAGTTTGTCAAGTGTCTGAGGCCAGATTTGAACTCAGGTTCTCCTGACTCCAGGGCTGGTACTCGATTCACTGCACCACCTAGCCGCCCCACTGTCAATTAATTCTTGAACAAGCAATAATATACTTGTTCTTTCTTTTGCCATCAAAGTCCTTAACAGTAAATGACCACTTGTTCAGAGGAGAAGGCTTTTGGACTTTTTAGGAGTTTCTCAGAGTCTATTTAAAGGTATTAGCATAAGGTCTCAGTCTCTATAGGAAGAGATTCAATAAGTCATCCATGGGATGATTTAGATTCTCCCCCTTCCATTCCTTTCTCTCTTCTTTGCCCCCATCAAACAATTACAGAGCTCAGAGAGACAATAAATAAGACTTTTTCCTTACCAATCATTTCCCTAGAAACTCTAAGGAGAAAAGAGAAATTAGGGGAGCATTCTCAATACACAAAAGATATGGGGCAGTGTGTCTATAAGGGGAAACTAGGAAGCTGTCTGCAGTGCTGCTTTCTATTTCTCCTTAGATTTTTCCACCCCAAGTTGATCAGATGCAGACTTGAAGATTTACAGGATCTGCTCTCTAGAGCCCTCTTGCATCTCTGGTTGACTATAAAGAATATCCAGGGGGAGGAGCCAAGATGGTGGCATAGAATCAGGAAAACTCCCTGCACTCTCCCCATAACCACTTCAAATACCTATAAAATGACTCTAAACAAACTTTGGGGCTACAGAAACCATAAAGTGACAGAGAGAAACAAACCTCCCATTGAAGACAGCCTGGTAGGCAGACAGGAAGGGTTTATCGCAGCACACTGGGAACAGAGCCTGACCAGCTATGGCTAGGGGGACTTCAGGAGAGTGGATCACCAGCAGCTGTGGTGGTTTCCAGAATTATCAACCCATAAATGCCAAAGACAAAGTGAGAGGTCAATGTAGACTTTGGGAGCAGGGAGTATGGGAGTATGGTCCGGCATCTGCTCTGCCCCAGAAGGAGAAGTGGCTGAGGCACAGTAGCCATGTAGCCAGCACTGAGTGGCTATTTCAGAGCTTCTGGCCTGCAGATTGTAGGGGGACCAAGCAACCATTCTGAGGGGTAATTGCTCTTGTTTTAACCTGCTTGGATCAGGATTGCTGTCCAGCAATCCAGGGTGGAGGTCCTGGGGTGGGTGACCATGTGCCAGAGCTGGTGGAGGCTTCTGAGAAGGCACCCAACTAATAGCTCTGGCAGTTGTGAAAACCTCAGAGATTTAGGACAAAGTTCTCCTCTCTGGAAGCAGAGTTCTACTGTGGCAAAAACCTCAAAAGTCAAGTAATTGAGTGGCAACATGAGTAAGCAAAGGAGCAAAGCAAGCATAGCAATCTGACTTTGGATTCCTTTTTGGGGGACAAAAAGGATCAAAGCATGGAACAGGAGGAAGACAACAAAGTCAGAACTCCTGCACCAAAAGCTTCCAAGAAAAATATGAATTGGTTACAGACCATAGAAGAACTTAAGAAGGATTTGGAAAAGCAAATAAGAGAAGTGGAGGAAAAATTGGGAAGAGAAATGAGAATGATGCAAGAAAATCATGAAAAGAGAGTCAACAACCTGACTGAAGAAACTAACACCTTAAAAAACAAACTAAGTCAAATGGCAAAATAGGCTCAAAAAGCCAATGAGAAGAATGCCTTAAAAAGTCAAATTTGCCTGATGGAAAAAGAATCTCAAAAGCTCACTGAAGAGAATAAATCCTTCAGAATTAGATTGGAGCAAATGGAAACTAGTGACTTTATGAGAAATCAAGATACTATTAAACAAATCCAAAGAAATGAAAAAATAGAAGGCAATGTGAAATATCTCACTGGAAAAACCACTGACCTGGAAAATAGATCCAAGAGAGAGAGAGAAGTTAAAAATTATTAGACTACCTTAAAGCCATGATCAAAAAAAGAACCTAGAAATCATCCTCCAAGAAATTCTCAAGGAAAATTGCCCTGATGTCTTGGAACTGGAGGGCAAAATGAGGTTGGAAGAATCCACCAATCACCTCTTGAAAAAGATCCCAAAAAGAAAACTCCTAGGAATATTATAGTCAGGTTCCAGAGTTCCCAGATCAAGGAGAAAATATTACAAGCAGCCAAGAAGAAACAATTTGAATATTGTGGAAACATAATTAGGATAACACAGGATCTGGCAGCTTCTACACTGAGGGATTGAGGGGCTTGGAATATGATATTCTGGAAGTCAAAGGAACTGGGATTAAAATCAAGAATCACCTACCCAGCAAAACTGAGCATCATGTTTCTGGGGAAAATATGGTCATTCAATGAAATAGAGGACTTTCAAGCATTCTTGATGAAAAAACAAGAGTTCAATAGAAAATTTAACATTCAGATACAAGAAACAAGAGAAGCATGAGAAAGTAAACAGGGAAAAGAAATCATAAGGAACTTAAAAGTCAAACTATTTACATCTCTACATGGAAAAACTTATGAAGCTTTTCTCAGTATGAGAATAGTTGAAGGGAATATAATGTATATATATTTTTATATACATACATATGTATGTGTATATAGGAGGGTATATGAATACATATATGAGTGTGTGTATATATGTGTACAGGTATACATAGACAGAGAGCACAGGACTAATTGAATAGGAAGGGATGATACTTAAAAGGTGAAATTGAGAAGTGAGAGAAAAATATAATGAGAGGAGATGGGGAGAGACAGAATGGGGTAAATAATCCCATATAGAAGAGGCAAGGGAAAACTGTTGCAATGGAGAGGAAGAACAGAAAAGCAAAAGGGAATGGGTCAATCTTATTCTCATTGAATTTGGCTTAGGGAGGGAATGACACATACACTAAATAGGGTATCTTGCCCTACAGGAGAGTAGGGGGGAAGGCGATGAGAGGCGGGGATGATGGAGAGGAGAGCAGGTTGGGGTGGGAGGGAAGTTGGAAGCATGCACTTTTGTAAAGAGACAGGGTCAAAGTAGAGAATAGAACAAGTGAGGGATGGGATAGTTTGGAGGGAAATATAGTCAATCTTTCACAATATATCCACTATGGAAATGTTTTGCGTAGCTACACATGTACAACCTATATTGAATCGCTTATTTTCCCTGTAATGGTGGGTGATGAGGGAGGAAGGGAAAGAATCTGGAATTCAAAGTTTTAAAATCAAATGTTTAAAAAATATTATTATTATTTTTTTACATGCAACTGGGAAATAAGATATACAGGCATTGGGATATAGAGATCTATCTTGCTCTACTGGAAAATCAGAGTGGGGATGGGGGAGGATATAGGAGAGAGCAGATTGGGGGAGTGAGTATGTAGTAGATTGCTGTTTTGGGGTGGCGGGTAGGGGAAAGACAGGGAGAAAATTTGTAACTCAAAATCTTGTGAAAATGAATGATGTAAATTAAAAATAAACATTAAATTAAATTTAAAAAAAATAAATAGGGGTTCCTAGGTGGAGCAGTGAATAGAGCACCAGCCCTGGAGTCAGGAGGACTTGGGTTTGAATCTGGCCTCAGACACTTAACCCAAAAATTAGCTGTGTGACCTTGGGCAAGTCACTTAACCCCAACTGCCCTCCAAAAAAAAGGAAAAAAAAATAAAAAGAATATCTATCAGGAAATCTCATGTGCATATATACATTTTGTGTTCAAAACTTCTTTTTCCTTTCCCGGATACTTATAGATGCTGATTTATCACAAAATAACTTGGTTAGAGAGGCATTTGCTGCTAAATATAGGAAATAATATGGTCAGGTAAGATTGATTACCTCTCTTTTTTATTTTAATACAAATTCTATAGCCCTAGAAAATAGCACAAATTTATACTTCCATTTTCTGAGGTGTGAGAACTGCCTTCAATGCAACCTAACATAGCACTAGTTTTTTTTTATGCCTTCCACACTACACAGTGCTTAGAACATAGTAGGTGCTTAATAAATACTTGTTGAATTTGAAATACTAAAAAAATAATATTAGTTGACTGTACTAGATTTTTAAAAACAAGGCTAGAGGTGTTTTTTTTTTTAAAGGATCCAAAGGATCATTTTGAAATCAGCAACCTTACCGAACATTTCCACTTCCTCTGAAAGGGTGATTTTCATTCAACGCAACTGACTCTCAGCCCTATCTTCCTCTATTATGAAGAATGTTGTGGAGTCTGTTAGTCAAAGTTGAGAATTAATTAGAAGAACATATACTATTCATATGCTGCTGAAGGAAGATAAAGGAAATCATGTAAGAAAGCTAACTCAATACACTACAAATAAATTTATGTTATCTAATCTTAATAGGGACCCTACTATAACAAGGAAATATTTTATTCCCCAATAACTGATTCTTTAAAAAAATATTTGTTCTTATTCTGAACCTAACAAAGCCCAAATAAAATGAACATTTATATATCTGAGACAGAATATAAAAAGAGGATTGTATATCGAAGTACAATGTCTATTATATAGAGCTTGCTTTTCCTTTTAAGTAAATAATAAATTCAAGATGTAACTTTCAAAGCTGCCCTGCTTATCTGTGCTTCCTTTTGGCTTTCCTTCTGTCCTTTTCTGTGAATTGAAAGAAAAGTCTGATTCTCTTTTGTTTTTCTTCTTTAAAAAAAAAACCCTATTACTAGTGCTCTTATTTATCTAATTCTCCCTCCCCTAGAAAAGAAGAAAAACAAAAACAAAACTCTTGGAACAAATGTTCACAATCAATCAAAACAAATCCCCATTGGCTATGTGAAAATATATCTTATTCTTCAATCCTCTTTTGAGAAATGTTTAGCATACCTCATCATTAGACCTCTGGAATTGTGACTGCTTATTACATTGATAAGAGTTCATAAGTTTTATGCAGTTGTTTTTCTTTACAATGTTGTTATTGTGTATAATTTATACTGGTTTTTTTTATTGTATAATTTGTTCTTCGGGTTCTGCTCACTTCACTTTGTATCAATTCATACAAATGTAGCTCTGTCATGGCTATGGAATGACTCATATGGGCAGTATTATTCAAATATATGTGGACTGATTGGCACCTGAACCCCATATCTCTCTAATACATTCCTACTACTCACTGTTGTAATTCCTAAGCCCCCCACCAGTGTATTTATTTATGCCAAAATTCTTCCTCATGATAGCATTAACTCTTTTTTTTTTTTTAAAGCAATTGGGGTTAAGTAAATTGCTCAAGGTTACATGGCCGGTTATTTCTGGGTGTGGTGCTAGGTATCCGAGCCCAGATTTGATCCCCAGGTCATCCCAACACTGGAGCCAGTGCTCTTACTCGCTGAGCCACCTGGCCGCCCCTAATAGCATTAACTCTTAAACATACAACATATACTAAAGGATAAGGCAAGAGCAGCAATAAGCATAACATCTACTCAATAGAAGACAGTAAAAATCAAAATATAACATCACCCACTAAACCTGGATGACACTCTCCCACCAATTCACACAGTGTCCATGAGAGAGAAAGAGTGGGCACACACACAAACTTAGCAGAGACATATGAGTAGGGAAACCCATGTGTCTGACGTAACTTTGAATAGTAGTCCTTGATGTCCTTGGTCTGTTTAGAAAACCATTTACACCATGTAGGACCCTTTGGGTAAAAATGTTTCTATCTGCTTCCCTTTTGGTCCTCATAGTTTTCCTTCTGGACAGAATTGTTTCTCTATCACTCTTGCACTCTTTTGGCACATGGCCACCACAGGCAAGAATCTAAGGAGGTGTCACACTTTTAAAAAGCAACAAATTGTTCCAAGCTAGAAAACTGATAAACGTCTCAGATCTGCTCTGTGGCTTTTAGTATTTTCTCCATCTCTAGCAGTAAGGTCATAGAGTTGTTCCCTAGACAACTCTTCAAATAGTAGGGAATATCATTTTATGCAATCATCTCTCATGAAAGCCAAGTCTCTTTTCACAGAAAAGCAGATTCAAAGTGTTTTCCCCCTTCTATGGGTATCCCTTTCAAACCAGACGACGACACAGGCCCCAGAGAGATTTCTCCTCTATAAAATTGTAAATGGTGCTAGAGACCTATAAACTTAGAGAGCAATCCATACTGCAGCAGGATTCAGCTCTCTTCCAATGAGCTTTGAAATAGTAGCAGAGTCTGTATTCTAGGCAAAATTCTAGAACATGTTAAAAGACTCATCTGTGAGTGAGGGAAACTGTGATCACTAAGAATCAGTATAGCTCATCAAGAACATGTCACGCCAGACTTATCTCATTTCTGTTTTTGACAGGGTTATGAAACTGATATATCAGGAAAATACTCTAAGTATTGTGTACCTATATTTCAACAAGGCATTTAACAAAGCTTCTCATTATCCTTGTGAACAAGATGGGAGAAATGAGCTAAATAAAAACAAAGTTAGGATTTGGAATTGGTTGAATGATCAGACTCAAAGAGCAGTCATTAATGAATCAATATCAATTGGAAGGTAGGGCTTTTGAGAAGAACCTTGGAGACCTATATATGACCATGTTCTTTTGAACATTTTTATCAGTTGCTTGGATGGAGGTACAGATGACATATATATCAAATGTTCGAGTGCCAAATATCTAATGCTGGGTGACAGAATCAAGATTCAAAAATATCTCAATAATCTAGAATGATGAACCAAAAAAAGGTGATAATTTACATGTGTTTATTTTATATCCGGCAACTGCTAAAGTTATTGTCTCAATTAATTTTTAATTGACTCTTTAAAGTTCTTTAGATACAGCAACAAACCACCTGCAAAGAGTCATAGTTCCCTATACCAGTGAAATCATAGGTCTTGTACTGATGATGATGATGGTGACATTAAACAATTTAAGTTTGTTTCTACATTGATTTCTTTAGGCAGCTCCTCCTTTTCTTCCTCATGGAAATGTTTATGTTTGCATCTTGAGAATTTCATTCTTGACAGCTTTCCATCCCTCTAGGTTTGACTTTCTCTATAGAATTTTAGACTAAGGCATCCTTCCAGTATTTCCTCTGAACTTGAAATCTGCTCTCACACAATCTAGGGTACATTTCAGGCTATGTCTACTTTTTCTCTTCTGTTCTATCACGAATTCTAAGATAGAGTGCTCTCTTTCCCTGAAGATTCCAATTATTTTTTCTTCAAGAACTTATTCTTTCTCATTGGTCAAAATACATTCCCCTTGTTACTTCCTCTGCTTTTTGATGTCTGAAATGATAACTGTGGGAAGTCAAGAATTTATTGGCTACTCTGCTTTTGTTTGAGAAATCACTCTGGTAGAAATCTAGTTATTTGAAATTTCCCTTCCCACTATACTGTGTCCAGGTCTGCAAATTCTTTATCCATTTCCTCCTTCTGTCCAAATGTCTTTAATATAATACCATTTCAATGTAATTTTATTTTTTACTTCCATTGATGTTTACCCAAATCATACCTTCCCTCTCTGGTCTCTTGGCTATATATTTCTTAATATTCATTGTTTCTCTCTCCTTCATTATGTATTCTGATTCTTTTGTACAAGGTGTGTCTTTTGAAAAGCATTTTAGTTTCAGGGATACCTGTGTCTCTCTAGTCTAGATATTCTTATTTCCAATGATACTGATAAAGGTGAATTTTTTGCCTTCATTTGGGGAATTTGACCTCTAATTTGCTGTTTATTACATAGAGTTTGTACACACCCACACATACACATTGTATATGAGGCAATGGGTTTTTATGTTAGCTGCCTTCTTGGGTCTTGTCTGCTCTGAATTATTGAGCCTATCTCCTGCTATTATTCTTTTTCTGTAGTAGCTGATACTGTCTAAGAAATATGACTTGGAAGATAAATGTAGAAAGTTTTATTTCTCCCCCTCCCTTTTCAATTTTAAGCCCTCTTGATCAGATTTGAAAGACTCAAGGTAAATAAAATTTTACCAGTCCTTTTTAGGTGTACTCCATTCTGGGTCTCTAAGAGCCTATCATTTCTATATTTTCAGCCATGGTTCAGAAGTCAAAATCCAGTTTTCAGACAGCATCTTCTTAACCAGCTCTTCATTTCCCAAATCCACCTTTCTCTTCAGGAATTCCTTCTTTCAATTGGCAGCAATGACGAAAACACCATCCCTGCCCCAAATATCTCCAATTTCTTAGAGGACTGATTTATCAGGGCTTCATCCTATCTAGCAATGATTTCTATTTTCCTTTTGGCAGTATCCTTTATCGCCATATGAATCATCAGAAATGTGTAGTGGTTATTAGGTTTGACATATCTCATGAGACTATCTTGTCATGTCATATACCCCTAAGAAGATGGCAGAGGTAGACTTCTCTCTCATATTAATCCAAGTGTACATATGCCATAGAATGTCATCAGTAGTGAACTACCTACTAACACTCCTTGTCCTCCTCCTCCTCCTCCTCCTCCTCCTCCTCCTTCTTTTTCTTCTTCTTCCCCTTCTTTTTCTCCTCTTAATTAGGAGAAAAGAGGCCCATGCCTACTATTTATTTTCAAGGGCCTTATTGCTATAGTGCTTGGTATTAAACTTTCATTATTATTATGAACTCCAACATTAACAAGCATCAATATTTCAATGTACAAAGAAGAACAGAAAGACAATTACATATGAAACCATGAACTTCTTTACATAGTTTGTTTTGTTAAAGTGTACATTAAATTTAAAGCCATAGTAATGTCTTCCCTGCTTGTGCACCATTCTGAACTTCTTTCTGCTCTAGTCTGTGTATTTTTAAATGTTTTATTGATCCTTCTCTTCTTTTTTTGCATCACTATCATTACCCTCTCAATCATGTCTGCAACTTCCTTCTCCCTTCCCCCCTCCCAAACCCTTCTTTATAACAAATAAGTGCAATAAAAGCAAGTCAATTCTCACATTGTCTGGGCCTGAGAATGCATGTTTCATTTTGTGCCTTTAGTCCTTCTCTCTGCTAGGAGGCGGGAAGCATACTCCTCATCGTTTTACTGGAGTTGTAATGGGTTGCTGTATTTATCAGAGTTCCAAAGTCTTTCCAATCTTCTTTCCTTTTTATTCTTACAGTCATTGAAGATATTGTTCTACTGATTCTGCTCACTTCACTCTGTATCAGTTCAATCACATCTTGCTAGATTTCTCTGAATTTGTCTCTTTCCTCATTACTTACAGCACAAACCTGAACATCGTTTGAGAAGTGAGTTCTAAATGAGTCAATAAGCATTTATTAAGCACCTACTAAAAATCACTTAGCCTCTGCTTGCCTTAATTCACTGGAGAAGGAAATGGCAAACCACTACAGTTATCTTTGCCAAGAAATCCCAAACTCTATGGATGACATTATGGTCCATGGGGTCACAAAGAATAAGACATAATTGAATGACTCCTCAATAACAACAAAAAAACAAGAATGAGAACAACATATGCCAGACACTTTGGCTTAACTAACTTGTTAGTTGCTGGAGTTAAGCTGAGTAGCTGAAATATAGATTTCAGATGCTAGGAATATCAGGGAGAGGCTGAGAATTCTCATTGATGCGGAAGAATGTTTTTGTGATTTCCTGCTGATTTCAGATCTCATTCTGCCTTCCTATAGAGATGTGCACTTTGATATTTCTCATTTTTGTCTTTGTTATCCCCAGCTCCAAGTCTAGGGTCACGCTTGTTGAATTGGATTGACTTTCACATTCTCTGTATCGCATTAAGACCATGTTCTTGTATTCAAAAGAAAGGTGCCATATAAGAATCATAGAAAGTCTTGCTAAACCATCCCTTAGTCAATTTTACATTTTGGAACGTGCTGTGGGTGCTGATATTACCATGACATCTTACTAACATCCTGGCCAGTCTTTCTTAAAGTATATGCCACTAATGAGAGGCAACTGAGCACCACGGCAGTGACATTAACCTTTCCTAAACATAGGGCATAGATGCCCAAAAAGTAGAGTGGTATCTCAGACCATCTTCTTCAACCAAACATTTGCTGCCCTCCAGGTATTCCTGGCTGTATTAGAAACTCAGACCATAATGCCAAGGAGATACAGATGATGAGACCTTTCTTTCCTCCCCGTTGCTTAAGGTTTGAGGCAAGATGGAAGCATACCAGACTACTTGGACTGTTTTTCAAAAGCCGGTTAAAAGAAAAGATAAAAGCATTAGACTCAATAGACTTTTAGTGATACCATTAAGGTCAACGTTAATGAGAATTTGGAATGAGAGCTACCCTTGTGTCTGAGTTCTTAATGCTAACTCTGTAGGACTCAGTGGTAGGCCTCCAACATCAGAGCCAAACCCAGCAGAGAGTCATGACTAGCTTTCAAACTTCCCCCATGTTCACTCCTTCCCCCAAAAATGGTGTTATAAAAAAGCATTATTGGGGTGGCTAGGTGGCACAGTGAATAGAGCACCGACCCTGGAGCCGGGAGGTCCTGAGTTCAAATCTAGCCTCAGACGCTTAATACAACAACTAGCCTTGTGGCCTTGGGCAAGTCACTTAACCCCAACTGCCTTCCAAAAAGCAAAAAAAAAAATAACAAAACAAACCTATTTTCTTTCTACTTGTTGTTGTCTTAATATTTGGTATCCCAGTTCCTTGGCCAATTCCCCAGTGTTGGTGTGCTGAAGCTTGGGCTCTTTCTGATACTATGCAGGCTATATTTACATGGTCTAATTGGCTTCTCTTGTTGTAGTCTGGCACCCTAGTCTAGATCATTCCCTGTCTTGGAGTTGGGAATGATGTCACTGACTTTGGACAAGATTGTCACATTGTTGTCCTGGAAGAAACCCATTGGGGAGGCCAGCTAGTCTCTCTATGTGGTTAAGACAAGTATGACAGCTTACTGTATCTATTTACTAGCACAGCCAGCTACCACCAGAAATATAAGAGGTTGATTTGAAACCTTGGGTTGGTGTGTGAGACATTATTATCAGAAACCCCATCTTGCCTAGGGAATAAGGAAAGTTAACTAACTAACTAACCAACTAACTTGCACTTGTTGCTGTCTTGTGTCCATAGAGCAGTGAGGGAGAAGTGCAGGTGACATATAGATGAAAGATGATGAATAATTTTCCAAAGAAAGTCTATCAACAACCTTGTGTTGCTGCACTTGCAGGAGGATTGGCTTTGCATTGCCACTAAAGTGGGGGTAGCTGAGTAGCTGGCTACTCAGCATACAGTATCTGGGCAAGTTACTAGTTTGTTTTTCAACCTCAACGTGTTCAGATTCATTTCTAATGCACATGTATGAGCCATTCCTAGGTTCTTGGTGTTGAGAAATTTGCTCACTCCTCAGTGTGCTGAGGCCACAGTCTTCCTATATCAGGGCCAACAAAACTTTAATTGCAGCAATACACTCCATAATATCCTGTCTCCATAGTTCTATATCCCTGACCATAATGTATCTAAGAATATGTTTGCTTTTTAGGAATTTTATAATTGTAAGTGCTGGCCTTCCTCTGTAAATATAAATGGAAAACTGTATGTGAGTATACATATCTTCACATAGACAAAATGATAAGGTGAGAATTCCCTTCCTTATATTAAGAATAATAACCTCTACCTTCATATAGTGCAACAATCATACATTCTCTTATAGAATCTCAAGAAAAAGTTGTTAACTTTTTTGGGCAAATGTTCTGTTGTTCTCCCCCAAGGAGCAAGCTTCAAGGCCATTTTCCTTGGCAATGAGAGGGGAAGAAAGCTATTTAGAAGATAAATAAAACTCCTAAGGATACTTTGATTGTTTGCTTTTTTGCTTACCTATGCAATTTATTTCAATTTCATTCTTCTGCTTCACATCTCTAAACTACTGGGAAGATCTTTCTCACCGTTTTTGAAAATTGTGATACTCATCATCTCAGGCCAAATGAAGATTTTTGTAGCACCCTAGTTCTTAGAGATAACAGATTTCTGTATCCTAATCAGATAT
>NW_027187400.1:1639436-1641936 GCF_028583685.1 Petaurus breviceps papuanus
AAGACAGCTCAGGGGAAACATGTACTGTCTGCAGTGCAGGAGGCAGTCACAGAAAGTATAAGGTCTGGGCTGAATACTGATGGATTTTGTGTATTCATTTTGTATCCTGCCACTTTATGCCACTAATTGTCTCAATTAGTTTCTTTGATGATTCTTTTAGAGACATGCTAGATTTGAACCAACCTGCTGGCCTAACAAAAATTACTTCTATAAATAGAAAATATAATTATTAACAGCAACCCAAAAGATACAAGACACAAGCATTCCTAAAAACAGGATGGGATTAGATTTTTCTCTCCGGGAATCAGCTGGGCCTACCTTGACATGAGGCCAAATGAGTCCTGTGAGATAGCAGAAAACTATAATTGTTTTTTTCACTCCTAAGAACAAAAGGAAGGAACTGGTCCCTGTCTCTCTGATCACTATGATAGCTAGCTATTTATTGCTAAACTTTCCCCAAGTGGGGAGTGTTTGGAAGACCATTGAGTCTTTAACTTTAGCCCACTACTTCCAATCTAATTAGATCATGGGTGATTATTTTCCTTTTCTTAATTAAAGAAGGTAGAAAGGAAGTTCAAAGAAATGTTTAAACTTCTTTTCTCCTTTAGTATGTATGAAAAAGCTGGTCAGTCAAACTTGATGGTATTACAGGGCAGTTGTTCATTGGGTAGCTAAAAGATCAGCCAAATCAGAGGTATCAAACTCACTGCTTCTGGCCAGCCCCTTGAGGTCCCAAGTGAGATCCCAAGCAGATTAAAATGCAATTGGGAGATGTTTAACAAAATAAATAAAAAGTACAGTACGTGTTAATATGTGGTTCGCTCAGTCAATACTCAGCTGAAAGGGATTGTTTCAATTTGAGTTTGAGATCACCGAGTCATACACATGGTGTCTTTATAAAAATCTTTTCAAGCTTTGGAGTCCATCAAGAAAGGAGAAGCTATGTTAGTCAAGAGGGAATCATTAATGGCAGTGGAGAAGAGACCTTTCAAAAGGGAATTACTCTTCTCCTCATCCCTTGCATCTCTTCTGAAGTTCAGGGTGGGCAAAAGATGGAATTTTATTTTCCTCCTCCCCTCCCATGCTCTGGGTAACTCAGCTGGAGTTACTGGGTAACTGCAGAGAGCAGGCCCACTGACTAGTCACCAGCTGCAGAGTTGAATAAAGATATGAAAAAAATCAGATGCAAGGAACACAGTGGAGTGACCTGCCCGGTGGAGACTGTGGGCCCAGAAGGAGCATGAGGACAACAAGAGGAAAGAAAACATGGAAACCCTGGAGTGCTATGAGTTTCCCAGAACATGTGCCATGCCCACCGGGGACTGGTTTGGGGACTTGAGCAGAAGGGGAAAGACTATGGAGTCCTACAGCATAAGAGACACAGATTGTCTCGGTCCCCTGCCTTACCTACGTGCATATCTCTCTACTAGCGGAATATGGGACTGTGTGTGTGTGTTTACTCTTTGCATCAATACTTGGTGCATTTCTGTTTGAATGCACTCCAGCTTTATGGGGGAAATGTTTTGTACCTACTGTCCTTATTATGCTATATCAGTAAATACCTTAGCTTTGAGCTAATTGTATCCCTTGCCTGACTGATCAAGGTGTATGCAGTGCTGGGGGCTTTTGAGCTATAGTTTTAAAAGTGTTGACCTGTAGAGTAACTTCAGCCTGGGAGACTAGTTTCCTGGGTCTTCCAATTTTCAAGTATTAGGTGAGTGTGTGTGTGTGTGTGTGTGTGTGTGTGTTGTGTGTGTGTGTCTATAGTCTGCCTATTACTGTCTCTGAGTGCTGGATTATATTTGCTTTATGCTCTATGCCAAATCTAAAGACCAGGGAAGATACTTCCTCTTTCTAAGGGATATCAGTTTTGAATCAAGGAAGTCCAACTGTGTTAGCAAAGGAAAGCTGCCTCTTAGTCTAATCACATCCAGTCCTGCTGTTTATTATATACCTACTATGTACAATATATTGTTTTAGGTGTTGGGGATACAAGGACAAAGGGAAACACAAAAGTCCTGATGCTCAATGGGATTTGATTACGGATTATATGTAGTAATCTATTATATAATAGATTATATATAATATACATATATAACATACATGCAAATATACATATAGAGCATGTATGATAACTTGATATGTATATAAGTATATATATATATGATAACTTGAAGAGAGAGAGAAACAGTACTAACAATCAGAAGGAATCAGAAAATCATTTCCTGCAGGAGGAGTCATGTTAATTGAGATTTGAGGGGAGTGAGGGATGCTGAAAGATAGACCTGAGAAGGGAGAAATTGCAGGCATGGGGTTCCTGGAGGTGGCATGTGGAAGGCCAAGTTCAAGGAGGATTGAATAGAACGGTTGGGCTGGAATACAGAGTATACAAAGGGAGTCATCTGAACCTGGAAAGGTCGGCTGGAGTAGGGCTGTCAAGGGCGTTAGCTCTTAAATTGAGGAGTTTATATTTTGTCCTAGGGATGATGGAGGGGCACTG
>NW_027187400.1:1646936-1665530 GCF_028583685.1 Petaurus breviceps papuanus
CATACAGAGGCAGCTAGATGGCACAGTGCATAGAGTGTTGCATTTGGACTGAGGAAGGCTGGAGTTCATATACAACCTCAGACACTTACTAGCTACGTGACCCTGGGCAAGTCACTTAACTTCTGTCCACCTCCATTTCCTCATCTTTAAAATCCTTCCTCCCAGGGTTATTGTGAGGATAAAGTCAGATAACACATAAGCTATATAAATTGTTAGCTATTATAATTATTGTTATTGTGATTATCAGATAAGTCTAATATGAAGAAAATTGAGGAGGGAGGGGGCACAGGCAACTGGGGTGATAAAGAAAGAAGGTGGGGACTGAGTCAAACCTTAAGAGAAGGTAAGGACTTCTAAGAGTTGAAGGGGAGGCAGGGGTATATTTCAGGTATGGAGAACAGCCTGTGCAAAGACTTGGAGATGGGAAATGGCTTATTTAATTTGGGAAAGAGCAAGTAGACCGTTGGGCTGGGATCTGGCATTTGTGAAGGGAAGTAGTATGAAATAAGACTAGAAAGGGAAGAGAGGAAAAAGGGAAGAGAATAAGCATTTATAGTGGGCCTACTATATGCTAGGCATTTAACAAACATGATCTCATTGGATCCTCACAAAAAATTGGGGAGGTAGGTGTTGTTATTATCTTCATTTTACAGTTGAGGAAACTGAGTCAGACAGAGGTTGAGTGACTTACTCAACATCACATAGCTAGTAAGTGTCTGAGGTTGGATTTGAACTCATGACTTCTTGAATCCAGGACTGAGACTCTATCCATTGTACCGCTTTGGAATTACAATTGTGATGGGTCTTAAAAGTCAAGGGAAGGCATTTGTATTTGTTCCAGGAGGCAATGAGGAGCCTCTGAAAGTTTTTGAGCAATCATGAGCAACAGTGAGCTTGTGATCAGAGGTCTTTCATTGGAATTGTGGCTCTGCTATTTACCATCTACCTAAACTCAGGTAAATAGGGTAGTAAAGTATAAAAAGATAGTTCTAGGGTCCAAGGACCTTGGGTGAGTCACAACCTCATTTCCTCACTTATAAAATGAGGGCTTTCAGACTGGAGAGCCTACTGAGTTCTACATCTGGTGAGACTACACCTCACTTCTCTTTCCTGGACTTCAGTTTCTTCAGCTGCAAAATGAAGGAATTGGAAAGGAATCTCAATCAATTTTTGTGTGTCATGGACACCTTTGACAATGTCTGGTGAAGCTTATGGACCCCTTCTCTAAAAATAATGTTTTTGAATGCATACAATAAAATATATGGGATTACCAAGGAAACCAATTATATTGAAATACACTTGTTAAAATATAATTTAAGAAAAACAAGTTTGCAGCACTCTAGGTTAAGAACCCCTGAAGGAGTAGATGATCATTCGAGGTATCTTTTCACTCTATACCTTATACTCCTATGATGTCCCCAAAGAAGTCAGCTGAGACATGAAGAGTGACTGGTCAGGCCATATTTAAGAAACAGAAACCAGTAGGCACTTGATGAGTGTTTATCATTGGAGGTGGCATTTTATGGAAGGGACAGATTTGGCAGTAGCAGCTACCCTTGTGTTTAGATGGACAAGGCTTCATGGGATAGTGGATAGAATGTAGGGATTAGGGTTCAAGGTTCAAAGCCTACCTCAGATGTTTAGCTGTACAACTTAAAGTCACTTAACCTCTCGGAGACACAATTTCCATTAGTAAAAAGGGGATAATAATAGCAACTACCTCACAGAGTCCTTGCCAGGCGCAGGTGAGATAATGGAAGTAAAGACCTTGTTGTTTTTTGGTCATGTCCAACTCTTCATGATCTGATTTGGGCTTCCACCCCCCCCCCCCCAATAATTTATTTATTTATTTTTAGTTTTCAACATTCATTTTTATGAGATTTTGAGTTCTAATTTTTCTTCTCATCTCTCCCCTACCCCCCTGCCTCAAGATGGCATGCATTCTGATTATCCCCTCCACCATTCTGCCCTCTCTTCTATCCCCCTTATCTTCCCTATCTCCCCTTCCCCCTTCCCCTTTACTTTCTTATAGGGCAAGATGAATTTCTATACCCCATTGCCTGTATATAATGTTTCCCAGTTGCATGTAAATTTTTTTAACAGTTGTTTTTAAAACTTTCAGTTCCAGATTCTCTCCCTTCTTTCCTCTTCACCTTCTCTCCCCATTGAGAAGACAACCAATTCAATATAGGTTATACATGTGTAGTTATGCAAGACATTTCCATAGTAGTCATGTTGTGGAAGATTAACTATATTTCCCTCCATTCTATCCTGTCCCCCCTTTATTCTATTTTCTCAGGGGGGCAGAGCCACTATGGCAGAGTAAAAGCAGCAACTTACTAAGCTCCCACTCCAACCACCTCTAATACCTGTAAAATATGACTCTAAACAAATTTTAGAGCTACAGAAACTACAAGGTGACAGAGAGATACAAATTTCCCCCTGAAGGCAGCCTGGCAGGCCAACAGGAGGTGTTTATCAAACTGGGCTGGGAGCTGAATGCAGTCCCATGTGAGCTGCTTGATCCCAGAACTAGAGCTGCCCTGCCCCACAGCACAGACCGGCCAAAGCAGACTTCAGGAGAGTGAATCACCAGCAGCTGTGGAGGCTTCCAGACTTCTCAACTCATAAATGCCAAAGAGAAAGTAAAAGGTCAATGGGGAACTCTGCTGGGACAGGGGGAGGAAACAGAGGACCACAGTCCAGCCTCTGCCCCTGGGGTGAGAGGTGGCAGAGGCACGGCGGCTGTGCAGCCCCACTACATGGCTGCCTCAGGTGCCCCTGGACTACATATCATAGGGGGACCAAGCGGCCATTCAGAAGGTAATTCCTCTTGCTTTGACCTGCTTGGATCTGGATTGTGGTCTTGTGTGGTGGTCCTGGGGTGAGAAATACCAGTGTAACAGAGCTTGTGGTGGCTGTAGAGATGGCACTCTCCTCAGACCTTTGACAACATTTGTGAAAACCCCAGCAATTTGGGACACAGCCCTCTCCACTCTGGAAGCAGAGTTGTACTGTGGCAAAGAGCTCAAAAGTCAAGTAATTGGCTGGCAAGATGAACAAGCAGAGGAAGTGCAATCAGACCACAGAATCATTTTTTGGGGACAAAAGGGATCAAAACATGGAACCAGAAGAAGTCAACAAAGTCAAAACTCCTGCATCAAAAGTTTCCAAGAAAAATATGAACTGGTTTTAGGCCATGGAGGAACTCAAGAAGGATTTTGAAAATCAAATAAGAGAAGTGGAGGAAAAATTGGGAAGAGAAATGAGAATAATCCAAGAAAATCACAAAAAAGCAAGTCAACAGCCTGACTGAAGAAAATAACACCTTAAAAAATAGACTAACTCAAATGGCAAAAGAAGCCCAAAAAGCTAATGAGGAGAAGAATGCCTTAAAAAGTCAAATTGCCTAGAAGGAAAAGGAATTTCAAAAACTCACTGAAGAGAATAATTCCTTCAAAATTAAATTGGAGCAAATGGAAGCTAATGATATATCCAAACAAATGAAAAAAATAGAAGGCAATGTGAAATATCTCATTGGAAAAACCACTGACCTGGAAAATACATCCAGGAGAGATAATTTAAATGTTATTGGACTACCTGAAAGCCATGATAAAAAAAATAACCTAGAAATCATCTTTCAAGAAATTCTCAAGGAACATTGTGCTGATATTCTAAAACTAGAGGACAAAATAGAAATTGAAAGAATTGACCGATCACCTCTTGAAAGACATCCCAAAAAGAAAACTCCTAGGAATATCATAGCCAAATTCCAGAGTTCCCAGGTCAAGGAGAAAATAATACAAGCAGTTAGGAAGAAACAATTTGAGTACTGTGGAAACACAACCAGGATAACACAAGATATTTCAGCTTCTACATTAAGGGATAGAAGGGCTTGGAATATGATATTCTGGAGGTCAAAGGAGCTAGGATTAAAACA
This sequence comes from Petaurus breviceps papuanus, assembly GCF_028583685.1. Lineage (NCBI taxonomy): Eukaryota > Metazoa > Chordata > Mammalia > Diprotodontia > Petauridae > Petaurus > Petaurus breviceps. The sequence continues at coordinate 1,650,877 of NW_027187400.1, forward strand.
AAGAATTACCTACCCAGAAAAACTGAGTATAATGCTTCAGGGGAAAATATGGTCATTCAATGAAATAGAGGACTTTCAAGCACTCTTGATGAAAAAACCAGAGCTGAACAGAGAATTTGACTTTCAAATACAAGAAGCAAGAGAAGCATGAGAAGGTAAACAGAAAAAAGAAATCATAAGGAACTTATGAAATTTGAACTACTTACATTCCTACATGGAAAAATGATCATTGTAACTCTTGAGTCTTTTCTCAGTATGAGGATAGTTGAAGGTAATATATATATATGTATAGGAGGGTACATGTGTGTACAAAAACATATGTGAGTGTGTATATGTGTGTACATGTATACATAGAGAGAGGGCACAGGATCAGGTGAATAGGAAGGAATGATATCTAAAAAATAAAATTAAGAGGTGGGAGAGGAATATAATGAGAGAAGGAGAAAGGGACAGATAGAATAGGGTAAATGATCTCATATAAAAGAGGCAAAAGAAAACTGTTACAATGGAGGGGAAGAGCAAGAAGGTGAAAGGGAATGGGTCAACCTTATTCTCATTGAATTTGGCTTAAATAGGGAATAACCTACACACTCATTTGGGTATCTTAACCTACAGGAAAGTAGGGGGGAAGGGGATAAGAGGGGGGATGATAGAAGGGAGGGCAGATTGGGGAGAGGGTAGTTAGAAGCACACATTTTTGAAAAGGAACAGGGTCAAGGTAGAAAACAGAATAAGTGGGGGGGGGCAAAGATAGGATGGAGGGAAATATAGTTAGTCCTTCACAATATAACTACTATGGAAATGTTTTGAGTAACTACACATGTACAACCCATATTGAATTGCTTATCTTCCCAGTGGGAGTGAGTGAGGAAGGAAGAAGGGAAAGAATTTGGAAATCAAAGTTTTAAAAAAACAAATGTTAAAAAAATGTTTTTTACATGCAACTGGGAAATAAGATATACAGGCACTGGGGTATAGAAATCCATCTTGCTGTATTAGAAAGTTATAGGGGAAATGGGGGAGGATACAAGAGAGAGCAAATTGGGGGAAGGGGTATTCAGTAGGCTCACTATCTTGGGGTGGGGGTAGGGGGAAGATGGAGAAAATTTGTAACTCAAAATCTTGTGGAAATGAATGTTGAAAACTAAAATAAATTTAAAAAATTACAATTTAAAAAAATTCTATTTTCTCCTTTGACTCTGTCCCCTTTCAAAAGTGTTTGCTTCTGACTACCCCCAATCTGTCCTTCTTTCTATCATCCCTCCCCTCATTTCCTTCCCCCCTATTTTCCTGTAGGGTAAGATACCCAATTGAGTGCATATGTTATCCCCTCCTTAAGCCAAATTCAATTAGATTAAGGTTGACTTATTCCCTTTCACCTCCCTGCTCTCCCCCTCCATTGTAACTGCTTTGTGTTGCCTCTTTTATGTGAGATAATTTATCCTATTCTATCTCTCCCTTTTTCCTTCTCCCAATATATTCCTCTCTGACCCCTTAATTTTATTTTTTGGATATCATCCCTTCATACTCAACTTACCCTGTGCCCTCTGTCCATATAAACACACACTCACACATACATATATATATATATATATACATACATATGAACACAAGTGTGTGTGTGCATGTGTGTGTATTCCCTTCAACTAAGTGTCATGAATTGTAAATATCATCTTTCCATGTAGGAATGTAAACAGTTCAACTTTAATAACTTGCTTATTATTTCTCTTTCCTGTTTACCTTTTCATGCTTCTTTTGATTTTTGTATTTGAAAGTTGCATTTTCTGTTCAGATCTGGTCTTTTCATCAAGAATGATTGAAAATTCTCTATTTCATTGAATGCCCATATTTCCCCCTGAAATATTATACTCAACTTTGTTGGGTAGATGATTCTTGATTTTAATCCTAGCCCCTCTGACCTCTGGAATATCATATTCCAAAAGCTGATAGATCTTCTGTTATCTTGATTGTGTGTCCATAATATGCAAATTGTTTCTTCCTGACTGCTTGTAATATTTTCTCCTTGACCTGGGAACTCTGGAACTTGGCTATAATATTCCTAGGAGTTTTCTTTTTGGGATCTTTTTCAAGTGGCAATGGGTGGATTCTTTCAAATTCTATTTTACTCTCTGGTTCTAGAATATCAGGGCAGTTTTTCCTTGAGCATTTCTTGAAAGATAATGTCTAGGCTCTTTTTTCTGATCATGGCTTTCAGGTAGTTCAATAATTTTAAAATTATCTCTCCTGGATCAATTTTCCAGGACAGTTGTTTTTCTGATAAAATTATTTCACACTGTCTTCTATTTTTTCATTTTTTTGGATCTGTTTTATAATATGTTAATTTCTCATAAGTCATTAGCTTCCATTTGCTCCATTCTAATTTTGAAGGAATTATTTTCTTCAATGAGCTTTTGGGACCTCCTTTTCCATTTGGCCAATTCTGTTTTTTAAGGCATTCTTCTCCTCATTGGCTTTTTGAGCCTCTTTTGTCCTTTGAGTTAGTCTATTTTTAAAGTGTTATTTTCTTCAGTATTTTTTTTGGGTCTCCTTTAGAAAACTGTTGACTCATTTTTCACGATTTTCTTGCATCACTCTCATTTCCTTTCCCAATTTTTCCTCTGCTTCTCTTACTTGATTTTCAAAATCCTTTTTGAGCTCCTCTATGACCTGTGACCAATTGATATTTTTCTAGGAGGCTTTTGATGCAAGAGTTTTGACTGCATTATCTCCTTCTGGTTGAATGATTTGTTCTCCTTTGTCACCAAAGAAAGATTCTATAGACTGATGTTTTTTCCTCTGTTTGCTCACTTCCCCAGCCAATTATTTGACTTTTGAGCTCTTTGCCAAAGTAGGACTCTACTTCCAGAGTGGAGAGTGTAATTTAGAGTCCTAAATTTCTGGGGTTTTGCATAGTTGTCTGCAGAACAACTTCTAGGCATCTGTGAATTTTCAGTTCTTCTAAGGTGATATGATTAAAGGAGAGGTGTTTACTCTGCCATTGTCTTTTCTCTGGTCTGTAAGTGACCACAGGCACTCTTTTCTGCCTCAGAAATGTGAGGAGGATTCCCTCTCCACAGCTGCCACAAGCTCTGCCATGCCAGTGCTCCTCCTCACCCCAGGACTGCCACCCAAGGCTGTGACCCAAATCCAACCAGGGCAAAGCAAGAGCAATTGCCCTCTGATCAGCCACTTGACCCTCCTACCATGTGTAGGCCTGGAGCTCCAGAAGCATCAGTTGCCACCTTCACCACCCTAGGGCTGGGGTCAGACCAAGCTCTTCTCTTATCCTGGTCCAACAGAGTTTCCCCACTAATCTTTTATTTTGTCTTTGGCGTTTTTAGATTGCAAAGTCTGGAAACTGCCACAGCTGCCAGTGATTCAGTCCCCTGAGGCCTGCTCTGCAGGTCTGTGCCAGCACAGCCCTCACAGGACTGCTTTCTGTTCCCAATCTGGCCTGATAGACTCTTCCTGTTGGCCTGCCAGGATGTCTTCAGCCAGAGATGTGTCTCACACTGTCATTTTTTAGGTTCTGCAGCTATAAAATTTATTTAGAATAATTTTTGCAGGTATTTGGAAGTATTGGGGGATGAGCTCAAGCAAGTTCTTGCTTTTACTCTGCCACCTTGGCTCCAGCCCATTTGGGCTTTTCTTGACAAAGATAGTGAGGTGGTTTGTCATTTCCTTCTCCAGTTCATTTGACAGATAAGGAAACTGAGGCAAACAGGGTTAAGTGACTTGCTCAGGGTCACATAGCTAGTGAGTGTCTGAGGCTGGATTTGAACTCATGAAAATGAGACTTCCTGATTCTAAGCCCAGTGTTTACTAAAAATCTTAGCAATCAATTAAAAAACTTTGTCTGAGTAGAAGAGTGTTTTCATGGATAAAGAGAACCAGCCTTGGTTTCAGGAGAATGTGAATTTAAGTACAGCCTCTGACATATAGTGACGGTATGACCTTGGGCAAGTCAATCTCTCTGTGAACTAGGCAACTTACTAAAACTATAATTTCAAAGTTGGTGCTTGTCTGCATTGGTGGAAGGAGTTTCCTCATTGGGAGTTCCTAACTCCAATGAGATCACAGTTTTTTTTTAAGTTCTCTGTGAAGGCCAGCTATTGTTATCATTGATCCCAAGTGTGCCTTTTAACAAAGAACACTGAGGCTGGGAGTGGTTGGTTGGTCATAGCACCACCAAGGATCATAATAGTAAGGTAGCATTTATGTAGCGCTGTAAGTTTGCAGGGCACTTCACAGACACACACACACACACACACACGTAAAGTTTTTATATATGTATATATAATGTAAAACTTTAACAAGTATATACATACATATATGCAAAATTTTAATATCTATATATACATATAAAGGTTCAATATGCCTGTATGTATTTAGAGATACAAATATGCAAACTTGAAATATATATGTATGTACACACATGTGTAAAGCTTTAATACATATTTATACATGTACACACATATACAAATAGTTTGGGAGGAGAGAACATATCCAAGGGAGACAGGTTTGTGAGTAAAAGTTGGTGTTTGTCACCTGCTGTGGCAGCTAGGCTTGTGTTGGTTTGGGAGAAGGTTAAAGGATGCTATGGCTCCCTGTGCTGTTGTGGCTTATCAACTTCTTTGATACTATAATGGAATCAGCTTACTGATTTGGGGATTCGGTTTTCTGGTGTCTGAATAAATGTTTTGCTTCTGTCTTCTATAGGGGGAGTCTGTTATATTTTGTGATCAAGCACTATGTAGGAATATTTATAATGACCATTGGTACTGTGACTATTATATTTAAGCTTTAATATATATGTGTGTGTGCACATACATAGATGTATAGTTTAACATGTTTATACTTATACATAACTTTAACATGTATACACAATGTAAAAGTTTAATATATGCACATACACACATATATAAAGGTTTAATACATACCTATGTATATATATACATATATAAAACTTTAAAATGTGTGTATATACATATACATAAAAACTTTGATATAGATCTTTATATACACATATAAAGCTCTAATATATGTACACACACATGTAAACTTTAACATGCATATATACTTAGGTGTAAAACTTGTATGTATGCACACATATAAACAAAGGTTTGAGATACATATATGTATGTATGTATGTATATTTACATACATAAAGCTTTAATATATGTATGTACATGTAAAGCTCTAATATATATTTATATACACTATGTTGAAGCTTTAGTAGCATTAAACTACACTAAGACTTTTGGGACAATCTGCTTTTGGAAATCAAAGTGGCATTAAAAGATGTCAATACTTTTTGGATTTTTTTTGTGTGCTTTTAGGAGGGGGGAAGGCAGGGCAATTGAGGTTAAGTGACTTGCCCAAGGTCACACGAGGCTAGTAAGTGTTAAGTGTCTGAGGCCGGATTTGAACTCAGATCCTCCTGACTCCAGGGACAGTGCTCTATTCACCGCACCACCTAGCCACCCCCAATACTTTTTTTAAAGAGGCTAGGAAAAAGAAGGAATTAGAATTTCATGGGAGGTCAAATCATGATAAAAATAAAAACCGCAATCCCTAACGTTTATGTATTGCTTTGCCCAAATCCTCAAAGGAATCTGTGATCTCCTCAATGTGGATATCCCCTTGGATGACTTGGATCTTGACCTGTTCATGCCTGCCGAGCCGCTTGTTCACCACATACTCCCCTAAGTTTGCAACAGGGGTCCACCAAAGGTGCTCACCAAGTGTGCACCTGCTGAGATCCAGAGGCTGCCAGTGGAGTTCTGGGGCTGTCCACTGTCATCCCTTGCCCTCTCTCCGCATGACCAGTCCACCTTCCCTTTCTTACACACATTTTCCTGCTGACACATTGTACTTCAGTCTTCTTCAAAGATCCCCATTGGTTATAAGTTACCACCTGCTCTTATCCATGGTTCTCTGGGTGATATTCTTTTTTAGTTCTTTAGAGACGGGTCTCATGTCTCTCAACCATCTTACTTTCCAGTTACATTTGTGAAGTGCTTTAAGGCCATATACTCAATGCAACCTCATAACGGCCCTTTGAAGCAAGTAAAATGCCTTCCTGACAATGAACATTTAATAAGCACCTCCTATGTGCCAAGCTCTTTATTCTCCAAGGCACTTGGGGACATGGGTTACATGGGCTGACTCATAAAAGGACAGAATCAAGAGCGGAAAAGGTCCTTGACAGGCACCTACTCTGTCCCCATATCGACTACCCCAGCAGTCCCTACATATAGGCCCCACCTATGCATGGTTGAACGAACACTGAAGTACTTATCTACTCAAAGGAAAAGATCAGATGACCAGGAGGTTCACTTTCCCCTGGCTGATCTCTTGGATTTCACCATCTCTAGAAACTGTAGCAGCAAGCACCCCAAGCGTCCTCAGGGTGTCTGCCCCCACAGGTTCTTGGATCTGCTTTGTTAAAGGAAAGCAACTCAAAATGGGTTAACAAGCTTACTTTAATCAGTCAAACATATGTATCATTTACCTAGTTCAGGGGAAAAAGGTCAGCACCCCGAACTTCAAAGTATACAGGCAGAATTATCAAGACAGAAACAGATCAAGTAGATGGATTTCCAAACTGTCCATTCAATATATCCATACCAAACAACATCTGGGTTTCAAAGCCCAGGGGGATCTGGACAACGGCTTTCCAGAGTTTCATCTGATCAAATCACAGAACATTTCTCAAAGTGAGCCCCAAAACAAAGCTACACATCAGGGCTTATATAGCCTTCTCCTGGCTCAGAGAATGTAACAACCTTATTGACTCACAGGCCAATCAAGAAGTATCTACTGAAAAACAAGCCTCCCACCCCAGGCTCCAGGTGCACTTTAGCCTAGGGGCAGGGAAGATCTTAAAAATGTACATTCCCATTACAGAAACTCATCATTCTGTAAGATGAAATCAACTCTGAAACTCACATCTCCTCAGCACCCCTTGCCCCTGGACCCCTCTGATTGGAGAATGCGGAGGGTAGACCTTGGAGAGCTCCTTCCGGATCTTCCATGATTCAGGGATGGCATTGAGAGGGTTCACCTCATCATTGCTCACCTGGCTGATCTCCAGAAATCCATCATTCTGTAAGATGAATTCAGCTCTGTGGTCACTCCTCCTCAGATCATTTCCTACCCTGGCTGCAGGACTCCATCATGCCTCTTATCTGGTACTTGACTTTTTAGCCTCTTTTTATGGGAGGCCTTCTCCCATTAGATTTTAAGTTCCTTGAGGGCTTGTTTTAGGCCTTTCTTTGTATCTCTAGGACTTACCACAGTTCCTGGAACATAGTAGGTGCTCAGTAAACATTTATTGCCCTTGACTTTGATTCTAATACTAGTGTAGACAGTATTCATCATATATCTGATTTTATGTCATATGAAGTTTACTTCCTTATCCCTGATGCTAAATCCATCAATCAAAGATGAAAAAAACAAAACAAAACCATGCTACAATTCTTCTATAGTGCTTTTTGAGCCTCAGAACGTGATCTCACCATGACAATTTTACAGATGAAAGAAACTGAAACTCAGGGAAGCAAAGACTTTTGACCAAGATCTCTCAGCTCATTAGTGACAGAGCTGGCACCTGAACCTGTGTCTTTTCCCCTTATACCACTTTACCTCTGTGTGCCCACCATTATACTAAAGATCTGGGGGGCTACCTTAGAGAGAGGCCATTTGTCTCTAAGTCATTGTCTTCAAGAAAGCAGAACAAGACTTCATAGATTGTACACTTCAAACCCCAAAGGTGATAGGAGGTTGGTGAAGACATAGGGCAGTATGTGATAGAGTTGTCTGGGAGGGCTTGATTAAGAAGGTCAGATTTGAGCTAGATGGGCAAGATTTAAGTGAATGGAGAGGAAAAGGGAGGGAATTCTAGGATGGATAAGGAAGGAAAGAAACAAACATTTAAGTGCCTTCTGTGTGTCAGGTGCTGTGCTCAGCATTTTATAAATATTCTCATTTGAGCCTCACAACCACCCTTGCAGGTAGGGTGCCATTATCATCACCATTTTACAAATGAGTAAACCAAGGCAGATGATGTAAAGAGATTTGCCCAGGGTCACACAGCTAGGAAGTGTCTGAAGCCTAATCTGAACTCAGATCTTTTTGAATCCCCCATTCCACTACTTAGTTGCCTCAGGAAATAGCTGCCTGGGTTAATAGATACAGGTTAGTCTGGTGTTCAGGAATAGAGGGGAGAAAAAGGAGGATAGGGAGCTGGAATGGGAGGTGTTGGGGAAGTAAGAGAAAATGAGGTAGGTAAATTGGGTTTAAATTATACAGGACCTTGTAAAGCCTTCTCTCATGAGATTTGACTAGATAGTCCCTAAGATTCTTTCCAGCTCTGAAATGTGATATTCTAAGATTCTTTTCAGTGATAACATTTTTTTACTTAAGGCCCCTCTTTACCGATAATGCTTTATGTTCTAACATTGTATTTCCTAAATTCACATCTGTCTCTGACAGTCTGTGTTCTAGGTCTTCTATTTTCTGTAATACCCCCTTCTGGAATTATTCTTGCAACCCTTTAAAGGCACTGGAAGATTGGGTCCCCCAAAGGCCAACTACTATTACCACCATCTTCCGAACCCAAAGCTCATGAACCCCTTCTGTATGTTTCCCCTTTAACAATCATCCTGCAGACTTAATTAATTCTTTAGCAAAGGATTTACTCAAATATCATGGCAAGAACAGTAGTTACAAAATATTCTTCTTCACTCCCAAAAGTGGGGTGCACTCTCCTACAAATACATATATAGAGTCCGTGGGGGAGGATTTATAGTAGATTAGGCACAAACTTATAGTAGAGTAACGAGTCCCTCATGTGGAGAGTATGGATGAGGTAACAACTCACAACTGCTGAACTGTAGGACCTTGAGGTCCAGAGGGTCCTTACAAAACTCATTGTGGGGTGTGGCTTCTAGGATGAGCGCTACTCACTGGCTTGAAGGTCATCGTGTCTGATAAAGGACAGCAGCTCTATACTCTGCTGCTGCCCAGTGGAGTGGCCTATACTTGGGGGCAAGTTCATTCTCTCACTGGCCCTTTCACATGTAATTAAGCTATAGAAGGTTCAGACCTTTTCTGAAGTGTGGAATGTTTTGTTTATTTTCCTCTTAAGGCCTTCTCCTTTGCATTGACTTTCCAATGTCTTTGTCTATTTCCATTTCCAACCTTCAGCTTGGCTGACTTACGAATGGATGCAGTACCCTCTCCCAGCTCTGACATTCTGTGTTCTAAGGGTCTTCTCACATATGACATTGTGTTCTAAGGTTCCCCCTGCCTCTGACATTCTGTGTTGTAAAGGGTCTCCCAGCTCTGACACATTGTGCTCTAATATTGTGTGTTCTAAGGGCCCCTTCTAGCTCTGACATCCTGTGTTCTAAGGCCCCTCCCAGCTGTGACATTCTGTGTTCTAAGGCCCCTCCCAGCTGTGATATTCTGTGTTCTAAGGACCCTTTCAGTTCTGACATCCTGCTTTCTTAAGGGCCCTACAAGCTCTGACGTCCTGTGTTCTAAGGACCCTTTCGGTTCTGACATCCTGCTTTCTTAAGGGCCCTACAAGCTCTGACATCCTGTGTTCTAAGGACCCTCCCAGCTCTGACATCCTGTGTTCTAAGGGCCCTCGAAGCTCTGACATCCTGTGTTCTAAGGGCCCTCCCAGCTCTGACACTCTGTGTTCTAAAGCCCCTAACAGCTCATGATTCCTGTAACTGTTACTCCCTAATATTGCCTTGTCATATTCTCTAAATCACCTCTGTTCAGCCATATTCATTTATTTTGAATCAGTGATTTTCCTGTTTGGGTAGCAGCTAAATTGGCAGGCCCATTTTCTAACACCATGCATGTGCATATATGTGTGTGTGTGTGTATGTGTATATATTTAAAAGAAACAAATACCCTGAAATAATTTCCTGTCACCGTTTACTAGCTTGTGAGAAAAAGTTAATTACTGCCAATGCAAAGGCCTGTGTCTTTGAATGCTTCTATCTCTGGGTTCTATGATAAAGGAATTAGTTCCTAATTAAAGGAAACACCATTTTAAGATTGTTTCTCCCACCATCCAAGATTACAACCAGCCTGGGAGGAAGAGGGGAGGCAAACAACTCAGGCTCTGTGTTCCTATCAGCCATCAAGCCTGTGCAGTCTTTGGGAATGTACACTCCAGCTCTCCCTGACCCTTGGGAGGGGACAGCTGAGCAGCAGTGCTCAGATCCAATAAAACTGGCAGTATTTGTTATTAGTTTTTCCTTCTCTTGATGTCTGAACATATTGTACTCTCTGCGCTTTTCAGCTGCAGTGGAAACCTGATTTGTACAAATGTGCCAAGGAGAGGCTCCAGCCCCTGCGTGCAAATCTCATTGCAATCAGAGAAGGGCTGCGTTTATTCATGTAAATACCCCTCCAATCCCTGCTGCTAGTATGCCAGTCGTGAACACTAATATCTTTGGGCTTGTAAACATGATTATGGAAAGTGTGGAGTAGGGGCACATGCACCCTTTGAATTAAAAGTGGCCGGCTATTTTTTTCTCATTGTCATCACTTATTGCAGTTTGCTCTATCATAAACCCATCAGGGAGCAGACAGACATTATAATGGAAATTGCAACTGAGTACCCCTTCCTGATGTGCCTCGAATTCATTTCTGTAAGCTCCCCCATGATGGGCAGGTCTGCAGTACGCAACTTTCATCTTGATGGCTACTTATTTGTTCTTGGGAATTGGAGTTGGTGTTATTTGCATGCATCCTTTTTTGTTCTGGGCCTTATTCTCTCCATGTATAAAATGAACTTGATGACTTATAAGGTCCTTTAACAGCTCTGAACCTGTTGTCATTCTATTTAGGATTGTCCGTAAAGATGAAGCATCCTGTGTCCCAGAGGGGAAAGGACAGAGTTTAAACTAGAGAATGTTCCACTTTTGAGGTCCTCCAATGTGATCTTGTGTGCAGAACAGTTGCACCAAAAGCAGTTGCATTGTGTTGTAGCACATGGTGGAGGCACATGCATCAGGAGGGAGGACTGGAAGTTGTTTGCTACAGGAAGAAAGCATAGCCCTGGAAGTCAGCATCCTAGGGCAAAGCTCATTTTGTCCTGGGCTAGTTATGGTTCTCCCATTACTGGGTTAGCTAGGTGGCACAGTGGATAGAGGGATGATCCTGGAGTCAGGAAGGTTCATCCTCTTGAGTTCAAATCTCACCACAGACACTGACTTGACTGTGTGACTGTGGGCAAATCACTTCATTTTTTGTCTCAGTTTCCTCATGTGTAAAATGAACTGGAGGAGGAAATGGCAAACAATCCTAATATCTTTGGCAAGAAAACCCCAAATGGAGATATAAGAGAATTCTCAGAATTCCCATAGTGACTTCCCAGGTACTTACTGAGAAATTCCCCTACCCACACATCTTAGCTTACTTCAGTGACTCATATTATGATATAGTTTATAAAGTGCTTTTCATTTAATTTGTTTCTCACAACAAGCCTATGGAGGGGAGAGCTGGTAAGAGAGTCAAAGGACCAAGAGTTATCACCCCAATTTTGCAGATGAGGAAACGGGGCCGTATACAGGATCTCACACAGCTGGGAAAGGGCAGAGTCCTTAGCTCCATCTCTTGGAATCCCTAATTCCAGCTAAAGCTCAATTGAAGTACCCCCTCCTACATGAGGCCTTTCCTGACCTCCACCCTCAAATATGAGCTCTTTGTTCTTTCCAGAAATGCCTCTGTGTGTTTTGTATTTACTTATCCACGTATGTGTTGTTGCCCTCCCCTACCCTCCCAAGAATGTAAGCTCTTTGAAAACAGAAAGTACTTCCCCTCTTGGCCTCAGTTTCCTCAAATGTAAAGCAAGAGGGTTGGACTAGTTGAGCTTTAGAACCCCTTCCAACTCCCAATCTATGAGTGCATGATGCCCAATGCAGAAATCCCCTTTGTAGGGTGCTTCGGCTTCTTTATGAGCTCAGTACTTCACATGACAGCCTGTTTCATTCAGAAATCCCTCTGATGACTTGCCCACTTTTTCCTTCTGTTGAACTGAAACATGTGTCTCTTAAAGATTCGAACTATAGACCTTAGTTCTTCCCCCCGGGACCTCACTGAACAAATCTGTTCTCTTTTGTCCATGAAGATTCTTGATCTCTCTAAGGACAGAGGTAGGAGGAACATGTATTCAGAGATAAATGGGATATTAGAAGTCACTGAGTCCAACCACCTTATTTTACAGATGAGGAAACTGAGACCCAGAGAGATCAGGGTGAGTTACTTGCCCAGCTTCACAGAGCTGGTACATGTCTGAGGTGGGATTGGATCCTTCCTAGATCTTTCTCATTCCTGATTCCAAGGCTCTATCTACAACACCAGCCTGCCTCAGAATGGGAAGAGACCTTAGAAGTGATTTAGTCTAGCCCCCATTTTACAGATTAGGAACCTGAGGTCCAGAGAAGGGAAGTCATTTACCTAAAGACAAAGAGGTAGTAAGTAACAGAGCTGAGATTCAAACTCAGGTCTTCTGACTCCAATTCCAGTGTACTTGTAACAACACCAACAGCCTTCTCCCAGCTAAACATCTTACAGAAGAGGCATCATCATCATCATCATCATCATCATCATCATCATAGCATTTATTTAGTGAAAGTTTACAAAGTGTGCTTGACAAATATTATTCCATTTTTATTCTCCACACAACAGTCCTGGGAGGTGGGTGCTATTATTATCCTAACTTTACAGATGAGGAAACTGAGGCAGATAAAGGTTAATTGACTTACCCAAGGTCACACAACTAGCAAGTGTCTGAGGTCAGATGCTCTATCCACTGCGTCTGAGGTCAGCTGCCCACAGTTACAGCATGGTATATAGAGGATATGGACCAAGAGTCAGGAGAACCTGGGTTCCCATTCCATCTCTGACACTTGGGGACAAGGAATGGGGACCTCTCTGCATCTTGGTTTTCTCATCTGTGAGGTTTAAATATGATAATGGGCTTTGCAAACTGTAAAGTGCTATGTAAACGCCAGTTGCCATTCTTCTCAAAGACACAAAGTTGACTACCATCAGTAAGAGCTTATTTAGCATCAGGAAATGGCAATACAAAGGGGGAAAAATATAAAGCAATTCCTGCCCTCAAGGAACTTACATTCTATGGGAGAAAAAGTATGTACATAGATGAATACAAGCAATATAAAGTCTAGGTAATTTTGAGGAGAGGGCACTAGTAGTTAGAGTGGGGAGAAGAGATCAATAAATCAATGAGTCAGCTCTTATTATGTTCCAGGCATTGTGCTAAGTGCTAGGGATAGTAAGAGAGGAAACAGGTCAGGTCCTGCCCTCAAGGAGTTTCCATGCTAATGAGAAAGATATGATATACTTGTATAGGATTATGCAAGACATACATAAATCAAGATGAGGTGACAAAGAGAGAGGGTATCTAGGGGATCACCAAAGGTCTCATGAAGCAGGTTGCACTTAAGGAAACCAGAGAGGAAGAGATGAAGAGGGAGGGTATCTCAGGAAGGGAGAACTGCCAGTGCAAAGATATGAAGGGTAGAAATTGGGCCCTATGCATGAGTAATACCAACTAGACCTTACGCTGTTCCATGATCATCCTCTGGTTTGAGATGCAGTTTTGCGGGGATAGGGGCCCTCTGGAGGCTAAACATAAGAAATAATGTTGACCAAGGATAGCTCTAGGTGTTTTGGCAACCCATCAACTGCTCTGTCATCTAAAAACCAAAGTGCTGCTGGTCAGCACCCTACAGCTTTGGGGAGAGTTGCCCAGAGATTGCCAGCATGCATGGCTGGAGATCTGGCCTTTGTGTCTCTTGGGGGAGCCCAGGGATCAGAGCTTTGGGCAGGGCTTATGTTGGCTGGAGGGCCACGTGCCTCTTCCCAGAGCTCTCCAAAGGTTCAGCCTGATCGGAAACCCATTATTAATCTTTCTAATAAGAACACCTCCCTGGCCGAGGATTTAGAGGCACCGTGTTGGGAGGCTTCTGCCGGATGGGCTCATTTGCTCTCTGTTATATTTATAGTTGAGCTGCCTTCCTTCCCAGCTAATTGGAAATGTCAGTCCACTTTTAATTTGTAACGAAGGAACCAAACTCCTCACCCTTTGTTGTTTGCATAAATTGAGACTTTATGGGAGTGCATGATTCTTGAGGAAATGTTATACCCGAATTGTTTAAAATATTCATGAAATCAGGTTATCAGAGAAGAGTTGCTAGGCAGGTTGACTGGTTAGGTAAGACCGACCTTTCCCTTGTCTCTGTCCCCCTCCCTTCCTCTTTTTTTCCTTCTCTCCTTTCTTCTTTTCTTTTCCTCTCTTTTATCTGTCCCTTCCATCTCCCCATGTCTCTCTTGTCAACCTTTCTCTCATCTTCTTCTTACTTCTCCTTCCTTCTCTCTGTCCTTCCCCTTTTTCTCTTTCATTTATTATTTTCTTCCCTTCTCCCTCTTCACTCTTTCCTCTTCCCCATCTCTCATCTCTCCCCCTTCCTCTCCCTCTTTCTTCCTCTTCTCCATCTTTACCTTTCTCTTATTTTATCTCCGATTCCTCTTTCCCTATTTCTCTCTCCCTTTTACCTCTCTCTCTCTCTCTCTCTCTCTCTCTCTCTCTCTCTCTCTCTCTC
>NW_027187400.1:1665540-1676011 GCF_028583685.1 Petaurus breviceps papuanus
TCTCTCTCTCTCTCTCTCTCTCTCTCTCTCTCTCTCTCTCTCTCTCTTTCTCTCTCTCTTTCTCTCACCCACATCTTTATTCTTTAATTTCTCTTCTCTTCTTTTCTTCTCTCCTCTTCCTATTTACCTTTTCTCTCCTCTCTTCCACTTTCTGTTCTCTGGCCTCTCTCTCTCCCTTTCTCCTTCTCTTTCTTATATTTAACCCCTTTCTTCTTTTTCTTCTCATCTCTTTCCCCTGACCTCCTTCTCCACCTCTTTTCCCCATTCCTCTTCCTCATTCCTCTACCCATCCCTCTCCCACATCTTTAATTATTCCCTTTTCTTCTTCTCCCCTCTCTTCCTTCTCTCTCCCCTTTCTCTCTCTCTGCTTCCCCCTCCCTCCTCCCTCCTCCCCTGTCATCACCTATTCCTAGCAGGTTATTTCCCCTCTATTCTCAGGTGAATGCACACTGAAAACACTCCCAGCAGCCCCTCTCTCCTCCCATGCTGATGTGCTCACAGCACCCAGGTTGCTGTCCAATTACCTTAAAGCCACATACACCAACACTCTGACTCTGGTTACATTCTGACACTCCTAATTCTTCTTTTTCCAGTATCTATCTCCCTCTCCCCCAAGATCCGCAATTAACAGTTCCCCCTCGGAGAGAGGGAGAAAAAGGGAGAAAGGGAGAGGGGGGGGAAATTTCTCCAGTTTGAGAGGCAACACCTACATTTGTCTTCCTTTTAACCTTGCAGAGACCCAGGCTCCCGACAGGGTGGTTGTTCCATAGAGGCCTATTTCAAAATCACAGAATCTCAGAGATAAAGGGTATATTAGATTCTTTCTGGTCCTCTTTGTATCTCAGTTTAAGTATAGATTTCCCAATGATCTGAATTGGAATGAGTTGACTTGGAAAGTAGTGAGCTCCATATCACTGGAGGTGTTCAAATGAAGGCTGGCCAGCCATTTGTCCAGGATGTTAAAGAGGGAGTTGTTAGATGATATAGGGGATTGGACTGACCTCTGAAGAAGCTTTCAGTTTTAAGATTCTATGGTTTTATGATGTTATAATATCCAGACTTTATCTCATCTCCTTCTTCCTAAAAGTTTTCAACTTAGCCATTGGAGGAATTTTTCCTTAGGAGCACATCTCTGATTCTGCATCTTCTCAAATTTTTCCCATCACTCCCTCCTTTGTATTATACTTTACCTGAGTAGAGCTGAGGACTCCAACCATCTTCAGCAGAACACAAGCTCTATGAAGGAAGAAGTCTTGCCATTTCTTGGATCTGAATCCTTAGCACCTCCTTCACAGAAGCCTTCTGCTAGTGCCTCATGAAAGAATGGCAGTAACCCTGGATTCTTGAAGACTATGGCAATGCAATGAGATCTCTGGCAGGGATCCACTAAGCTTGGAAAGGTCTATTATCCAAGAATCAGACAGGCTGAAGATGATGGGGCAAATGACCTAGAGTCTGGCTCTCAGGTGATGAATTCTTTGGCTAAGCCAATTCATGGACCAAATTAAAATAGAAGATGATACTCAGTCCTGTGCATACCCTATTAGCTGTTGCAATGACTTAGAGCAGTGGAAAGGCAGGGGGGTGGGCAGAGGGTGCTAAGAATCTAAACATTTTTAAACCATCTATAAACATTAATTTAATGGTTGTCTCCCTAAAAATGGTTTCCAACAACCAATAAATTGATATACTACTGGAACAGAAGGGCCTGGAGTCAGGAAGACCTGAGTTCAAATTCAACCTCAGTGACATTAGGCAAGTCACATAACCTTTGTTTGGTTCTCCTCATCTATAAAATGGGATAACAACAGCATCTTTCTCCCAGGGTTGTAATGAAGATCAAATGGGATAGCAATTTTAAAGCACTTAGCCCTGTACCTGGCACATAGTAAGTTCTATATAAACATTAGCTAATATTATTATTGTTGTGTTTGGCTATAAAGGAAAGCAAAGGATATAAGGAGGTTTTAACTGATTAGAAGAATATTGTTCAGGTTCTGCTTGGAGAAGCAAATGAAGATTTGGTTTCATCGTAAATTCAAAGTTTGCAAGAAAAATCATTTCGTGGGACACTTGGTCAGCTGACCTTGTACTGGTTCAGGGGAGCTTAAGCCAAAAGGGAACCATAAAGATAACTATAGATTATTTGCCAACATTTATCTCAGAGGATGGAGAAGGCAGAAAAATTCTATGAAAAATTCAATAAGCACCTCAAATTAAGTCAGAATATACTTTAATATCCTGTGACTTCAATGCAAATGTGAATATATTGGAGGATGTTGAAAAATATTTAGGAAAATATGATCAAGGTACAAAGAAACCAAAGGATTATAGATTACACAGAAACCTCATGATTAAATGGGAATGAATAGGTTTTTTTTCCCCAGGAGTTAAAAGAATTTGGATGGTTCTAACTGTGGATGGTTCTAACAATAGAATCAAAAGCCCTAAGCTGGTTCTGTCTTAATAGATAAGATGTGGACATTATTTCTGAATCAGCTGTCTAAACACAATCCAATTAGAATGAAAATCAAAATCAATGTCAAATTAGGAGAATGACTAACGATGAGAAAGTACAGTATGCTCTTAAAAGAGCTCTGACCTGTAACAAGTCAAGCAGCAAGTTACCGACCAATTAGAATAAACATAAAAATCAATGTAAAATTAGGAGAATGACTAAAGATGAGAAAGTACAGTGTGATCTTATCTGACTTGTAATGGTCAAGTAATTTATTGACATGGATAAATATGGGGTAGGTAAAGAAACAGACATTGACGTGGACATCTATTCCTCTTTGGCTGCATGGTCAGAGTTGGGGTTGCCCACCATGAGCACGAAGAAGCCAGAAAACCATTTTATTTCTTTGGGTGTTCTATCTTCGTTTCACTCCTTCAAACTCAGTTTCTGGTGAGAGACAATCTTGGGATATTTCCCTTCAGAGGCCAACATGTGGTCCCATGAAAACAATTCTTTTGTCTTTTTGTCTTGCTTTTTTTTTTCTCTCTAAGGTGAAGGAGGTAAACTTAGAGGCTTTGGCTCTGTGAATTTTTATAGGTTAGGAGACTGAACCTCTGGGAGTTCAGGAGGCTGAATCTGTACTGGGTTTTGTAGTCAGGGGAAGGAGAAGGGAATAAGGATCTGTGTAGCATCATTTATGCACCGGGCACCATGCTAAGCACTTTACAATTATTATCTCATTTGATTCTTGTAATAACCCTGAGAGATGCTGTAATTACTCCCATTATACAATTAGGGAAGTTGAGGCAGACAGAAGTGAAGTGACTTGGTTAGGGTCACAAGTAAGTGTCTTTGAGGTTAGATTTAAACTCAAGCCTTCCTGACTCCAGGACCACCTAGCTGCCTCAGTCTAGCATTGATGTCTCAAAAAACAAGGAGGGACCTTTGGGTCCCAGTCCAGCTGTTAAGACAAGGGTTCAGGGAGTGGAGCCTAGATGATGGAGTAAAAGCAGGGACTTGCTTGAGCTCCAGCACCAACCACCTCAAATACCAGTAAAATATGACTCTAAACAAATTTTAGAGCTACAGAACCCACAAAGTGACAGAGAGAAACAAATATCCCACTGAAGGCAGCCTGGCAGGCTGACAGGAAGGGTCTACCACACTGGACTGGGAGTCGAGCACAGTCCTGTGTGAGCCACAATGGCCAGGACTCGGGGAGGCCCCAACCAACTGGAGCAGACTTCAGGAGAGTGAATTACTGGCCGCTGTGGTGATGTACAGACTTCTCAACCCATAAACACCAAAGAGAAAGTAAAAGTTCAGTGGAGAAGCCTGTTGATGCAGGGTAAGAGAAGAGTGCGGTCAGGTCCCTGCCCCTGTGGTGAGATGTGCGCAGTGGCTGCAGCTGATTCAGAGGGTAATTGCTCTTGCTTTGACCTGCTTGGATTTGGGTCACAGTTTTGGATGGTGGTCCTGAGGTGAGAAATGCTAGTGTGCCAGATTTTGTAGTGGCTGTAGAGTGGGAGCCCTCCTCAGACCTCTAACAACAGCTCTGACAACATGTACAAAAACCCCAGCAATTTGGGATACAGCTCTTTCCACTCTGGAAGCTGAATTCTACTGGGGCAAAGAGCTCAAAAGTCAAGTAATTGGCTGGCAAGATGAACAAATAGAGGAAGTTCAATCAGACCATAAAATCCTTTTTTGGGGAACAAAAGGGATGGAAACATGGAACCAGAAGAAGGCAAAAAAGTCAAAACTCCTGCATCAAAATGTTCCAAGAAAAATATGAATTGATTGCAGGCCATGGAGGAGCTCAAGAAGGATTTTGTAAATTAAGTAAGAGAAATGGAGGAAAAATTGGGAAGAGAAATGAGAATGATACAAAAAAAAAACATGAAAAGAGAGTCAACAACCTGACTGAATAAAATAACACTTTAAAAAATAGACTAACTCAAATGGCAAAAGAGGCCCAAAAAGCCAATGAGGAGAAGAATGCCTTAAAAAGTCAAATTTTCCAGATGGAAAAAGAATTTTGAAAACACACTGAAGAGAATAATTCCTTCAAAATTAGATTGCAGCAAATGGAAGCTAATGATTTTATGAGAAATCAAGATACTATAAAACAGATCCAAACAAATGAAAAAAATAAAAGGCAATGTGAAATAGCTCTTTGGAAAAACCATTGACCTGGAAAATAGATCCAGGAGAGATAACTAAAAAATTATTGGACTAACTGAAAGCCATGATCAAAAAAAGAGCCTTGAAATCATCCTTCAAGAAATTCTCAAGGAAAATTGCTCTGATATTCTAGAACCAGAAGGCAAAATAGAAATAGAAAGAATTGACTGATTACCTCTTGAAAAAGATCCCATAAAGAAAATTCCTAGGAATATTATAGCCATATTCCAGAGTTCCCAGGTCAAGGAGAAAATATTACAAGCTCTTAGGAGTAAACAATTCGAGTATTGTAGAAACACAATCAGGATAACACAAGATAATGCAGCTTCTACACTAAGAGACTGAAGGTCTTGGAATATGACATTCTGGAGGTCAAAGGAGCTAGGATTAAAACCAAGTATCACATACCCAGCAAAACTGAGTATAATACTTCAGGTGAAAATATGGTCATTCAATGAAATAGAGGAATTTCAAGCATTCTTGATGAAAAACCTAGAGCTGAACAGAGAATTTGACTTTCAAATACAAGAAGCAAGAGAATCATGAGAAAGCAAACAGGAAAAGGGCAAGGGCTTGTCTGGAATGAATTATACATTTGGAGGTGAACTTGGTTGGGTTATTGCTGTATAGGAGCTGAACTAAATCTGAGCCCACTCTCCCCAGAAACTGAAGTGGGATAGGAAAGTGTGTATCCTGGAGATGTTTGGGAGAAATATTTATAATTTTGTTCTTATTGTATCTTTAAAGTAAATATCTCTTTGTAAAAGTCATTTGGCACAAATTGGTTAAATTCAATTGGTATGCTGGTCACAAATACTTAATTTAGGGAAACAACTTGTAAGGGGTTGATCAAAAGGTAATAGGGAAAGAGACATCTCCAAGACTTCAGGGCATTCCCAGAACCCTAAAGAAGAGGGGGTAATAGCCTGACTCTGGGATGGCAAACCAGAGCATTGTAATGCCAAGCAAAAGCAACTTCCCAAGGTTCAAAATACCAGCATAGCTGCTCTCCATTTTATTCAGTGAAAAATGAAGAACAGAGAAAATCAAAATATAGCATCATTCAAAATACAGCATTCACCAAGTATAATTCAATAATCTCCAAGTACTACTCCACTCCTGGACATTATAATTCATTTAGTCAATCCCAAAGACCCTCTTATAAGTACTACTCCACCCCTAGGCTATACATTCATTTAGTCAACCACAAAGCCCCTCTTCTCAAATGGAGATTAATTTCCAATCATAAGTAAAGTATGATCACAGAGATTCAATCACAGAGAACAAAAAAATCAAAATTCCCCACCCTCTAATCACATTTGAATCTACCCCAGAGTTACAACAAGCTTAAGCACAGCATTTAATACCCAAAGAGAGGTCTTTTCTTTATCTTGACCTGAGGCAAGTTCTCAGCAATCTTTGTTCCTGGGGAGACAAAGCTTAGCAAGGCCACAAGATACATTGCCAGTGTCTTCATTAATTCATTCTCTGTCTGCAGAACAGTCCTAGGACCCCTGAAAACATTAGCAAAACCCTTTCCCAGGATTTCTGTAAACATACAGCAAGAAAATCCTTCTTCAGGGCTTCTGAACCAATAGCAAGGTTCCAGAACCTCTGCAACAACAGCACTGTTCTTCACCAGTGGACAGAATTCACTCTCTGTCTGCAGAACAGTCTCAGGAGCTCTGAACCAACAGCAAGTTTCCAGGACCTCTGCAACAACAGGACTGTCTTTCACCAGTGGACAAATCCAGCAAAACAACATCAAAGCAGACAGACAAAGTACCAGCATAACAGCCATGTCTCCTCAGTCCTTGGTAGCTCTGGGTGGCAGCTCTCAAAAGTCCTGGGCAATTCAAACTGGCCCTCAGCAATCCTCTCCATCTCTCTCTCTCTCTGCCTCCAAGATGCTGCTCCCAAAAAGTTCTTCTGCTTCTCTCCTTGCTTGTGTCTCTCTAATTCAGTAATCTAATTCACATCACCAGCTCCTCCCAGTCCAGCCCTCTCTTTTCACATCAACAAGTTCATCCCACAACTGGGATTCACAAGCTCTGGGTTTTAACACAATCAATCCAAAAACCAAGCCAATACAGGGGGATCTTTAAATTCTATTACTATTACAAGCATACTCACTGCACAGTTTACATACACACTCTAATTTGATCCTCATAACAATCTTGAGAGGTGGGTGCTATTATTATCCCCACTTTTCAGATGAGGATATCGAAGTTCAAAGAGAATAAGTGACTTACCCAGGCTCACATGACTTGTGAGTTGGAGGTGGGATTTGAGCCCAAGTCTTCCTGACTTCAGTCTAGCGTTCTATGCCCTACACACAGCATCTTTTAAATTGCCCTGCCTAGAGGAGAGATTTGACAACCAAAGGCAACACTATTTTAAAACAGGAATTAATTTTCCAAGCCTTCTGGAGAAGAGGGGAGGAAGATTCCAAGTAATATCACTTCATAAAAAAAAAGTGGGAAGCAACAGAGAGAAAAATGAGTCTGCAGAAAGCTTGACACAAGACCCAATGAAACCCAACCATCTCAAGAGCATTTAAAAATGAGTCTTGAAGGACAACAAACAGATGGAAAATTGTTAAGATCTGTCAACAGTTTTACAAGAATGTATTGTTTTTTTTTTATCTAGGAAAATTAAGTCCCTCTTCTAGCCTCTTTCTTTTCAAGTTCCACAGGCTGCCTAAGGAAAGGAAAATGTCACAAAAGAGAAAAATGGAAAGAAAAGGTGGATCAGACTAAGCATAAACAGAAAAGGTAAGATGGTTTTGAGGGCACTAAGGGATCAATTCTAAAGATAGCTGAAAGATGAAAGGAGACCAAATGAGTAGAGGAAAAGAAAATCACAGATGGCTGTGATTTCAGGGACTGGTGTTTAAGAAGACATCGATAACCACCTATCCATATGTCTTTTTTCATCTCTATAAAATCTTTGTGAAAATACTCTACAACTGGTTAACATTTATATAGCATTTTAAGGTTTTCAAAGCAACTTTACCAATATTATCTCTGTTGATCCACACAACAACCCTGGGAAGGAAGTGCTATTATTACCCCTATTTTACAGGTGAAGAAATTGAGGCAAACAGAGGTGAAGTGACTTTCTCAAGGCTGGATGGCCAGTAAGTGTCAGAGGCTAGATTTGAACTTGGGTCTTTCTGACTCCAGGTCTAGAACTCCATCCTTCGGGGAATATCCTTGGTGAACATGAGCAGTATTATGGAAGGTCATGGGCAATAGCTGCACAGGAAGAGATGGAATGGATGGGTCGTGATCTGGATGGAGGATTCATATTGACAAAATCACAGATCTATAGAAGGATAGCATCAGAAATACTCTCTGTGCCTAGCATGGTAATTTACCATTTCCTTCTCCAGCTCATTTTACAGATGAGGAAACTGAGACAAACAGGGTGAAGTGACTTGCCCAGGGTCACACAGCCAGTAAGTGAGTAAGGCTAGTTATGAAGTCAGGAAGATGAGTTTTCCTGACTTCAGGCTGGTGCTCTATCCACTGAGTCACCTAACTGCCCCAATGAAAGAAAAGACTTTGAAGCCAACTAATCCAACTCCACTTTAGCATCACAGATTTACAGCTATGAGCAGAGCTTGTTGTTGTTCAGTCCCGTTGGACTCTACATGACCCCATTTGGGATTTTCTTGGCAAGGATACCAGACTGGTTTCCCATTTCCTTCTCCAGCCCATTCTATAGATGAAGAAGATGAAGGAAAAAGGGGTAAGCAATTTGCCCAGAGTCACAAGCTAATTAATAATGATGATGATGATGATGATGATAACTACCATACACTTGCAAAAGAGAAGGGGACAGATGTGAGAGATTTTTAAGTAGACGTGATAAGGTATACCGTGTTTCCCTGATAATAAGACACTGTCTTATTATTTTTTTGGACAGAAAAACAACAGAGGGCTTATTTTCAGGGGAGGGCTTATTTTAATGAACATTGACAGCAATTTTAATAAACAGGTAAATGTGAACAAAAAAATGTACCTTTATTCAATAAGCAAATCACTGGGGAAGGACAGGATGACGCGCTCACTGCTGCAGCTCTGATTGGATGCAGTTCGGAGCGCGGCATGCATTTCACGGGGGGGGGGTGGATGGTGCATACAGAGGGTACCGTAATGTAGCGTGTAGCACAGGGGATCACCTTCACTACAGTAGCAATCTCAATAGGGCTTATTTTCGGGGGAGGGCTTATTTTAGAGGAATCTTACACAGTAAGGGGAGGGCTTATTTTCGGGATAGGTCTTATTATCGGGGAAACACGGTAGCAATATATTGCCTATGGGGTGGGGTCAGGCGGAGGGAAGAGTGAAGGGTCACGCTAAAGCTCTCCATGTGGTTTTGAGTTTAAATCTGGCCTCAGACACTAACTTGTGACCCCCTCCCCCTCCTATCTCTTCAGCATTCAGAAGTTTAGGAGGAGTAGAAAAAGCAGATGATTGAGGGTTGGGGAGTGATCTAAGGTTAAGTATTGGTAGGACCAGTATAGGTCAGGAGAACAAGGGAGTCAAGGGTGGAGGATGGCCAGGTCAACCATAGAGAGAGCATTTATTAAGCACTTACTATTTGCCAAGCTCTATGCTAAACTCTAAATACAAACAAAGCAGTCCTTACCCTCAAGGAGCTTATACTCTAATAGAGGAAGAGAATTCATATAGGCAGGAGTGTGCAGGTAAATGGTTTAACAACCAGCCACATGATATACTTTTATGCTAAACAAACATAAATTTATGTTTATTAATAAATTATGTTTAACAAACAAATAAACATAGGCCTTATGTTTTAATGTTTATTAACATTTTCTCCATCATTTTCTTAAGATTAGACCAGGGAATGGGCAAATTCTAACCCTGGGGACAAATCCACCGGCCTCATAATAGGCCCAGCAAACTAAGAATGGATTTTACATTTGTAAATAAAGTTTTATGGCATTTAAAAATGTAAGAACCATTCTGAATTTGGGCACACCAAACCCACAGCCTAGTTGGATTTGGCCCCCAGGCAAGAGTTTGTTGATTGCCTCCCTCTCCAACCCTTGGAAACAAAACAATAAATCAAGACCTGATTGCCAAATTCTGAGGTGGAAAAGCTCACACTGAAAATCGAAGCCTGGGTTTGAGCTGGCTCCTGCCCACCCCAGCGATGGGGGAGATAGAAAGCTCTGGGCCTCAGGGTGGAGGCTTCTCCAGCATGTCAATGTGGTGAGTGAAGAGAAGGAGTCTGGAG
Organism: Petaurus breviceps papuanus; assembly: GCF_028583685.1. NCBI lineage: Eukaryota > Metazoa > Chordata > Mammalia > Diprotodontia > Petauridae > Petaurus > Petaurus breviceps. The sequence continues at coordinate 1,675,451 of NW_027187400.1, forward strand.
GGGGAGACCAGGTGTTAGGGAGACGCGCCATGGCTGCGGTTCTTGCTAAAATGGTGGTCCCGGGGAGGGTGTCTTCAGCCAGGAGAAGGCTAGAGAGGGAGTCCAGGTGCAGGCAAGGTGAAGAATTACGAGGTCAAGGGAGGAAAGCGAAGCCAGAGCAAGGATGATAGTCTGGGAGCAACATGGAGGGATGGCTTCCCCCACACTCACCCATATACACTCATCTTCAAACACACATGGTCTCACCTTACCATAAACATATGTGGGAGTATTCTGAGGCACAGATGTGCATTCATCACTCTATGAGGCAACATTTATTCCCTGATCAACCCCAGGCCTTCATTCACTTTCTCTCCCCAGCAGGCAAAGCTTGTTTTCAACCAACACTCAAAACAGCCAGAATTTCAGCTGCACCTCTAGCCAAGAGGCCCCATGCTGCCCTGGCATACTTAACTCAGCTTGGGCCAGACCTGGCAGGGGGACTGTTTATCCTTTCTTCTGGAGAGCTGGTGTTTCTCCCTCCCTCCCTCCCTCTCTCTCTCTCTCTCTCTCTCTCTCCCC
>NW_027187400.1:1681384-1741384 GCF_028583685.1 Petaurus breviceps papuanus
AGGGGGAATGGGAGGAGTAGGTAACCTGAGCTAAATCAAAAACAGACTGGGAAGGAGGTGGAAAAGGGCCCAAGCTGATCTCCCACAGAATGGGAGCATCTGGCTAGCCCCCAGTACCTGATGGTAAGCAAGCCTGTAATTCAGGCTGTCTGCAATTCAGAGGCTCCAACCTTCCTAGAACCTATCAGACCCTCCCTAGCATTTTATATAGCAGGAAAATGAAGCCCAGGGACCTGGCCAAGGTCACACAGCCAATTCAAGGAAGGACTGGAACCCAGGTCTCCTGACTTTCAGGTCAGGGTTCATTTTACTTCACCAACTGTCTCTTCTATTAAATAATAACAGCTCCCTGGGCTTTCAGGTTTGACGAGACACTTTCACTTATTCTGGCTGTGTGAGGGAGGAGGGGCAAGTATAATGATCCCCACTTTAGAGATGAGTAAAACTGAGACTGAGTGGGGAAGTGGTTTTCCCAGCACCGTGCAGCTAGCGGATGTCAGAATAATCTAATTTAGAATTCAGGCCCTCAAGACACAAAATCCAGTGAGATTCCTTTTTTGCCATCATGCCAAGATGATGTGTGATTTTTTTTGGCTCTTTCTGCCTCTTCCTCTGATGGGAAGTCTCCTCCCAGAACCTTGGTTTAAGGAAGGCACCCAGGCCAGTCAAGTCTCATCCCTCTCCAGCTGCACCTTAGGCCCCATCTCAGCCGCCATCTGGGCCCCATCCTCCCCATGCTGCTTCCCTTACTTACTTTCTCCCCTCCCCCCAACTCCACACATTAGAATGTAAGCTCCTTGAAGGCAGGACCTTCTCTTGCTTTCTACTTTATTTGTATCCCCAGATGTTAGCACAGTGCCTAGCGCATATTAAGCCCTTATTACATTCTTGTTGATTGACTGCCTGCATTTACAATCAAACGGAGCTCTAAATTCCACTTACAGGTTATTAAAAAACAAGATGTAATTTTCCCACCTCCATCCGAGTTCACAGGCTCCCTGAAGTGGATCCACAGCCTCCCTTTTTGGGGGAGATGGGGCATGAACTCCATGTTATGAACCTCTGGTTCTCACCTCTCCTTAGCCTTGGAAGGGCTGCTGTGTAAATGTGAGCTATACTTGACACGTGGTTTTGTTAAGTAAGTACGATTATAATAACTGACATTTCTGTAGCTCCTTCTAGTGTGCAAAGTGATTTACATACATTATTGCCTCAAAGCCTCACGATGACCCCAAGAGGTAGGCAGTGACTAGACAATGAATGAGCCTGGTGTTCATTAAGCCCTTAATATTGTACCAGGCATTGAGAGAGGGGCTTGGGAAACAAAGATAAACAAAGCAGTCTACCTTTGTTTAGGGAGTGCTGGGGTGTCATATTTGTAGCTTCATTTTTCAGATAAGGAAACTGAGTCACAGAGGGATTAATGCCCCTCAAGGTATGGATGGGATGCTTACAACAGAGAGCATGTCAAAAGTGGAATTTGAACACAAGTCTTCCTGTGTCTACGTTCAGCTCTCTCTCCACTCAGCAAAGCTCTTCAATCCCTTTTCCTTATGCTTTGTACATTTTCAATCGGATTCCAGTCTCCTCCAATGTATTTTGCCCAGATTCTTTCCAGGAGTTGGTGACTATGGGCAGGTTGTAACTGCCTGCCTAGCAAACAGGTTAACCATTGGCACTCAGATCCTGTTCTCAGCCCACATAGAAATTGTGGAGAAAATGACCTAACGGGGCAACAGACAAACAAAAGAAGACAATGGATATGAAAATCCCCCACTATTTACCCTCCATAGAGGCCCCTCCTCTGCTCATGCCCACGCACCTTCTTTACTGAAGTCTAGAATGCTGGCATTTCTTTTTGAAAGGAAGCCTGGTGCAGGATGCAGAGGGCTGGCATTAAGCACAGCTCTACCACTTATGACTACGCTGTGCCCGGGCAAGGCCCCTCCCCTTTCCTTCCCCAGCCTCAGTTTCTTAGCTTGCAAAGTCCAATACAAAGCGCCGAGCTTTATTTATTGGGGCTCACAAGGTTGTTGCTTTGGATTGAATAAGACAATATGACTGAATGAATCTTTTTTTTTTTTCATTTTTGGCTCTCCAGGGATTCACAGAGAGAGCCTTGCACACAGTAGGTGCTAAAGAGACTTTTCTGGAATCTAATAACATATGCAAATCGGTTCATAGCTGTAAAATGCTACATAAATGTCACTGCCATTACAAAGCCCATATTTTCTTTGGGTTTATTATCCAGATGAGTATTTGAATTGCTGCCCTGGAGTGCTGTCAGAGAAGGAATGAGATATTGACTTCTGCCCAACCGAGGGGAGAGAAAGACATCATCGACAACTCCTTTGCTCTCAAGAAAAGACAGGGATTTCTATAGACTCTCAGGCTTCAAAGGAGCCTCAGAAATTACCTGAGTATCATTTACAGTAGCTATAAAGCAATCTTCTTTTACAGTATCAGCCACCAGGTGGCGCCACAGTGCACAGAGCTCTAGGCTTAGAGTTAGGAAGAACTAAATTCAAATTTGGCCTCAGACACTGTGTGACCGTTGGCCAGGTATTTGCCCACCATTTGCCTCCGATTCCTCATCTGTAAAATGGGGATGATCATAATAGCACCAATCTCCTAGAGTTGTTGTGAAGATCAAATGAGGTAATAATTATACAGTGCTTAGCATAGTGTCTGATATATGTAAATACTAAATAGATGTTAGCTACTTTTTTTTGCAGGGCAATTGGGGTTAAATGACTTGCCCAAGGTCACATGGCTTTTTTTTATTTTGGTGTGTGTGTGGTGTGTGTTAAGTGTCCGAGCCTGGATTTGAACTCGGGTCCTCCTCACTCCAAGGCCTGTGCTCTATTCACTGCACCACCTAGCCACCCCCTAATGTTAGCTGTTCTTATACCTAGGATAGATAAGTGTCAGAGTGGATAGAGTAATGGACATGGAGTCAGGAAGACTCATCTTCCTGAGTTCAAATCCTGCCTCAGACACTTAATAGCTGTGTGGCCCTTGGTAAGTCACTTTACCCTGTTTGCCTCAGTTTCCTCATCTGCAAAATGAGCTGGAATAGGACATGACAGACCACTTTAGTATCTTTGCCAAGAAAATCCCAAGTGGCATCGTGAAGACTTGAACGACTGAAAAATGTTTCAACAAATTACCATATCCTTGACAAGTGGTCATGTTGCCTTCACTTGAAAGGCCCCAGTGATGGAAAAGTCCTTCCTTCCTAAGGCAGCTCATTCTGCTTTTGGGTATGTTTCCACCAGGAAGATGTCTTCTTCTGTTCTTGTGAAATTGATTTTTTGGAACCAGTTTTGAGATTTTGCATTCATTTAAGACTGTTCTGTGCTCTGAATGGAGACATTGACTCACAGTGGAGTGTCAGAATGAGAAAGAACCTTAGAATTGAAAGAGCCTAATCCATTCCAGCACTGGCAAAGGACCCCTGCAAAGTGTCCAACCTCTCCTTCAGTAATCAGAAAATCATTACCTCATAAAGTGGTTTGTTTCATTGCTGGACATCTCTCATATTAGTGCACTGGCAAGGATTAATTTATTTGTTAATATCAGTACTTTGGTATAATAAGCCTCGTGGTATAGTAGGTAGGAAGGGAAATAACACTTATTGAATACCTACTGTGTGCCAGGCATTGCGCCTTAAGCACTTTACAAATATTATCTCATTTGACCCTCACAATAGCCTTGGGAGGTAGGTGCTATTATTACCCCCATTTTGTAGTTGAGGAAACTGAGACAGACAGGAGTTAAGTGACTTGCCCAGGGCTACACAGCTAGTAAGTGTCTGAGGCCAGATTTGAACACAAGTATTTTCTTTTTCTCTTTAAAAAAAAAAACTTAGGTAGTATTTAATTTTTCTCCAATTACATATTATGAAAATTTTTTACAAGATTTTGAGTTCCAAATTTTTCTCCCTCCCCTCCTCTCTTCTGAAAATGATAGGCAGTTTGATATAGTTTATATGTGTGTTATCAGGCAAAACATTTCCATATTTGTTACAGTTGTGAAAGAAGAAATAAATAAAAAGGAAATAAAACCATGAGAAAGAATAAACTAAGTGAAAGAATATGCTTTTATATGCATCCAGAGTCCATCAGTTCTCTCTCTGGATGTGTATAGCATTTTCATTTTTAAATTAAAATTTTTTTTTGGTTGCTCTTTTTTGGGAGGGCAATTGGGATTAAGTGTCTTGTCCAAGGTCACAAGGCTAGTAAGTGTTGAGTATCTGCAGCTGAATTTGAACTTAGGTCCTCCTGACTCCAGGGCCGGTGGTCTATTCACTGCATCACCTAGCCACTCCTTGTGTATAGCATTTTCTTTTGTGAGTTCTTTGTATTTGTCTTGGATCATTGTGTTGCTGAGAAGATCTGAGTCATTCATAGTTGATCATCGTATATTGCTGATAACTATGTACAATGTTTTCCTGGTTCTGCTCATTTCACTTGGCATCAGTCTGTACAAATCTTTCCAGGTTTTTCTGCAATCTACTTGCTTATTGTTTCTTATTGCACAATAGTATTCCAGCACATTCATATACCACAACTTGTTCAGCTATTCCCCTCAATTTCTTTTTTTTTTTTTTTGCCTTTTGGAGGGCAATTGGGGTTAAGTAACTTGCCCAAGGTTACACGGCTAGTTTTTTTTGTGTGTGGGTGTTAAGTGTCTGAGGCCAGAGCCGAACTCAGGTCCTCCTGACTCTGGGGCCGGCTCTTTACTCACTGTGCCACCGAGCCGCCCCCTATTCCCCTCAATTTCTAATTCTTTGCCACTACAGAAAGAGCTGCTATAAATATTTTTGTACACGTGGGTCCTCTTCCCTTTTTTATTATCTCTTTGGGATGCAGATCTAGTTGTGGTGTCGCTGGGTCAAAGGGTATGTGCCGTTTGGTTTGCTTTTGGGCATATGAACACAAGTCTCCCTGAATCCAGGCCTAGCACTCTATTTACCACACCACCTAACCTGTGTCCTAGTTGATGCCTTCCATCTAGTAGTTGAAGTATTGGAATTGGAGTCAGGAAGACTTGGGTTTAGATCTTAGCTCTGATACTAGGTATGTGAACATACATGAGTCGTTTAATCCCAGACTTAGCATCTTCATCTTTAAAATGGAAATAATAACAGCAACATTCATGTGGTTAACTTTTATACCTCAGGCTTTCATATAATTTTATTAGTAGCCTCATTTTCACTTTTGTGTTGACAACCACACACACTTGTGGCCATGTGTAGTAGAGAAAAAAACGAGAGCCGTAATGTGTACAAGTGTGTGGAGGGACTGGTGTCCTATGAGATGATTCCCTGGTCTTGTTCACCCTGCTGTTGTAGAGAGCAACCCGTGTATTCCTTGCTTGTTTTCATTGTTTGCTTTTTAAACTAAGGTTTTGTGTTATAATTATGCCCCCAAAGCATAGTGCAAATCTTTACATTTTAAGCCCAAATGAACAAAGTGATATGTAAGTAGACTATGTAAGTAGAATACAGTGATACGGCTTAGTGAGAAAATAAAGGTGTTAGTTAAACTTCGGAGTCAGAATGTCTGCAGCCACTGTCAGCAAGGAGTTTGGTGTTAATGAATCAATCAACAGTTACATCTGGAAAAAAAGAGGAAAGTATTTGTAAAAGTGTTTGTGAATTCACTCCAGAAAATGCTAAAGTAACTTCCCAAGTGCTCCGTATCTAACGGAAGATTACAGTTTTTGGTGGTTGGGGAGCCTAAACCCTAAACCCATAGGTTCAATGTATCAACATTTGTATGTTTGACTTTTTATCCTGTTTTCTAGGAATGTAACCCTGAGAAGGTTGAAGATTGTACAACGAGTAAGAATTGTTATGAAGCTTAGATGAGATAATGAATGTAAATCTCTTTGAAAACCTTGAAGCTCTATATAACCATTAATTATCTTCATCATCATCACCACCATCATCTTCTTTTAATGCTTTTTTTAAGGACTGGGTCTCCCAATCTTGCACATGCTGGAAGTACAGGGGCCACTCATGCACCAGTTCAATCCCACTCTGATTAGCCTGTCAGCTTTGGCCTACTCTGTTCCACCCTGGGCCAGTTTGCCCCTACGTAGACAATCTAGCCTCTCCCACAGGGGCTGATTATATTAATACCGAACTTAGTTGTTGTTCATCCTTTGTTCTCAAAGGGGAACAATGGCACCTTGACTCATGTGTGAATTGGATTTAAGTGAGGCAGAGTTGTGCTAAGGCATCAGCCTCACTGTCTCCTCCAGAGTCATGAAATCCAGCAGCAAGACCCAAGTCAGGATGTGCAGACAATGAGTTGCCCTATAGCAGCAGCTCAGACCTACTGAACTCAAGAGGTGTGTCAGCCCCCTCTCCCCAGTAGTTAGGATTTCAGGAGCATACCACCCTGCCTGAAGTGTTGAATGCAGGCTCATCCTCTGAAAGAATCTTAGGGACCACTCTAACAGCAGATTGGATGATATACACACATACATACAGACATATATCTACATACACATATATGTATATATATGTACTTCTTATTTCCACATAGTTCTAACCTTCTACTAGGTGTTTGTATTTTGAGAGCTTTTCGTTCTACATAGTTTGTAGATTATGAATGTTTTCTAGGGTAACAGTGATTAAAAGTGTGGCTCTTAAAATATTTTTGTAGTTCACTGTAATGTCCTAGGGATGATGGGCAATAATGCTTTCGTTCCAGGCCTGTCTATATGCTGAATTCTCAAGGATATTTTGAGGTTTGCATTTGTAATACAGAAGTTTGTCATCTGGCAGTTCATGAAGCATAGTGAGCCCCTGGTGTATAATTCTGGCCACTTGATCATGTCTTTCTAGGTATTTGGTAGGTGCTAAATTTTTGCAAAACCTGCAGTGACATGTTGCTTAGTTTGTACACTTTCCTACATCGATCAATACGTCCAGGATCCTTCATAATGATCTTTCTGGAGTTTCTGGTAGCAAAGAGCTGATTCTGTATCACTGTCAAGAAGCCCTTTATTTCTGTAAATAAACCTGCTTGACTCAATTCTTTGTTCCATTTTTTTTCCCCCGTTAAGGTATTGTCAGTTGCAGTTGTGTTTCCTGCCCTGATTCCATTCTTGAAACTTAAGCCATTTCTTAGACTCCTTCCCATGGTAGGCTTAGATCAGTTACAGTCAATAAGTCCAGGAGCGTTTGTCTATTACCAGCCTTTCCCTTTGTGTTCTGAAGCAGCATCCCTTTGTTTAGCAAGTATTTCTGTATATTTTTAACCTGCTTGTCACTGCAGGATCAGAATAACTGTCACTCCTCTTCCTCCTTTTTTGATGAGAAAATGTTCATCTGTCTTCTGCCTTTGGGTGGTGAGCCCTGTGTTGTGTTAATATCATACTAGTTTTTGCTTAGATGCTTTCTAAATCCATTGAAAGGTCGTTTTACTATGTAATAAATCAAGACTCTGTTAAATGCCAGGTGCTGCGCTGGCCACTATGTGTTAGGTGTTCAAGATACAAAGAAAAAAAGTGAAGTAGTTCCTGCCTTCAAGGAGCTTACATTCTAAGGAGGAAACACCATATACCTATGTAAGTATATAGAAAACACAAAGGAAATGAATGCAAGGTAAATATAGAGGAAAGGTTCCAATAGCTGTGTGTGTGCGTGCATGTATGCGTGTGTGTGCGTGTGTGTGTTGGAGGGGCAAACAGAAACACACAGAAGACTGACATTAAGGAGGTGTTAATTGCTCTGCATGTGTTCTTCCTGTTCAATTTTCACTTCAGGAAACCAATAATTTCGGTGACATCTGTAGCCACTGCTTTCTCCCTGATGACTTACTGTTCCATGAGCTTTGCCTGGAGGAGACTGAGATATCTGTAGCTACCATCTCTGTCCACTGGATCCACTTGACTCTCTCACGTGAGGTCACACTCTTCAGTCTCTTTCTCTTTGCTGTTCACTGAAAGTCTTACATGTATCAAATCCAAATGATACTTTGATATCATTGGAGAAAGTTTCTGTGAGCTGGAGGAACTGTTTTAGTGTGGGTTTTTTTTTTAAAGAAATGAAACATTATTGTTATTGAGCATTTTTATAGTGCTTTAAGGTTTGAAAAGCTCTATAGGGGGAATAAAAAATAAATATTTATATAGTGCCTACTGTGTTCTAGGCACTGTGCTAAGTGCATTACAAACATTATTTCATTTAATTCCCACAACAACCCTAGGAGGTAGGTGCTATTATTATCTTCATTTCACAGATATAGAAAACAAAGCAGACAGAGGTTAAATGACTTGACCAAGGTCTTACAATTATTAAATGTCTGAAGCTAGATTTGAACTCAGGTCCTCCTGACTCCAGATCCAGTGTGCTATCTCTCTCCCTCTGTCCATATAGCTGTCTGTCTGTCCATCTGTCTTTCTCTATTCATCTGTTTATTATCTATTTTATTTGTTTTATTATCTCTAGCCATCCATCTAGCCATGTATTTATATATCTATCCATCTATCTATCTATACCTATCTATCTTTATCTAGTCATATACTCAACTATATGTCTGTTGATCTATAAATCTACCTGTCTATTCAACTGTCTCTAGCCATCTATTTCTATCCATCCATCTATCTATCTATCTATCTATCTATCTATCTATCTATCTATCTATCTATCTATCTATCCGTCTGTCTGTCTCTGTCTGTCTGTCTCTGTCTGTCTGTCTATCTCATCTATCTAGTTATCTATGTATCTTATCCATCTATCTATACATATCTCTATTTATCTACCTATCTCTATCTAGCCATATATCTCTCTCTCCTTCCTTCCCTCCATCTATCTATTACTTTATTCACTCTTTCATTCATTTATTCATATCTTGTATTTGTTTGTCATAACTGAATCTATGATTTCATCCCTGGAGAGAACTCCTGGTGAAGGATGTCTTTTTTTCTGACACAAATCAAGCATCATCCCTATAATTTATAGTCCTAGAGTTGCCTAGTGTGCTGAGAGGTTAAGACCAGAGTCGCAAGGCCAGCATGTGCCTGGGACAGGACTTGAATCTGGATCATCCTGAATCTTAGGTCAGCTTTCTATCCACAGTGGTTTTCAGTATTAATTGATTATGACCTTGGAGGGACATTGGAATATTGGTACTGGGTGGATGGAGCATAGGACTGTTAAGATACAACTTTGTTAATAGAATTCTCCCATCTATTGGGTTGTAAGCTGTCTTCCTCTACATCCATCCATGAATTATACTCTATAGACCTAAAGACAACATTCTAATTCCTCTTCCATGTGACATTCAAATACTTGAAGATGGCCATTCCATTTCTTTTGTTTTCTCTTTTCTGATCTAAAGTACTCCCTTTTCCTTAAACCAGACTCATATGGCCTGGTCTCCAGTCCCTTCATCATCCTGATCATCCTTCTTTGGAGCTCAATAATGTCATTCCTAAAATATGGTACCCAGAATGGAATACAGCTCTCCAGATGGAGTCTGAGCAGCATAGAGGGCACAGTTCTCCCCAAGAAAGAACCTTAGCACTTTGAGGGCAAAAGAGAGTGGTTTGCCAATGCTTGTGATTTGGCTCCTTTGAAAAGTCCCTGCTAAATTCTGCCATTGCTCATATCCAAATTGCTGAATGGTCTGGGATTTCTATGGTAGTATCCCAATCCTCCCACTGCCTGGGTGACTGGGAACTAGCAATAGGAGAGGCCCCAACCCAAGTGTCCAGAGTCTTTTCATATTGTCATGAGTGTGAGAAGGGAAAGGAAGGAGATAAAGATGATGGCATCTGACTCCATACAACGTTACTGTAACGGGAGGGAAATTTTAGCTTATGTCTCTACTCAGTTTTTACATGTGCTTTTTCCAATCTTCTTCCACTTTATGAGGATGAGGATACTGAAACAGTGATAGATGGCTATTAGGTGGCCCAGTGGGTAGAGCACCAAGCCTGGAGTAAGGAAGTCCTGAATCCAAATTTGGCCTCGGGCATGTAGTAGATATATGACCCCGGGCAAGTCTCTTAACCCCGTTTGCCTTAGTTTTCTCATCTGCAAAATGAGCTGGGAAGGGAAAAAGCAAACCACTCAATTGTATCTTTGCCAAGAAAACCCCAAATGGGGTCATGAAGAGTCAGAGAGACTTAAAACAACTGAACAACAACTGAGGCTTACAGACTTACCCAAGGTAAAATAAATGAATAAATAAGTAATTAAATACAGAGCCACACAGCCAGGATGTGTCAGAGGTGGTTGAACCTAGAGATCTTCCTGACTCTAAGCCTTGCTCAGTATCCACAATGAGGCTCTCTGACCCTTAAAGGCAGTGGATATCTTTCCCTTACTCTTCCTGGGCTCTCACTGTGGTCATGCTGCCTGCCCCTCACCTCCTCTCTATTATTACTCCCATTTGGCAGATGAGGAAACTGAGGCAGATGGTGATGAAGTGATTTGCTCAAGGCCACACAGCTCATGAGTATCTGGGGCAGGATTCAAACACAAGTCTTCCTGGTTTCCAGTCTGATGTTTGCTGAATTCTCTCACCTACTTGCTGCATGGACAGCGTGGCTATTTTGAGCCAAGCAGGCTGGGTGGGGGTAGGCACAAGACCATTAGATTTGCAGCCTGTGAAGCTGGCTTCAGGTTCTGAGTCTTCTCCTTATTTCTGGTGTGATGTTTCAGATATCACAGAAACCTGAAGTCAGAAGGGACCTTGACGGCCATCTGGTCCAATGTGTATGGGTGTCAGAATGCGCTCTGCCATTTCACTGCCTGTATGAGCTGGGGTAAATCCTTTCACTTCTCTTGGACTCAGTTTCCAGGGTCCACCCTTGGGAGAAGCACTGTGGCCAGGTAGGGGGAAAAAGTGGGATTCAAATCCAGTGTCTAGAGACACAGAAGCCTTTCCCCCATCCCATTCTAGCCTCTTCTCTTGGCCATATCCTCTCCAGATATAATGGAAGTAGGTTAGTAGCAGATGAACCTGTTCCAGCTGATCACAGCCATAGGCACGGATGTTTTATTCATCCTACATCATGTTTGATTTGTTGTGTGTGTGTATTTTTTCTCCTCTCCTGACTATTTGGGAAAATCTCCTCTGATTGAGGAAAAAAAAAAATCTATCTGCCTATTGACTTTTGCCCTGCACACTGTTACTTGTCCAATATTGATTTTGCTTTAATCCCTTCGCCCTTGAGAATCTCCTGGCCCTTCCCTGGTCATTGTAGGACAACTCTAGGCCACAAGGGTTCCTGGCAATGGTGTTATCTGCGCTGCCAGGCCCGTGCCATTGTCTAAGGCAGGGGTGATGGAGGTACTTTGGGCTGACGGGCACATAAGTAGAAAGCAACTTAATTTATTGTTGGAGGGTTTTTTTTTAAAGAGAGAGAAATATAAACCATTCCACTTGACTGCTTTTTAAATTAAGGACAGGGAACATAAAACTCCATTCAATAAATAAAAAAATACAGATATACTTGAGGTTTATATTATTGTAAGTCAAGGGAGAGAACAGAAGGAGGAGGGAGGAATGAAAGGGGGAATAGACAGAAAGAGAGACAGGCAGGAAGGGAGACATCCTTCTATGAGGTAGCGTGCATGACTATGGTCTTTTGGGATACTTCCAAGGAGTCATGATTTCTTGGAAAAGGCTTTCCTTCCAAGAGCATGGACTGTAGCCCATCCATGCCTGCCCATTCTAGGGCATTCTTATTCATCTATCAGTCCTCCATAGGGGACTTTCCTGACACACTGGAGGCTTTCCTCTAGGGCTTTAATATTCCACAGATGCCAAGGAAAGGTAGTAGGGCTTGGTGAATTGAAGACCTGTCTCAGAGTTGGAGAGATCTGGGTTCAAGTCCTGCTTTGTGTCTCTGTGTGATCTGCATTGTGCTTAAGGCAACTCTCTAAGATGACAAATTTCAGAACAATTACTGATCTGTATTGAGAGAGTCGCTTTCTCACCGGGAGGTCCCTGTACTGATGAAAATATGGTGAAAAATATATTTGGTGAAAAAAATATTTTGGTGAAAATATATTGATGAAATCACAGGTACAGAAGAAATAAAAAAAAGAAAAAAATGTAGAAAGATCTAAGGAATGCTTGGCCTGTTCATCGGTGGCCCTTTTGCTTTGTTCTGGCCCCTTTCTACGTTTTCAATCTTCCTACATCTAACACCTAATGCCCACCCAGATGCTCTGCCATCCAGTGACACTGGCCTCCTGGTTCTTTCTAGCACCAGACCCTCCATCTCCTGAGTCCAGGCATTTTCAGCGGCTGCCCCCATTCTCGCCTCTGCCTCCATCCTCACCTCTTCCCCCATCCTTGCCTCTGCTTCCTGGTTTCCTCCAAGTCTTAACTAAAGTTCACCTTTCTGTAGGAAACCTTTCTTTATTCCCCTTAATGCTAGTGCCTTTCTTCTGCTGATTATCTCCTCTTATCACATATGTGTACATATATGTGTACCTGCATGTATATTTACATATGCACACATCTCTATATCCTGTTTGTATCTAAAGGTTTGCATTTCATCTCCCCCATTAGATTGTGCAGTCCTTACTCTAAGGGAGTTTTCTTTGTATCTCTAGCTCTTAGCGTAAGGCTTGGCACATAGTAGGTCCTTCATAAATGTTTGTTGACTGCATGCCTGCCAGTCTTCCTCTTTCCCTGCCATTCTTGATCCCATCTTTTTCCCCCACTTCTTGCTTGTACTATTCATCTCTCCATTGCCCTCTGGGCCACAAGCTATTGAGATGCCTCTGCAAGTGTAGGCTTCATGATTTGTAGCCAGGGAACATCAAGGGGAGGATATTGGGATTCTCTGAAAAGAGCATGTATGAAAATGGGCTTGTGTTTCAGGGAGTCACTCAAGATTATTGACAATGCCATGCAGTTTCCAGAATGAGATCCAGTCCTTTTTTCCCTCCACCTCTTATGATTTTGGGTCCCATCCCACTTTCTGTGTGTATCATTCTTCCAAGACCAATGCACCTATGGACACTAGCTCTCTGGGTCTCCCATCTGGATACATGCAGAAACTGGACAATAGCCATTGTTCTTCCACTTGTTTCTTCTTGTGTGGATTACTCCAAGGCCAGTTCCTTTTGACTGGTTGTGAATATCATGAAGAAAGCTTGACAGTTCTCTTGGATTTGAGGAAATCAGCACAATGCCTCTTGCAAATGGAAGGCATCAGGAAGATGTCACCATCCTTAGGGAGGCCTTCTTGAGTTTAGGCATTTCCCAGAATGACACTGGAGGCTATCAACATTGAAGGCAAATTATCATGTTTGTGCTTTTATGACTGCTTACTACTCTGGTTCAGGCCCTCACCGTTTCTCACCAGTAGACTCCTAGTTAGCCTCCATCTCTCTCAAGCCTCCCTCCCCTCTGATCCACCCTCCACTTGGCTGCAAAGGAACTTCCTTAAAGCACAGGTCTGTGTTACTCCCTGCCCAATAAACTCAACTGGCTCGCTTCTGGTATCAACTGGACTCTTCTCTATTCTTCACATACCTATCTTTCCATCTTCATTGTATGTTACTCCCAATTGCCCCAAACTGAACTTCTCGTTCCTCCATTTCTCATCCTCACATCTGGCACTGGTTACTCCCTATGATTATAATCGACTCACACCTCCCCCTGCCCTGTCCACCTCCTAGAATCTCTTGCATCCTTCAAAACTGCTCTAGCAACACTTTAGGCAGCTAGTCTGTCAACAAGCACTTATCAAGGGCTTACTGTGTTCCAGACACTGTGACAAGCCCTGGAAGTACAAATAGAAGCAGAAAGACAATCCCTAACCTCAAGGAGCTTACATTCTGTGTGAGTGTGTGTTTCCTGTTTTTAAAAATAGTATTTTTTATTTTTTCCACCAATTACACATCAAGACTTTTTTTTTAGAATTCATTTTTATAAGATTTTGAGTTCCAAATTTTTCTACCTCCCTCCTTCCTTTCCCCTCTTCTGAAAATGGTAGGCAGTTTGATATAGTTTATCTGTATATCATGTAAAACATATTTCCATATTTGTCACAATTGTGGAAGAAAAAACAGATCCAAAGGAAATAAAACCATGAGAAAGAATAAAATAAGTGAAAAAAAAATGCTGTTTTGATCTGCATTCTGAGTCCATCAGTTCTTTATCTGGATGTGGTAATTTTGTCCTTTGTGAGTCCTTTGTGATTGTCTTGGATCATTGTGTTACTGAGAAGTCATTCACAGCTGATCAGCTCATGATGTTGCTGATACTGTGTACAATGTTCTCCTGCTTCTGCTCATTTCACTTTGCATCAGTTTGTACAAGTCTTTCCAGGATTTTCTACAATCTGCCTGTTCATCATTTCTTATTGCACAGTATATTACATTCTTATACCACAGCTTGTTCAGTCATTCCCAATTGATGGACATCCTCTCAATTTCCAATATTTTGCCACCACAAAAAGAGTTGCTATAAAGATTTTTGCACATGTGGGTCCTTTTCCCTTCCTTATGACCTCTTTGGGATACAGACCTAGTAGTGATATTGCTGAATGAGAGGGTATGCACAGTTTGATTGCCCTTTGGGCATAGTTCCAAATTGCTCAAGCAGCTTACATTCTAATAGAGGAAGACAATGCATACCAGGGGACTGAAAAGGGAGGAGGGGAAGGAACAAAAGTACCTTGTTCTAGGGAATAGAAGGGCAAGTCTTGTGGAGAGGAGTCAATGGCTCATCCTGGAGAGGGATGAAGAATAAAGTGCTCCTGCTGGCTGATTATTAAGGGGAAACTGGCTGGTGGGGGCTTATGAGGAGGATAGACAGGAAGGTAAGAAGAAAACAAGCATTTATTAATCAACTCCTGGGCACTGTGCTAAGTGTTTTATAAATATCACCTCCTTTGATATTTTGGGATAATCACTGGACTGTGTTGTCACTCCTCAGGCCCTGTGAGAATAGTGTGAGCTACCCAGACCCTTTTGTGTCCCTCTGGGGACCCAAACTATCAGTGCCAATACAAGTCGGGGAGTGTTCCCAGAGAGGGGCTACACTTATGTTTGTGGTGTTTCCCCCAATAGAATGAGACTCTATGAGAGTAGGGATTGTTCTGTTTTTTGTCTTTTGGTCCCCAGTGCCTACCACAATGTTTGGCACATAAGAGACACTTGATCTATATATATCCTGCTGTAATGATTGATTATTTAATCATCTGGAGACTTTCCCTTTAGTCTGGATGAAGTGAAGGCAGATGCTACTTTTGGCCCCCAGACTTGAAGCTTCCTAGCCTTGAACTCAAGAAAGGAGCTGAGATGATACTTCAGAAAGAATGCAAATAGGGATAAAATCCCACTCACTTGGTTGTGATGCTTAAAAGAGATTTATTGGGCCCAAGAAAATGAGGGCCTTTTGGCACTCTCCTTGGCTTGGCCTCCAAACCACTGCAAAAACAAAGGATTCTTTGCTCTTGGCTGAGAAATCACATCTCTGAGGCAGCTGAGACCAAAGCACCCATCTGTGCGTCAATGATCAAGATAACTTCTTGTTTTTTCCACTGTAATACTTTATTGATTTTTTTAAAAGTCATTATTTATTTATTTATTTTTTGCATTCTTTTCTTTTTAAATTTTAAGTTCCAGTTTCTCTTTTTCCCTTCCACTTCACCCCCACCCACTGAGAAGGCAAACAATATGATATTAATTATACATGTGAAATCATGCAAAACATATTTCCATATTAGCCATATCACAAAACACAGCAAAAAAATAAAGAAAGCGAGAGCATCATACCTTAATTTGCACTCAGAGTTCATCAGTTCTCTCTCTGGAGGGGATAGCATTTTTTCATCATGGGTCCTTCAGAATTGTCTTGGATCATTGTAGTGGATCATCAGAGTAGCCAGGTCTTTCACAGTTAATTATCATTACAACATTGCTGTTACTGAGCATAGCCATCTGCTGGTTTTTCTCACTTCACTTTGCATGGTCATGTAGGTCTTGCCATGTTTTTCTGAAACCACCCCCTTCATCATTTCTTAAGGTATTCCATCATAATCATATTCCATACCTTGATCAGTCATTCCCCAATTGATGGGCATCCTCTCAATTTCCAATTCTTTGCCACCACAAAAAGAGCTGCTATAAATATTTTTGTGCATACATATCCTTTTCCCCTTTTATCTCTTTGGGCTATTGACCTAGTAGTGGTATTGCTGGGTGAACCGGTTCACTGGACTAAATATTTTTTAAAAGTCCCAGGAATGATTGTTTGATCATAGGAGATGAGGCTGGCTTGCAAGTTTCAACACCTCCAAACCTTACTGTCTAATTCAGGGGTGGGGAACCTGTGGCCTCAAGGGCACATGTGGTCCTAAGGGTGGAACAGCTAGAATGTTGCCTCAAAGTGCTAGATGGGGGGGTGGGGGGGGAGGGATGCTGACAGCTTTTGTGGAAACAATGGCTCATTGATTATAGGGTGCCCTGGGATTAGGAAAACCCCTCTACTTCTGGGCAGTTAATGATCTTAGAGATTCGCCTAGATTTAGAGCCTAGAACTTTGCTGTTGTTCAGTCATTTCTGACTCTCCATGGCCCCGTTTGGGGTTTTCTTGGCAAAGATACTGGAGTGGTTTGCCATTTCATTTTATAGAGGAGGAAACTGAGACAAACAGGGTTAAGTGACTTTCCCAGGGTCACACAGCTAGCAAGAGCTTGAGGCCAGATTGGAATTCACAAAGAGGAGTCTACCTGAATCCCAGGTCTGCCACCTAGTTTCCTGAGAACCTAGAGCACTAAGAGGCTAAAGCAATTATCTATCAAAGGCTTCAACCAGGTCTTCTTGGTTCCAAGGCCAGCTCTCTATCCACAAAGCCACACGCCTTTTTAACATCTAATTAGCAAGAAGACTTAGTTTAACTAGGAAGTCACCAGATGTCCAGAGTAACCCCTTGCCCCATCCCTCCCTTCTTCCTCATTTTTTTCCTGCTTGTTGGAGGATCCTCAAGTTTGCACCCTGGGTCCTTTGATTCCTTTCCCCCACAGTGGGGCATCTTTTGCCACACTCCCTACTCTCATCTTCTTGGGCCAGGGGCAAACATTCCTAGTCATAGTTTTGCCTCAGAGTACATAAACTCACTTGAATATTAGCTTAAGTACAATTTGGCAGCTAGGTGGCGTAATAATGCATAGAGTGTGGGACCTGAGTTCAAATTCAGCCTCAGACACTTACTAGCTTTGTAACTCTGGGCAAGTCACTTAACCCTGTTTGCCTCATTTTCCTCATTTGTTAAATGAGCTGGAGAAAGAAATGGCAAACCATTTCAGTATCTTTGCCATGAAAACCCCAAATGGGGTCAGGATGGGTCAGACATGACTGAACAATAACAAATACATTTAGAAAGCTCAGCCTGATGCCTCTGATGCCCTATAGAAATAAAGAAAAGTTATATAATGTATTCTAAACCAAAAGTTTTGGACTATCATTTTTTTTTTTTAATCCATTGCCTGGATTAGTTGCTCAGATCACTTTTTCTGGTGATATGCATAACTGAGAACCAAGTGTTCCCAAGAGAACAATTGCTTCATCACTTTCTCTTTATTCTCCACTTTCCTTTGGGTAGCTAATAGTCATAATTACATTTCAACATTCCAAGTCTTGGAGGTTTTGCCTGGGGAGGGGTGGGGGGACGCCCACCACTAGCAGAGATAACAAAAACCTCTCTGTGATGGATGAGATGGCTTTGAGAACCCAAACAACTCATCACTCAGTAGCCAGCCTTAGGCCAGCAAAAATAGAGCTTTCCAAGGTAGCCTGGGCTGCCTCTGGAGGTGCTGGCTTGGTCCCTTCTCCCTAGAGTCTTCAGGCAGAAATGGGATGTCTACTTGCTGTAGCGGCAAGCACCCCAGCGTTCCTAAGGGTTTGCCTCCACCACAGGTTCTTGGATCTGCTTTGTTAAAGGAAAGCAACTCAAAATGGGTTAACAAGCTTACTTTAATCAGTCAGACATATATCGTTTACCTTGTTCAGGGGAAAGAGGTCAGCACCCCGAACTTCAAAGCATACAGGCAGAATTATCAAGACAGAAACAGATCAAGTAGACAGATTTCCAAACTGTCCAACCATTACATCCATACCAAATCAGCATCTGGGTTTTTCAAAGCCGGGCGGGGGGGGGCTCTGGACAACGGCTTCCCAGAATACAGATCAAATCACAGAACACTTCTCAAAGCAAGCCCCCTAAACAAAGCTACACATCAGGGCTTATATAGCCTTCTCCTGGCTCAGAGAATGTAACAACCTTATTGACTCACTGGCCAATCAAAAAGTATCTACTGAAAAACAAGCCTCCCACCCCAGGCTTCAGGTGCACTTTAGCCTAGGGGCAGGGAAGATCTTTAAAATTTACATTCGCATTACACTTGCTGGGGGCTGTGGCACATTGAGAAGAGTCCAAGTTTTGGAGTCAGAGGACATGAGCTCAGATCTTGGTTATGAACACTTACTACTTGTATGACAATGAGCAATAAGCAAAGTCCTTTTCCTTGTCTAAGACTAAGGTTCCCCATCAATAAAATAGCATGGTTGGACTAGATGGTCTTTAAGTTTTTCCCCCAAATTCTAAAAGCAGATAGGTGGCTCAGTGAAGAGAGTGTTGGACTTAGAGACAGGATAGACTTGAGTTCAAATTCTACCTTACACATTTACTAGCTGTGTGACCTTGGGCAACTCACTCAACCACTCTCAACCCAATTTTCCTCATCTGGAAAAGGACGAGGGTACTAATGCCCCCTACCTTCCAGGGTGATTGTTGTAATCAAATGAGGTAACATGTAAAGTGTTATATCCAGGAAGTCCAAATCTAATCTCAGATACTTACTAGCTGTGTGACCCTGGGCAAGTCGCTTAACCTCTGTTTGCCTTGGTTTCCTTATCTATAAAATGGAGATAATAATATCTCCTGCCTCCAAGGGTGGTTGTGAGGATTAAAATGGTATATCTGCATAGTATTTAACACAGTGCCTGGCATAGAATAAGAACTATATAAATGTTAGCAATCATTATTATTGTTATAAATAAGATTATTATTTTAAAGAATTGTTGTTGGTCAGACATTTCAGATGTATCTAACTCTTCCTGACCTCATTTGGGGTTTTCTTGGCAAAAATCCTGGAATGATTTGCCATTTCCTTCTCCAGCTCATTTTACAGATGAGGAAACTGAGGCAAACAGAGTTAAGTGGCCTGCCCAGAGTCTATTTTACATCTACTGCTCTGCCTGGTTTCAACTCCACAGAACAAGATGCTCCCACCAAGTAGCCCTGGTATTGCCTCTCCCCTCTCTCCATTTTCTGCTTTCTTTTGTGTGCTGTCTCCTGCTCCCTCCCCCCCCCCCAAGTGGTAAGCTCCTTGAGGGCAGGACTGTCTTTTTATTAATTGTATCTACAGCACTTAGCACAGTGCCTGGAACATAGTAGGGGCTCTTTAATAAATGTTGATTAGATAGGATTAGATAGTTTAGATAGTCCCTTTCTGCTCTAGATGTAAGGGATTCCTGTCCGGGCTGGAGTTGGACAGGATGACCTCCCCAGGGCCTATCCAATTATAAGATTCTGTGTTCTGAGCCTTTCCCCACTGAGACTGGTCTTTGAAGGACAGCGCCGTGGCTGGACAGCACCTACTGACCTTGAGAACCCAGGGTGGCCACTACCCCAGGGGGTATCATAGGAAGATTTTGACTTGGGTGTGGAAGACAAACATGAAAAATTAGCAAGCCTCATCCCCTTTCAGTGGGAGGCAGGCGCCCAACAGCCTCAGAATGCATCACCCGTCAGTCTTTCGTGTTGCTTTTCATCCAGAGAGTCCACTCAGCCATGTAATAACAATTGCAGTCTGTGGACTGGTTCGAACTCATCATACCTGTGTCTGCTCTGGGCGAGTCTGCCAAAAACGTTTCCTCTGTTACTGGATGTGGTTGATTTTTGTTTTGACTAAACATTTGTGCCTTTAACTGAGACCCCTCTT
The DNA here is from genome assembly GCF_028583685.1 of Petaurus breviceps papuanus. Classification (NCBI taxonomy): domain Eukaryota; kingdom Metazoa; phylum Chordata; class Mammalia; order Diprotodontia; family Petauridae; genus Petaurus; species Petaurus breviceps. Next base: position 1,701,383 of record NW_027187400.1, read on the forward strand.
TGTTCCTTTGGAGTCCCAGTTCTCTCTGCCATCAGCCCAGGAGAGGCAGGAAGGACAAGGGCCTTCCTTGATACCTAAACAGCCAGGGACTCTGGGCTGTCCTCTAGGGATCACCGTAGCTTACATGAGAGAGGCTTAGTACACCACACACACACACACACACACACACACACACACACACACACTTGGTATTGGATGAGTTGTGCAGAGGTAATCTTGATCCTGCCAAGAAATTGACCACCCTTTAGTGGAGGGATGGTAGGGGATTGAGGGCCAAGCCAGGACCAAAGATGGACAGAGATGGAGAGGGAGTATCCGGCTCCAATACTGTCTGTGGTCCTTAATGAAACCTTTGAATGCTGTATATTTCCCCAGGTCATGTGCAGGTTGGAGAAATGGTTCTCAAGTATTGCTAAAAGTATTTCAATCAACCACTTAGGCACTGGCTCATACAATAGATGGGCAGGCAGTAAGAGGGAGTTAAATGGAGCAATCCCTTTCTTTACTTGCCTCCTCTCCATCCTGCCCAGCTTCGGGATGAGAGACCAGGCACAACCATTATTTTCCATTTTTTCAGCCACAAGTAGACGAGCTCCTGAAAACGGAATCCCTCCTCCCCTTCCCTCCCTGCAAATGCAGTCTGGCACCTTCAGCTCAACCAAGACCTGGGGTGGGGTGGAGGGAGGGAGAGTGTGGGGTCCCAGGCATCAATCAATATCAGGATGTCTGACTTCAGAGCTCTTAGGAGATGGTTGATATGTTTGGCTTATTCCTGTCAGATCTCCAAGCTGAGAGATCAAAACAACAGCCTGTCAAGGCTGAAGAATTTTTCTGCTCTCTCTGCCCAGCAACAAGGGGAACTGGGGACAGAGCTGGGTCTCTGGATCCTAGTACCCCATATTGAGACCTGGAAGAGAGATCCTTAGGGCTCATGTAACCCAAATCACATTTTGCGGATAAAGAAATGGAGTCTCAGGGAGAAGGCCCATAGATTTGGAGTTGGGAAGGCTCATTGATTTCAAATTAGGAGGGACCTTAGAGGTTATTGAGTCTGACCCCCTCCCCCGCTTCCATCCCTCCTTCCCCCTACTTTACTGATGAGGTGAGTATTATGATGAGGATTAGGTGAGTCCCTAAAGAGGTCAGGTGACTGACTTGCCCAATGTCATAGCTTAGAGGTCTCCTAGTTCAACTCTCTCATTTTACAGATGCAGAAACTGAGTCCCAGGGAAGTCAGTCCTGGCCCACAGTCCCACAGGCAGAAAGGAGCAGAGTCAAGTTCTCCAAGCCCAAATTCAATCTTTTTTCTATTGCCTGATGCTGCCTCATTCTATTTGTATCCTTTGGAATAGAAAAGGAGTTTGTAACCTGAGGGACTCCAGGAGAGACTTGCTGCCTCCAGAATCTTCCTCCATGCTCAGTTTGAGGCCACACTTTCCCCTCTACTCCTTTGCCTCATGGTCGGGAAGACTCCACATTAGATGCCTATTAACTTATCTTAGGCAAGTCTCCTAATCTCTTGCCCTCAGTTTCCTCATCTGTAAATGAGGCAATTGGACTCAAGAGTACCTAAGGTCCTTCCCAGCGTTAAATTCACGATACTGTGATACTTCAGATACACACCATTTGTCATGAGCTCCATCTTATCCCCAGCTATAGATCTCAAATTTCTGGACATCTTTTAGCGGTCAGGGCCTACTTTCTTTTCCTCTACTGTAGTCGGCTGTTTACCCTCCCTGCAGCAGTAGGTTTTGGCACCTACAAGGGGTTATGTCCCTCAGAGAACTCTACTTCGTCAGCATTTGGTTTTCAGCCCTCTCTGGTCCTCCTGGGGGATGTTGTGTGTCTCTTTCTGGGTCAAGGCTGTTAGTTAGCCCTATTCAAGAAGGAACAGTGGGACCCAAGAGAACCCATCCTCTCTCTTTGTTCCCAGGAGAGCAGCTTCTATTGAGAAGAGAGATGGGTAGAGAAGGGCCACTGTCTATGGGACAAATGGGGATTTGGGGAACTGGACCAATATGGCTAGATTCCTAGGCAAGGTGGCCACTGATGAGATTTCATCCCAGATCTGAGGTGAGACAAATAGCTCTAATATTCTCACCCTCCATCTCAGTCCTCCATATCTACTTACTACTAAGGAAAGAAATAGTTCCTTCTCAGTTTATTATTCAGATAATGGACTATAAGTTCTCTGAGGGCAGAGACTATCTTATTTTTGTTTTTCTCCTCCTTCCCCTCCCTTCATCACCTAATGCACTTGTACCTAGTAGGTGCTTTTTGATCCATTAAATTAATGGATCTCTATAGGAGTGCAAGACCCACTAAATCCATTCTTTCTACCTCCAGTTCCCTTCATATTTGTATGGTAAAAGTCATATACCCAATTGACAAGCACTTAGTAAATGATTATGATGTGTTGGAGACTTTGCTAGGGCATGCAATAAAACAGCAAAGCCAGTCCCTGCCCACAAGGAGCTTATACTCTGATGAAAGAGATAACAGGTAGAAACACAGGCATAAACAAAAAGGCTTAAGGAATCAATAGAAGGTAGTCTTAGAAGAGGAAGGTACTAGTAGGCTTCCTGTAGAAGGTAGAATTGGTTTTTGAAGAGGTAGAGGAACTAGAGGCCAAATTGCCAACATTCACTGGATTATGGAGAAAGCAAAGGAGTTCCAGAAAAAGCATCTTCTTCTGTCCCTCTGACTACACTAAAGTCTTTGAGTGTGTATATCACCAGCAAATACGGCAAGTCCTGAGAGATCTGGGAGTACCAGATCATCTTACTTGTCTCCTGAAGAACCTGTATGTGGGTCAAGAAGCAACAGTTAGAGCTGAATATGGAACGAGTGATTGGTTTAAGATTGGGAAAAGAACATGACAAGGCTGTATATTGTTACCTTATTTATTTAACTTACATACAGAGTACATCATGTGAAATGCCAGACTGGATGAATCAAAAGCCAGAATTAAGGTTGCCAGGAAAAATATCAACAATCTCAGATTTGCAAAAAATGCCACTGTTGGCAGAAAGTGAAGAGGAATTAAGAAGCCTCTGGATGACGGTAAAAGAGGAGAGTGTAAAAGTTGGCTTGAAATTTGACATTAAACAACAATAACAACAAATACTAAATCTTGGCAACTGGTCCCATCACTTCCTGGCAAATAGAGGGAGAAGAAATCAAAGCAGTGTCAGTTTTATATTCTTGGGCTCAAAGATCACCGAAGACGGCGACTGCAGCCATGAAATTAAAAGACGTTTGCTCCTTGGAAGAAAAGCTATAGCACATCTGGATAGCATACTAAAAGCAGAGACACCACTTTGCTGACAAAGGTCTGTATAGTCAAAGCTACGGTTTTTCCAGTAGTAATGTATGTCTATGAGAGTTTGCCTATAAGGAAAGCTTAGTGCCAGAATTGAAACTTTCAAATTGTGGTGCCGGAGAAGACTTTTGAGAGTCCCTTGGATAGCAAGGAGATCTAAAAATCAATACTTAAAGAAATTAATTCAGGTTATTCACTGGAAGGTCAAATACTAAAGCTTAAGCTTAAGTACTTTGGCCACATAATGAGAAGATGGAACTCACTGGAAAAGACCCTGATGTTTGGAAAGTTAGAAGGCAAAAGGAGAAAGGGACAGAAGAGGGTGAAATAGATCATGTCATGGAAGCAATGGACATTAGCTTGGTCAGACTTTGAGAGAGTTGGATGCAATGCCACAGCAGAAAGTGGGACTGAAACTGAGTCTTGAAGGAAGCCACAGATTCTAAGAGGCAGTGATGAAAAAGGAGAGCATTGCAGGAATGAGGACCAGCCAGTGCAAAGGCCTGGAGCCTGGAGATTGGGTGTATGTAAGGGAGTGTGTAAATGGACTGCCACGACTGGACCTCAGAGGACCTAGAGGGGGGTAGGATGGAGGAAGACTGGAAAGATAGGAAGGAGCCAGATTGGGAAGGCTTTTAAATGCCTAATACATTATCTTACCTCTAGATCCTAGATCTAGATCCTGTAGGTTAAAATGACCATTAAGGGAAACTGACAGAGGTGAAGAGGTATGCTGGAAAAGGGAGCCTCCAATCTGAAAGGAGACAGAGATGTTGAAGGGCACTCAGCCCCAATCTCATCTAAGTCTAGGGGTATGAGGATGTGTATAAAAGCCAGCCAGGATTTTCTCAGATGACTCTACCTTCTCTCATAGCCTGGTAGAGTATTCCTAACAGCAGCCTCTAATGTGTTGGGCCCTGGGTAAATCCCCAAATTATAGATTTAGAGACCACCGAGTCCAACCTGCTCATTTTACATTTGGGGAAACAGAGGCAGATAGCAGTTAGGTGACTTGACCAGGGTCACACTGCTAATAAGTGTATGAGGTGGAATTTGAATGCAGGTCTTCCTGATTGCCAGTCCTAACTCTGATCCAGGACTCCATACTGTCTCCTAATAATAGCTAACAGGTAGGCGATGCAGTCTGTGGTGTGCTGGATTTGGATTCAAGAAAACATGAATTCAAATGTGACCTCAGATACTTACCAGCTATGGGACTCTGGGCAAGTCACTTTACCACTATCTGCTCAGTCTCCTCATCTATAAATGGGAATAATAACAACATCTATTTCCCAGGGTGGTTGTGATATTTTCTCCTCATAACTCCCTCTGTGAGATAGATATCAAAAGCATCATTAATGTGGGGGTGAGAATCCAGACCTGAGCTTTATTATGGTGGGGGGTGGGAGGGGGAATTCAGACCTGCAATTTTACTCCCTGAAGAAACTGCTAATAAAGTCCATTCACCTAAGCAGATAGCCACCTCCTCTGTACCTAATGGCCTTAGAATGCTGCCCATAGACACTGAGAGGACCTCCCTAGGGTGACACGGTGGGTGTGTTAGAAAAGGGCCTTGAATTCAGGTCTTCCTGAGTCCAGATCCAGCTCTAGACATATCTCCGTCTGAACGATGAGAACACGGACTTGGAATGTTCAATCCCACGTCCATGCTCCCCTAATAGTCAGGGTCAGAAGTGGGATTCAGAATAAGCCCAAGTCATGTGTATATCCTTCTCTCCTTCCCCCTCCACCAGTCTGGAGTCTTTCCTAAGGCCCTGCCAGAGGAGAGCTGAGTGCCAGGTGCCAGGTCAGCTAGGAGGGAGGATTTGGACTCTTTCTTGATCTCAAGTCCAGCCTTTTCCCCACTTCCCCAGAGCTCCATCCCCTCAGCAAAGCTTGGCCAGAGCTGAGGAGCTCCTCTCATTGGCCTCCGAGGCCCTCAGGGCAGTGGGATTGTCTCATAACAGCCTGTAAACTTCAAAACTTTGGACAGTAAAGAAGGCAAAAGAAATTTGAGCTGTCCGATGGCAATGAGATTGCCAGGAAAATGTACTTTTCTGTGTCCCTGGATCAGTTTAAATCTCTGGGAACGAAAAAGCTAAAAAAATAATGTATACGTATATATCAAGAAGAAGCCCCAGGCCTGAGCTGTCCACGTGGCATCTGCTGGCTTCAGCAAGCGAGATGCTTTTTCTTCTTCAAGACAGATGAGTAAGCTGCTCGTATCCCAGAGCAGGAGCTAGCATGGGTCTGGGAGCTTCTGCAGCCTCCTAAAGCACTGCTTTCAGCATGCCCCTTCCACCGCTCACAAGTTTCTGATGGCTCCCCAGTGCCTATAGGAAATGCTCCAAATTTCTCCTCCGTTTGCCTCCGTTCAAGGAGCTCTGCCAATGGCCCCAGCCTCCACATGCTGTCTAATCTTCCCATCATCCCCCAGATCATCTCCCTGCTCCCAGCAGACTTCCCTACTCCTCCTAATAGCTCTTTGCTTAGGCTTGCATCCGAACTCTTGGCCCTGATCCTTCATGGCTGAACTTGAGGGGAAGGAAGCCTTTTTGGATCCCTTCTCTCCCCCGACAGTCAGGTTCATACCTATTTATAGGTGGCTTTCTCCTATCCCACCCTCACCCCCATGGAGGTGGCTTCTGGGCAGAAACAGTTTTTCATTTTTTCTCTGTAACCCCATAACCTTAAGTGGTTTCTTAAACACAACAGGCATTTAATAAATGCTAACCGGATTGCCTGGAATTCCTGCTCCCCATGGAGTAAGAAGAACTCTTGATTTGTCAGAAGATGTAGCTCAAATCCAGAATTTGCCACTTCCTAGTATGGCTACCCCAGAGGTCAGTCTTGTTTCTTTCTCTCCTGAGTTTGTTGTTTTGTTTAGCTGTGTCCAACTCTTCATGACCGCATTTGGGGTTTTCTTGGCAAAGATCCTGGAATGGTTTTCTGTTTCCTTCTCTAACTCATTTTACATATGAGGAAACCGAGGCAAACAGGGTGAAGTGACTTGCCCAGGGTCACACATCTAGTAAGTGTCTGAAGTCAGATTTGAACTCAGATCTTCCTGAATCCAAGCTCAAGCACTGAACCACCTAGCTGCCCCCTTGCCGCAGTGTCCTCTTCTTTAAATGGAGGCATCACAAGGATTATTCATCTTTTCTTGTCATGGACACTTCTCTGACAGGAAGCCCTTCCCAGTCCCTCTTAATCTGAGCACTTTCCTTTTGTTGACGGTCTCCAAGTTACCCTGTCTATGTCCTGTTTGTGCAAAGTTGTTTGCATGCTGTCTCCCACATTAGACTGGCAGCTCTCTGAGGGCAGGGACTGTCTTTTGTCTTTCTTTGTTTCTCTGGAGCTTAGTCCAGTTCCTGGCACATAGTAGGTGCTTAATAAATGACCAACAGTCTGATGAAACCTATGGCTCCTTCTCAAAATAACTTTTTCAAGTAATTGAAGGAAAGCTAAATTTCAGTAAGAAAATCAGTGAAAATAAAGCTGTAATTTTTTCGCCATCCAAGTTCATGCAGAGACTCTGGGTTAAAGGCCTACTGGCCTAGAGGATCCCCAAGACTCCTTCTAGCTCTAACATCCCTGGCTCCCTCCTCCTGGTATCTCTGAGCTCTGTGGGGCAGTGATCAGAACACTAGGCCTGGAGTCAGAGAACCTTGGGGTTAAGTGACTTGCCCAGAGTCACATAGCAAGTGTCAAGTGTGTGAGGCCAGATTTGAACACAGAACCTCCAGAGTTGGTGCCTCCTAGCTGCCCTCAAAGAAGAAGCTCTTTGAGGCCAGTGACCATGTCTTGTTCTCTGCATTCCTTTCCCTTCCACTTTCCCCCACCAATATGGCCTCCAGATCTCCTGTGGGGTCTCTCCCAAGGCCCATAGCAGCTGAGAGATGAGTGCTCTGTCAGCAATAGGGAAATTAAGTGAATTAGGGTTAATTACAAGTTCTCCTTTCATGAGGCAAGGCCCATTTCATGTGGGGAGGATGAGCAGTGGGATGCCAAAGCTGTGTGTGTAATCATTGATTTGCAGTGGCTCCCCTGCAGAGTCACACTGTCTACAAGGGGCCCGGCCCCAGATACAGCCAAGGAGAAGACTCCCTCCCACTGAGAACAGCTCTCCTCTGAAATCCTCCTAGCTCCTCAGGGCCCCCAGCCAGGCAGGGTGTGTAGGGTTCTTCTTCTGCAGGAAGCCTTTCCCAATCCACCCAGCTACTGGTACCCTCCTTCCCAAATTGCTTGTGGCAACTTGGCATTCACTCACTGTGGATTAATGCTGTGTGTATTTTCATATGAATTTGCTGTTTCCCCCATTGGAACGTGAATTCCTTGTGAGTAGGGGTTGTTTCTGTCTCTGTGCTTGTATCCCCTGTTCTAAGTACATAGTAGGTACTCAGCAAGATATTGTTCATTGATTGATTCTGAGCCCGAAGGGACCTTAGAGATCTCTTCCAATGGCCTCATTTTATAGATGAGGAAACTGAGGCCCAGCGAGAGGAAGTCATTCATCCAAGGTGTAGCGGCAAGCACCCCAAGCATCCTCAGGGTGTCTGCCAACACAGGTTCTTGAATCTGCTTTGATAAAGGAAAGCAACTCAAAATGGGTTAACAAGCTTACTTTAATCAGTCAAACATATATTGTTTACCTCATTCAGGGGAAAAAGGTCAGCACCCTAAACATCAAAGTATACAGGCTGAATTATCAAGACAGAAACAGATCAAGTAGACAGCTTTCCAAACTGTCCAACCATTACATCCATACCAAATCAACATCTGGGTTTTTCAAAGCCGGGGGGCTCTGGACAATGGCTTCCCAGAATCCAGATCAAATCACAGAACACTTCTCAAAGTGAGCCCCAAAACAAAGCTACACATCAGGGCTTATATAGCCTTCTCCTGGCTCAGAGAATGTAACAACCTTATTGACTCACTGGCCAATCAAGAAGTATCTACTGAAAAACAAGCCTCCCACCCCAGGCTCCAGGTGCACTTTAGCCTAGGGGCAGGGAAGATCTTTAAATTTACATTCCCATTACACAAGGTCACATAAGTAGTGAGATTCTTATCTGGGAACTAAACTCCTGGCCTCTGCCTTCAAGGATCTCTCCCTTCTATCATGGTGAGGCCTATGCCCTACTGTGATAGCAGATCTCTCCTGCACAGAAGGGTCTGTAGCAACACTCTTTTTTTCAGGAGGTAAAGCTTTCCAAATGGCACCAGAGGCACTGGGGGAATCACCATTCCCTTCTGTTCAACATAATTCCTTATTTAGTGACATCCTTCAGAAATCAATCAGTCAACAAATCTTTATTAAGTACTTTTTTTTTTTTTTAAAGCAATTGGGGTTAAGTAACTTGCTCATTTCTGGGTGTAGTGCTAAGTATCTGAGCTCGGATTTGATCCCAGGTCTCCCGACTCTGGGGTTGGCGCTATTACTCACTGCGCCACCTGGCCGCTCCTATTAAGTACTTCTCATAGGCCAGGAACTATACTTGGTGCTGGAGTTAGAAAGCCAGAAATGAAACAGGCCCTTCCCTCAGGGAGCTTACCTTTTATCAGGGGAGACAAGTACACAAATGTGTATATACAAAAGAATTACTGGGTCATTTATGAAAGATAAGAGTGTCTTGCTTTTCTATTAGTGCCCCTAGCACTTAGTCCACAGCAGGTGCTTAATAAGTATTTTTTTTTCATTTATTCGTTCTATTTGGAGAGACAACACGTATACATATCAGCTCATACAAAATAGATGTGTAAGCTGACACCCTTACAAATGCAAAATAAATATGCTAGAAATTGAGAGGAGGTGCTAACAATTAGGGGATCCATTAAGGCCTCATGTACAAAGCAGCTCTTGAGCTGAGCTTTGAAGGAAATGAGGAAGTGTAATCTAGGCATGATAGATAGCCTGTACAAAAGTGTGGAGGTAGGAGATGGGATTTCACGTGTGAGAAGCAATGGAGAGGACAGTTTGGCTGGACCATCCCATGCATAAAGGAGAGTCATGCATAATAAGGTTAGAAAGAGAGGCCAGAACTAAGATATGGAGAACTTCAGATGCCAAACAGGGGTGTTTGCATTGGGTCCCAAAGTTAATAAGGAACCACTGGCAGTTATGGAGAAAGAGGGTGAAAGGGAAGTCTTCCTCTGATGGCCTGCCATGGTGTGGTGGTGACCTTGGGTTCTAGGAGCCTTTGATAGCAGGTCCTATGAATTTTTAAAGGCTAAGAGTGTATTCCCTTTAATAGTCCTGAAAGTCTGTCTACTGTCTGAGAATTAGGGTCTAAGTTGGGGGAGACTCATCCCCTAGTTGGTCATGGGCAGTGAGGTGGAGAAGGTGATGCATTTTTGTCCACAATTTACCAGTTGTAAAGGATTTTAATTCTAGAATTTATTGAGGGATGATTCATCGCAGTGATAGCTTTATTATTGTTGTTTGGTCTTGTCTGATTCTTTGTGACCCCATTTGGGGTTTTCTTGGTAAATACACTGGAGTGGATTGCCATTTCCTTCTCTAGCTCATTTTTACAGATGAGGAAACTGAGGCAAAAAGTTAAGTGACTTGTCCAGTGTCACCCTGTTAGGAAGTGTCTGAGGCTGGATTTGAACTCAAGAAGGCGAGTCTTCCCAACTCCAGTCCCAGCACTCTATGCACTATGGCGCCACCTAGTGTCAGCAGAGGTGAGTAAACTATGCTGTATTTTATCCAGCTATACCATTTCTAAACCTCTATGGCTGTGTACTGGTGTTCATTATCCAAATCTCCTTCTTATCTATAGAATCTCAGAATTTCAGGGTTGGAAGGGTCCCCAGTGGCTATGTGATCTGTTCTGTAACTAAAAAACAGAAGTCCTGCTAACCCCCCCTGACAAGTGGCCCTCCAGACTTTTCCTGAAGACTTTAATGAAAGGAAATACAGGACTTCTCATTCCGGTTTTGGAGGGATCCCATTGTTAGGAAGTCTTCCATTACGTTCAAAGCATAAACTTGGTCTTTTGAAATTTCCACCCAGTTGCCCTTATGTTAAAATCTAATTCCTTGTCTTGAAATCCTCCACAGAGAGACCGCCCAAGGAGGGGAGGGATTACTTCCTATTAAAACACAATGGAAATGCCAACTGGCATTACTTGGCTTTTGAGGTAGCCTTTGATTTTCCTTTCAGCTGGATGGTTGCCACTTGGTGGGGCACAGTTCTTGGTATACAGTAGGTGCTTAATTTTTTTACATTGAATTGAATATATCAGTTACTTTTCAACCACCAGTGCTGGCCATCCTTTTTATTCTTCCACTCCCACTCCCTCTTTTGATATTTAAAATGGTTCACAATCTGACTCCAGCTTCTCTTTCCTTTCACACTCAGCATTTACTGGTCTACCTGAGGTTTCCCATATACATTCCTTCTTTGTATGTTTATTCTTAAAGACTCATCTGACCATGACCCTACATTGTTCAAGAAACTTCAGTGGATCCCTATTGTTGAGAGCATAAAAAGTTGGATATGAGAGGAAGACATCTGACCACTCCCTTTGACATCTATGCCCCACCTAGCATCTTTAAGGGACCACAAAGTAAGGGACAACTGGAAAGAGTGCTAGCCATAGAGGCAGAAGAGATGTGGGTGTGAATCTCGACTCTGACACGAGCTGGGTGACCATAGGCAGGCAGGCAACTAGCCTGACTTAATTAAGTGACTTCTATGTGCCAACTCCTAAGTGCTGGGGGAGTCACTTCATTTCTCTAAGACTTTTCAGTTTTCTCATCTGTAAAAAGGGAATAATCTTGAAAGTACCTACTTCACAGGAGGTCTTGTAAGGAAAGTATTTTATTAAACTCTCACTTACTGTGTGGACTGACAGTTTCCTCATTTGTAAAATAATAGCTAACATTTATATAGCACTTACTGTGAATTTTATAATTATTATCTCATTTGATCTGCACAACAGCTCTGGCAGGGAGGTGGTGTTATTATCCTTATTTTATTTATTTATTTATTTTTTAAGCAATTGGGGTTAAGTAACTTGCTTAAGGTTACATGGCCAGTTATTTCTGGGTGTGGTGCTAGTATCTGAGCCCGGATTCGATCTCCAGATCATCCCGACATTGGGGCCGGTGCTCTTACTCGCTGAGCCACCTGGCCATCCCTAAGCAATTGGGGTTAAGTAACTTGCTCAAGGTTACACGGCCAGGTGTTTCTGGGTGTATTATCCTTATTTTTAAAGATGGGGAAACTGAGGCAGAGATTAAGTGACTTGTCATGGGTGATCTTCAAGGTTCCCTTTAGTTCTAAATCTATGAGCCTCTGAGCATAATGAAGTATGAGCTATTATTATTGCCCTTTGTGATGCTGTCTGCTCCCCATCCTTCACCACTCCCTTTCCTCTTCCACCCTCACCTTCTATGTCTCCAATTGCCTCATGGTCTCTCTCCTTTCCCCATCAAGACCTGCCAAAAAATGAATCCATTCCCACTGAGGGGAGTAGACTTCATATCTGCTTCTGGTTTCTGTGGGAGAAGGGCTAGGAAAAGAGAAAGAAAAAAAAGGAATCATGCAGGTGACTTGGTGGGGAGGAGGGGAAGGGAGCTTGAAGAAGTGAATCAGAAGTTGAATTTGGCGAAGAAAATTTTGGGAGAGATTGAGGAATACTCTCTCCTCTCCCATATACTAGTCTAGATTCTGCACCTGGGTTAAAAGGGGAGCTGAGTCAAGGGCAATTGAGGAGGATATGAAAGGACCAAAGAGAATCAGTGAATAAGACCCAAAGAGGAAGACTCATGAAGGAAAAGAGGAAGGCAGTTGTCAAAACAAGGCAGGCAAGAACAGGGAAGGGAGCAATTAGAGGGAGCAGAAAATTGATAAAGTGGGTCACTGGGTGGGGCAAAATTGGTGAAACCAAGGGAGGTTGGTTCCAGGCTGAAGGAGAGTTGGACTTGTGATTAAGGAAAGAAAGTGGAGGGGTGTGGTCAAGTTACTAATTGGATGTAAACATTTTAACCTGCTTTGGACTCTCTGGACCCCCATGACTCAACTGCCTTCTCACCATGGAGTATTAATTTACATTGCTACCCCAGAGTTGTCTTTTATGTGTTGTCTTCCCCTTTAAAATGGAAGCTCCTTGAGGGCAGGGACTGTCTTTTGCTAGTATTTATACCTACAGTTCTTAGCACATAGCCAGCCCTAACAAAAAAAAGTTTGTTGCCTGCCTGATTAAGTGTAAATGCCCACAAGTAATTAAAGAACAAGGCAAAACAACCAAGGCTGAAAATATCCATTGCAGACTAGGAGACATTATACAATGCCTTGCGTGGAGTGGGTGAAGTTTATATTTCTCCCCCGTAACTAAGTAAGTGAGTGTTATAAAGTGTAGGCTGATCTTCTTAGAGAAGAGAGTAAAGAGCCTCGAAGAGCAGTCTCAACACACTCCAGGTTCTTAAGGAGAATGTAGTGTTCCTGAAGAAAACAAGATTGAGGTTTTAATTTGGGGGGAATGGGGGGGGGAGGAAGGATCTACAGCAGAGGAGGGAAGACTTGACCCTTGTTGGATTTTGGATAGTGAAAGAATCTTTACACAGGGGAAAGAGGAAAGGGACAAGTTCATAATACAGTTAGAGCTTAAAATCTTGAAGACACTTTCCTGGACTCTCTCAGGAGCAGGAAGAAACTGTTCATCCTTCAAATGATGACACAGTAGAGTCTAAGTGGTGCCATAGTGTACAGAGTGCCGGGCCTGAAATCAGGAAGACTCATTTTCCCCAAGTTCAATTCTGGCCTCAGATACTTACTAAGCTATGTAATTCTGGGCAAGTCACTTCACCCTGTTTGCCTCAGTTTCCTCATCTGTAAAATGAACTGGAGAAGGAAATGGCAAACCACTGCAGGATCTCTGCCAAGAAAACCCCAGTGGGGTCACAAAAATGAGCGAACAACAAGAGTCATAGAAGCTGTTAGGAGAGATCATTCAGTAAGGGTCAGAAGAAAGATAGGACTGTTCTTGTTCAGTCTTGTTCAACTTTTTGTGATGCCTTTTGGGGTTTTCTTGGCAAAGATACTGGTGTGGTTTGCAATTTCCTTCTCCAGCTCATTTTACAAATGAGGAAACTGAGGCAAAAAAGTGAAGTGACTTGCCCAGGGTCACACAGCTAGTCGGTATCTGAGGCCTGATTTGAACTCAGGAAGATGAGTCTTCCAGACTGGTACTCTGTGCAATGTGCTGCCCCAGAAAAGGAGAAGTAACTGGTGATTCCTTGCTCAGGGTTGCAACTGGTACCTCAGGGGCATTTGTTGATCTCATAACAAAGATATCTGTTGACTTCCCAGGGCAAATAACCAAGACATTATAGAGAACTTCTTAACACTTATCGGAACAAATCCTCTTCTAGTAATTTACATGAGAAGTATAAATGATGTTCCCAGATGGAATTCCAAAAGTATTGTCGTTAATTTTCAAGTCTTAGCTAAGAAACTGAAGAACATAGGGACACAGGCTGTTTTCTTCATTATATGCCATTGAAGGCAAGAGATGCAGAAGAAACAATGAGTTTATGGAGGTCAAGAAAGAGGTTTCTGTGTGAGAATTTGGATTTCTGGACCATGATTTAAAGTAAAAGGATGACTTTCTGGCCAGAGATGGAGCATATCTAACAAAGGATGGTAAGAATGTATTTCCTGAATGTCTGACAAATCTGAAGCAAAAAGACTTTAGACTACAAAGGAGGAGGAAGGTAGAAGACTGCCTGTGTATATTTCCCAAGCTTAATACCACAAGCAGGAGTAACAACGAAGAAAGAACAATTGAGACACCCAGAAGTTCATCAGAGACAAAAATAGAGAAAGGAACCAGTGGTAAAATCCATGGTGTGAATCATCTTTAGACACATTCCCAGAATTTAGGTAATAAACAAAAGGAACAGTAGGTCCTAAAACAAGGAGACAATTTTGACCTCTTAGTATCACTGAGAATTGGTGGGAGTGAAAGTCATATATGGACTAAAGCTTTTGATGGAGAAATGCTTCATTTAAAAGAAACAGGATTAGTAAAAAAAGGGAGGGGTAGGTAGCCTTGTATATTAAGATACTATATTTATGCCAGGAAATAGAGGAATCAGAGGGGGAAAGGATGACAGAAAGTATTTGAATGAAGGTCAAAGGAGTGAGAAAGAGATGATTTTAATCGTTGGAATACTACAGACCACCTGGACAGAAAGAAGAAATAGATGAGGAATTTGGCATACAGGCATGTGTCGGTATGACAAGGGTTATTTAGAAATATGCTGGATATTTTTCTTTGCCTGAACTAGAGCTACTGCTAACTTCTGGACTTACCTTAGTGATAATTTCATCCTTCAAAATGTGGAGGAACCAACATGGAATATTTACTTCTGGATCTGATTCTCACTAACAGGGAGGAGCTGTTTGCTGGGGTGGAAATGATGAAACTTTGGAGAGAAGTGACCACTCCCTCTTAAGATTTGTGATAGAGGTGTGGAAATCCAGGCTCATTCTGGCACTCACATGCATTTTGGGAAAGCAAATTTCAAAAGATTTGAGAAGAAAGAGAGGTAGGATATTACGGATTAAAATGCTACAGGGGAAGTGAGCCCAAGAATGAAGAGGGATGTTCATAAATAAATTCTGAGAATGCAAAGGGAAATAATTCCAATATGGAGAAAGTGCGATTTATCTGAAGAGATGGATGTGGATGCAGAATTTCCTTCCTTCCTTCCTTCCTTCCTTCCTTTCCTTCCTTTCCTTCCTTCCTTCCTTCCTTCCTTCCTTCCTTCCTTCCTTCCTTCCTTCCTTCCTTCCTTCCTTCCTTCCTTCCTTCCTTCCTTCCTTCCTTCCTTCTTTCATTCCTCCCTTCTTCCTTTCCTCCCTCTCTCCATCACTAAAGCCACTGGTTTTTGTGATTAAGAGACCACTGGCAATTTTGGAGACAGAAGTTTCAGGAGGCTAGAGATCAGAGGTCAAGGTTCAAAGAATTGAGAAATAAGTGAGAGGAGAGGAAATAAAGACAGCTTTTCCCAAGAGTTTGGTTGTGAAAGGGAAGGGAATTACTGGGGCCATGTTGGGTGGGGTTTTAGGTGGGATAGAGAGGAAATGGAGCAGGGAGGAGTCCCTGGGTCTCCATCAGGTTTAACACCTCCACAGGGGCAGAACCTCAGCTTTGGGGGGCAGATGTCTTGTACCCAACCCTTATGCTTGAGAGTCTCCTTTTACTTTCTTTTGTAAGCCCCAAATGCTCTTCGTTCCCAAATCTTGCTTCTGATTGAATTCTGCTACTCTTGGGAACTGTCTTTCATCTTTTGTCTAGTCTCATTATGCAAAGCAACGCTCTCTGCATTATCCGAAAGACACTGTAACAACAAGGCTGCCAGGTGATGAAGGCTCCCATTTTTCAGAATGGATTCTAAGTGCATCTGTCTGTTGTTATCTTCAGGTGGGGCAGTTTAAATTTAAAACCTCCTACCTGCACTAAAGGAAATTGATGTTACAGCTAATGGGATACCAGCCCTTAAGAAGAATACATACTTAAAACAGTTAACTGCTTTCCTCCACTGCTCCCCTCCGTTTTGAATTGTCTGTCTACCTGGGGATTTCTGGAAGCTGAAGGGCATGGAGAAGCTAGGTATGTCTGGATGGGGCTGCTGCCCCCCTATTGAGGGGGACTCAAATCCAAATGTTTGGTTAAGGATGTCACTTCGAGGGCTGATCCCAAGTTAATGAACTATATCTTCCTTTCTTCCCAATTCCATCTTCCTTCCCCACCCCTTTTCCCCAGTCTGGGTGGGAAGTAAACTGATACTTATTCACGAAACTCCCCTTGGGAGTATTTACATCTTAAGAGATGAGATGTTAATAGTGAAATTTCAGGCACTGGGATAGTGGGAGTGGAGGAGACAGATTTTTTTTGTTAGGAGAGAACATTCACGTGTCCTGCTGAGAGTTGTAGGATCTCAGGATCAGTTAGATTTTAGAAGTAAAAACGTCCTTAGAAATCATTTTGGTCCAACCCCCTCATTTTACAATGGGGAAACTGAGTCCCAGAGATGGGAAGAGTGATTAAAAGAAGGGTGGTGGTATATTTCTTGACTCTAATATTTGGAGTCCAAATCCTGGGCTCTTTCCATAGCTGCAGGCAGTCCTCTATTGGCTGCTTCTCAGGTGGGAAGAGCTAGATTTCCAAGAGTGGGAAGGGATGTTGGCCTAAACCCTTCTGGTCCCTTGGGAAGTGGCTGCAGTGATGGGGAGAGAAGGACCACAAGCCATGCAGATCATAGATGGAGAGCTGAAAGGCATCTCAGAGATCATGTGGTCCAATCTCCCTATTTCACAGATGAGGAAACTGAGATCCCGAGGGGTCTCAGTTCTAAGTTACTTGCCCATCTGCAAAGCCAGCTCTAAGTCCGGAGCTTTTGCTACTGGGCACTGACCTGTGGATACTCTCCAAGGGACTTCTAAGTGTCTGTGTGTAATTAGCACCAGGCCTGCTTTTCTCCTTGGGAGGATTATCCTCTCTTCCTGTGATGGGACCCTTTCCCTTCTCTGAGGGCCCTGTACTGTAATGGGGAGTCTGGACACCCGGCTCCTTTACTAGTCTCAGCCTTTTAAAGCACTGTGTCTGTGTGTATCCTTGGGGTCAGAGTGGGGATTTGGGCTACTGGATTTCTTGGTGTCCCTGCAGTCCTGTCTGTCCACTGAGGAGAACTGCCCACCTGCAAGATCTGGGCCCACCTTTGGCCTGGTAATGGCTCACCAGGAAAGCCTCACTCTCCAAAGTTCTTCCCCACCCCCATACCCCCCAATGCCAGAAATTCCACCATTAGAGCATTTATCCTCTGGGTTTATCTTTCCTTGCCTTTCTGAGTTCCTTATTAGATACAACACCACCACCCCCCTCCCGATGTTGCACATTTAGTCCTTCTGGTCTCAGAGTCAAAGACAAATCCCACCTGTGTTGCTTGGAGCCCGGTCCTGATAGAGCCACCACTGAATGAATGAATGTCTGCTGATTCACTTCACTTCTCTTCACTTCATCTTTTCACCTCTCCTCTTCATCCCATTTTTTCACTTAACTTCTTCTCTTCATTTTTTCACCTCTCCTCTTCATTCCATTTCTTCACTTCACTTCTTCACTTCATTTTTTACCTCTCCTTTATTCCATTTCTTCACTTCACTTCTTCACTTCATTTTTTACCTCTCCTTCATTCCATTTCTTCACTTCTTCACTTATCATTTTTAACCTCTCCTCTCATTCCATTTCTTTACTTCACCACTTACATTTTTCATCTCTCATCTTCATTCCATTTCTGCACTTTATGTCTTCACTTCATTTTTTCACTTTGCCTCTTTCTTAATTTCTTTGCTTCATTTCTTCACCTCACTTCTTCATTCCACTCCACTTCACATCACTTAGTTTCACTCCTTTTTACTCTGATAAATATTTATTAGGCAGCTTTTATTTGCTAAGAATTTCACTATATAGATTGGGGGAGGGGGTATTCAGTGGGCTTGCTGTTTTGGAATGTGGGGTGGGGAAAAGGCAGGGAGAAAAAATTGTAACTCAAAATCTTGTGGAAATGAATGTTGAAAACTAAAAATAAATAAAAATATTTTAAAAAATAAAAAAAAGAATTTCACTATGCGCTAGAAATACATATATTCCTTGCCCTCAAGGAGGAAGGGGAGGGAGAGAACAAGCATTTCTTAAGTGTCTACTATGTGTCATGCATTATGCTAAGGAGTTTACAAATGTTATCTGACTTGAGGTCATATGGGGGAGGGGGTATGGACACAGATAGATAAATACAGAACACATACATAATCAATACAAAGTCATTTTGGTGGCGGGCAAGAGGAACTTGGAGATCAAGAAGGGGCCTGTGGAGTAGACCGCACAGATGCTGGGCCTTGAATAGGGCTAGCAGGAATCCAAGAGACCAAGGGCGAGGAAGGAAAGCATGACTGTGCAAAGGTCTGCAGGTGGGAGATAAAATGTTGTGCCAGTTTATTCCCTCTGTGGATCTTGTCTAAGCACAGGGCTGAAAAACACTTCACCTTTCTAGGACTCTGGCTATATCTGTCTCTATCTTTCTCTCCCACCTCCCCAAACATTAAGACATTAGTGAAAGACAAGTCCACATAACCCTGGGAGCTCCTGCTTGGGAGGTGAATGGCAGAGTGGTGGGTCTCTGTGGGGAGGGAGAGAGTTGGACAACATATGACTCTATTAAGCTCAGCTCTTAATAAGTGCTGATATTTCATGAAGTTCTGTTTTGCTCAATCAATAGCAGCCAATTTCAGGCAGTGGCATGTCAGCGGCATGAAAATGCAAGGCCTCGAATGAAGGGATATGGGAGCATAGTCAATTTCCCAGAAACCTGAGGTGTGGCCCTGTCTCTGGAGTCCCTGATGCCTTCATCCTCAGTTCCTGGCTAGCCATGGCTTCCTTCCATGGGCATGCCAGATGGGCAGTGTATTAATCCCTTTAGCCTTCCCTGAAAGAGGGGGGCATCCTATATTTGGGCAGCTGAATTTCTGAGAGCACCCCAAGGTCTTCCCATTTGTCCTAAATGTAGCTCATCTCATGGGCTTGGGCCAATTGTTCTCCCTTATTGACATCTTTGTGGAACCTTGGGACTTTCTCTTGAGAGAGACAGATGGTATGGACCCTGCTTCCATCATAGCCAAGCTCAGGAGACTTTGGGGGAGAGGTGGGTCAAAGTATGACCATTTTTGCATTTGATTGAGGTTGAATGAATACAGAGTTCATGGGAGCTATGCTTAAGTAAAACCTAAATTAAAAAAAAGAAATTGGATATAAATGGTCCCAGGAATAAAAGTTGTCAGAGCTGGAAGGTACTTCAGAGGTCATCTATTACCATGTCTTTATTTTACAGAATAAGAAAGTGATTCCCAAAGATTAGGTAGGATTAGGAATGGAGGAGCCCCGGGGTCAACCAATGATGGCCTCTATCTTTCCAGGTTTTTTGTACTTTTCTCCCCTGTGCATATGCCGTGATCCAGAGACATTGACCTTCTAGCTGTTCTTTCTGTATTGCTCTCCAACTCCTCAGGCTGTCCTCCATGCCTGGAACTCTCTCCCTCCTCACCTCCAGCTTCCATCTCCTGGAAGACTCAGCTCAAATCCCACTTTCTGCAAGAGACCTTTCCTGTTAGGTCACTCCCATCTACACCATCTTTATCTTTCCTGTATGTAGTTGTTTGCATGTTATCTACTCCATTAGATAGGCTAGGAGCTCCATGAAGTCAGAGACTGGTTTTTTTACTTTATTTGTGCTTAGTATAGTGTCTGACATATAGTAGGTGCTTAATAAATGCTTGTTTACTCAATTCCTACTGGACTCTTTAAAGAAGGTGGATCTCTCTCTCTCTTTCTCTCTCTCTCTCTCTGTTCTTTCTACCTCCCTCTCACATCTCTCCTCTCTCCCTCTTTCTCTCTGTTAACATCTCTCTTTTACACATCTTTTCCCTTCTTCTCTCTTTCCCTTCTCTTTCACATCTATCTCACACGTCTCCCTCCCTCCCTCCCTCTCTCTCTCTCTCTCTGTCTCTCTCTTTGCTTTTTGGTGGGGGGGTCTCTCTGTCTGTCTGTCTCTCTCTCTCTCTCTCTCTCTCCCTCTCCCAACCTTATTCTTTCCCCTTGCAAAATCCCCAGAGTTTCAACCATATCCTCTCTGCAGAGAGGAGCTCCATGTCCAGACCTGAGCCCCAGACCCACCCTTCTGTTGGTGCCTACAGAACGTCTCCACCAAAATGTCCCACCACTACCACCTTACACTCAACAGGTCTCAAGCTGGAGCTTTTCATGAGTCCCCTAACACTGCTCTTCCTTGCGACTTTAGCATTTCTGTACTCCCACTATTCATGCTATTCAATTCACTTAACAAAACTTAATTAGACTCCAACTCTGTGCAAGCTGCCGTTACTTGGCACTAACGATACCAAGACGAAAACCAAATAGTCAAAGTGTTTGCTTACATTCCAGCCAACTCCCCAGGTTTTAAATCTTGGGGTTTTCTTCAACTCCTCCCTCCCTCATTTCTCATTGCCAATCAATTGTAATTACTGTTTCCATTGTATCTTTCCCATCTGTTCTCTCATAACAATGATAATAGCTAACACTGATGGAGCACTCTAAGGCTCACAAATATTAAGGCTTTACATATATTATCTCATTTGATCCTCAGAACACTCATGTGAGGTAGGCACCATTACTAATCCCCTGTTACAGATGGGGAAACTGAGGTTCTCTTCCCAGTGCCATTACCCTCATACAGGTTTTAGCTGTTACTTAAACTCAATTATAACAAAAGGTCTTTCTACCTCTATTCTCTTCTTCCTCCAGTCCTTCCTTCATGGTTTTGTCCAAAAAATCTTTTAAAACTTGTACTCAGTCAAAAGGCCACCCCCAAGGACCTTCTTAGAAGGCCACATATGGCTCAAGGTCACCTCACACCTCTGCATAAACATCTCTGGTGCCTTCCTACTTCCTCCTGAATATAGTTCACATTCCTTTGTAGAGTGCTTGGGGCTCTCTGCAATCTTGGGCCAGGCTTATTATCTCCTATCTGTTGCTGCAGACAGACTAGTCAATTCTCTGGCCCCTGTGTCATTCCCTGTCCCACTTGCTTACCATCATTCAAGAGGTCCCCTATACTTTTGTACAGGTTGTCCCCTCCTGCAGTGCCTGGAATATGCTCTCTCCTCACTGACTTTGGCCATTTAGAATCACTAACTCAGCCCACCTTCCATCTCCTATCAGAGACCTCTCCTCATCTCCTTAATGGTTAAGCCTTATACCATCCTCCCGCAAGGTAGCCATCTACTCAGTCTGCTTGTTCATTGTTCTCCCCACAGTAGACTGTGCATTCTTTGGAGGGAGAGACCGCCATCTTTCTGTCTTTGCATCCCCAGCATCTTGCATAGGGTTTGGCTAGAAGTTGGAGCTTTGTAAGCACATTTGAAATACACACTCTCCTTACCACTTCCTCTTCAAACTCAGAATTTCCTTCAAAGCTGTACTTTGAATAAAATTGCAGTTTCCCTGGGAGGGGAAACCTGTTAATTCATTAACACCTCACTGTGTGACCAAATTTCTTGGAGGAAGGGCCCTTGCTTCCTAAAAGGGCAGAGCGTGGCAGCTGTGGGCAGAAGACAAGCTTGACCAACCTCATCATTTTGCTGATACCCAACAATGCTAGGTGCTGAGAAGAATACGAGAGGAGAAGGGACCGCTCCTGTCCCCTAGCTGCTTACACTCTATTGGAAGAGACAAGGTATATGTGAGGAAAACACATGTGACTTCAGATTCCTGGCATCAGAAAATTTCTGAATCTGATGAGGAAATATAAGAAGGGGTATCTGAACTCATGACCAAATAGATACCTGTCCTCACAGGGGCCAAACTTTAGGGCTGAGTTCCCCTAGGGGAAAGGGGAAGAGGTTCAAGTCTCTGTTCAAACCTACCTTTAAACATGAAATCTCATCTTTTAAATTTCTTAATAGAGTTGAAAAATGAAGCATCTGCCATGTTCCCTGTTCTTCCCTTCCCACCCCCTAAATCTCTCCAAATACCACACTGCCAGAGACAGGAACACTAGCAGAGAGCTGGGAAATGTCAGTGTGTCCCCTGCTCCCAAGTGTCGGGAAGGAGTATGCTTTGAAAGGCTGAGAGCCAGCACAGCCAATTAAGCATGAATCCTTAATTGGTCATTAATGTCTGCCTAATTACTCAGAGGAATATCGCCTTGAGGAGTCCTTGCTGTGAGATTGGGCACCACCCCCTGCCCCAGAACTCTGGCCTTCTACACCCACAGGATGAAGTAACGACATCAAAATGACTCGGACCGGTGGTGGCTTGCGCTGGGAAGGAAGGAGGAACATCAGTCTCCCTCCTCCCCTCCTTCCCTTTCCTAGGCTGAAATCTGAACTCTTCCTGGATCTTTTGGATGCCAGAAGAGCCAATAACCTGGGAAGGATAGCACCCTAACTATCAGCTAACACCGTTGCCAACTGTGAATTCCTTAAATCACTCCCCACTCTTCTAGGGAGCGGAAACACAGGATATTCATGACAGATAATGGCTATAGAGCACGTTACCAATTGCAGAGAGCTCTAAATCCAGCCTGGGACGATGGAAAGGCAGCTGACTTCGGAGTCAGAAGACTGCTTTCAAATCTCACCTATGCCTGTGTGACCTTGGACAAATTGCTTAATCTCTCTGGCCTGTAATTTCATCACCTGTAAAATGGGGGAGGGTAGGTTGGCCCAGTTTTCTTGGATCTAGTGACACTGGCCTCCTGACCATTCCATGAACAAGGACACTTTGTGTATTGACTCTGGGCATTTTCTCTGGCTATCCCCCATACCTGTAATATTCTCCCTCTTCAAATCTACTCTTATCTTCCATGGTTTCCTTTAAGTCCCAAATAAAATCCCATCTTTTACAGAAAACTTTTCCCAATCTCCCTTAATTCTAGTTGCTGTTGAGTCTTTCAGTCACCTCTAACTCTTTGTGACCCCATTTGGGGATTTTCTTGGTAGAGATACTGGAGTGGTTTGCCATTTCCTTCTCTAGATCATTTTACAAATGAGGAAACTGAGGCAAACAGGTGAAGTGACTTGCCCAAGGTCACATAGCTAGGAAGTGTCTGAGATAAAATTTGAACTCAGGAAGATGAATCATCCTGATTCTAGGCCCATTTACTTACTTATTTCTGCATATTTTGTACCCCCCACCTAATAAAATAAAATTATGGCAAGGACAGTTTCATTTTTGTCTTTGTATCTCCAGCAGTGCTTAATGAGTGGTTATTGAATTGAACTGAATGACCACTTCTCTTTCTAAATGCTCACAAGGACCCATTTAATAATGTATGCTAGAGTTTTACCAAGATTTGAAGTCAAGCTGATTCCCCACTCTTTGCCTCTTTCATATTCTACCTTTAATCACTCTTATTCAGGTGGAGGTCAGATTTCTTATTATACCGTGAACTCCTTGAGGTAGAGACACTTATTTTTCATTTTTGTAATACCAGCACCTAGGAGGATGCCTTGCACATTTTTGTTGTTATCATTCAGTCGTTTCAGTCGTCTCCGACCCCATTTGGGGTTTTCTTGGCAAAGACACTGGAGCTGTTTGCCATTCTCTTCTCTGGCTCATTTTGCAAATGAGGAAACTGAGGCAAACAGAGTAACGTAACCTAAGTATATGAGTCTGGATTTTAACTCAGGAAGATGATTCTTCTCGATTCCAGGTCTGGTGTTCTATCCACCATGCCAACTAGCTGCCTTCTCTTAATTATCCTGTTCTATTAATTATTAATTTGTTTCCATCTTGTCTCCCCCATTAGATTGTAAGTTCCTTGTAAGCAGGAACTGTCTTTTGCCTCTTTTTGTATCTCCTGTGTTTCACACAGTGCCTGATACATAGTAGGAACTTAATAAATGTTTATTGATTAATTAGTGTCCTCCAAGGTCCAGTATCCTTGCCAAGAAAACCCCAAATGGGCTCCCTTTTCATCCACTCTATGGTCCTATTATTTTCTCAACAATGCTGTGAGACAGATACTACAGGAAATACTATCAGTCCTATTTTGCAAATGAAAAATTGAGACTCAGAGAGTAACATGCTCATGGTCATGTAGAATCATAGGTGGGATCTGAACCTTGTTCTTTCTGATTCCGAATTAGGCATTCTTTCTGTTCTTTCATGCAGCCTCTCTGCAGGAGGACTCAAAGAGGGACAGACGGAGAGGCAGACATCTCCAAAGAGAAGTCATCTATTCTTCTGATATTCTCAGCCTAGGCTGCTGTCAGCTTCTTGTCTCCTTCCTATTGCCCTTCCTTTGGCAGCCTGGACTTCTACAAGCAGCTGGGAGGAGAAAATCAGGAATTCACTCTAAGACTGATGAAGATGTGAGAACTTCCGTGTGTCATAATTGGAGTCCCTCTTGACCTAAATAGTAATGATATTTATGTTGTCGTCATCTTCTTCTTCTTCTTCTTCTTCTTCTTCTTCTTCTTCTTCTTCTTCTTCTTCTTCTTCTTCTTCTTCTTCTTCTTCTTCTTCTTCTTCTTCTTCTTCTTCTTCCTCTTCCTCTTCCTCTTCCTCTTCCTCTTCCTCTTCCTCTTCCTCTTCCTCTTCCTCCTCCTCCTCCTCCTCCTCCTCTGCCTTCTCCTTCTCCTCCTCCTTCTTCTTGTTGATTCTCTACCTGTGATTTCATTGTTTGGGGAAAACTCCCAGCATGGAAACTCCCTCCACTTAGGCAGATGGACAATTTCTCAATACTCAGAGTTTCAGGTTGTAAAATTTAGAGGTTTGCTTAGAGGTACTGAGGGGTTATAAGCCATATGCTAATGTTCACAGAGTCAGTGTGTATCGGAGGCAGGATTTGAACCCAAGTCTTCCTGATTCTAAGGACAACTCTTTATACAGTATACCAAACTGCATCCCTTTTATTGGTATAGTATTTAAAAAAATTTTTATACACTCTCAAAAAGGTCAGTGAGGTGGCCCAGTAGTTAGAGTGCTGGGCCTGAAGTCAGCAATTCAGGCTGAGACACTTAATATCTGGGTGACCCTGGGCAAGTCACTGAATACCTTTTTTGCCTCAGTTTCCTCCTCTGTAAAAGGAGCTGGAAAAAATGGCAAAACCACTCTAGTATCTTTGCCAAGAAAATCCCAAATGGAGTCCCAAAGAGTTGGACATGACTGGAAATAACTGAACAATAACGACAATAGCGACATGACAACTCCTTCACTCTCATGTCCAGTAGCTCATTTGATTCTGTCAGTATCTCTGTGAGGGCTGGAATTAACTTGCCCCTTTTGCAGATAGGTTCAGTTAGTGGTGCACTCACAGTCCAGTGCTGATTCCTATAGGCTCCCAGTCCTCAAATGACTTCAATCAATAGATCTGATTAATCCTTTTAAAAACATTTCCAATAAATTCAGTGGTTGGACCTGCCTCCTCCCAGCTCCCATACTTGGTATGAAACAGACAAATTCTTTTAGGGCGGATAGGGTAGACCCAGCATCCTGTTGGCAGACTGTGTTTTTCCCCTTTTCCATCTGTTCCTTGGATATGTCAGACTTTCCTAGCCCATTAAAGCCATGCTGTTTTCCCCGACAAAGGGGATTTGATGAAATTCATGAGACTTGTAAGAGAAGACCTTTTTGGTGAGGAGGGTCTCCCTCCTACCACATCCATCGAGTTATCAACTTAACATGCCTGTTCCTCTCTGAAAGCTTCAGTGACTGAGTGACAAGGGGCTAGAGTCATAATGCCCTTCATTTCGGGGTCTTCTCTGGGCAATTATATGTAACAGCAGCGGCTGCTGTCCGGCTGCTGGAGTAATACCCAGATCAATTAAACTGGGGAACACAGGTGACTGGAGAGCACTTGAGAGCCTTTGTCTCCTTCCTCCCCTTGGCTCTGAGCCCTGAGCTCAGGAGAGCCCTCCTGCGTCTTGGGACATTCTATCCTCTCTTTCCCTCTTACCTTTCCCTGGATCTAGAGCACACGGGTGAGCTGGGGGCTTCCTTCAAGGCCTGGCCTTATTGTACCTGCTCATCTTTTTCATTATTGACTCTGAATTGAAAGCAATTTTCTTGAATTGATGGCTGGAGACAATGAACAGGGCTGACATCGGCTCTGGCACTCCAGTGGCCAAACCCTCAGTGATTGTAGCTAAGGGGAGATAAATCCCTGCCTAACAGGCAGTAAAAACCAAACACTGGGCTGTGGCTTTTTTCCCCCCTCTGAGGCCACTTGTAAGATAACAGGCAGCCAGGGAAGATCCAGGTTATTGATCCCTGATGGATATTTTATGCAGTTGAACAAGTAAGCCTGACAGCTCATGAATTTTATCTTTTACATCACACGCCCACTGTCTGTTGGAATTTTCTGGGATTGTCTGGTTTGTCTGGGGCCCTCTGAGGGCCCAGTGGAACATCTTGCTCTGGCCATTATCGATTTAGACTCTAAGAGAGATAATGCTTGATGGTGGAGCCCAGGGAGACTTACAATCACTCTGAACTGGGTGGAACAGTTTAACAACCAGCCAGACTCCATTCCCGCCCCCCCTCCCTCCAAGGAATTGATAGATGGTTGGGCTGATTTGACAGAATCATCAGTGATAGCTTATGTTAATAAGATGATTTATGGTTATGAACCACTTTTAAGATATTTTCCTATTTATATTTCATGTGGGAGGAAGTACCAAGTGTCAGTGTCCCCATTTTACAGATCAGCACACAGAGAGACTCAGTGAATAGGTACAGGAGAAGGAAGATAGAACATGGATTGCTTTCTAATTGGTTTTATACTCTCAATATTTTATGTGTGTATCTACCTATCTATCTATACATACACATATATACATACTATATATGTGTATATAGACACATACTATATATGTATGTATATATGAATACAAAATATGTGCATATATGTGTCTACTATATATATATAGCATATAATACACTTTATTCTAACTTTGCTTTGTGGAGGGGGAAAGGCAGGGTAATTGGGGTTAAGTGACTTGCCCAAGGTCACACAGGCTAGGAGGTGTTAAGTGTCTTAGGTGGTATTCGAACTCAGGTCCTCCTGACTCCAGGGCTGGTGCTCTATTCACTGTGCCACTTAGCTACTCCTATAATATACTTTATACTCTCAATGAATGCAGCATCAATTCAATTTAAATGACCTACTATCTATTATTCTGAAAAACAATGCCACCACCATCCCCCAAATAGTCTTTGCCTTCATGGAGGTTACATTCTAGTAAAAAGGAATGCACAAATAGAAGCCCAGGGTTCTGTCCTGCTCTGTTGTAGGATTTTTACTAGTGACCCTGGGCAAATCATGTCACCCTGTTTGCCTTGGTTTCCTCATCTGTAAAATCAGCTGGAGAGGGAAATGGCAAACCAATCCAGTGTCTTTGCCAAGAAAACCCCCAAATGGGCTCATGAAGAGTCATATGTGACCGAAAAATGCTTCAACAATAACAAAAAAGGATTTTTATGGTTCATGAGTACCTACCATATTTGAAAACAATCATGACCATAACAACCCTTTGACCTGCTTTACTAAGTCAAATTTAGGTTTAGCCCACAGCAGCCTTCTTCTCTTATCTCTCTAAGGGAATCTTAGCATTTCCCTTGGGTTTAACAGCTACCAAAGATTACATTTTGTCCCTGTTTCTGCCTTTCCCTCTCTCCTACCTTCCTTTTTCATCCCTTCCCCTTTTTATACACATGAATAGGCATGTAGCAATCCAGAGATGTGCATGTAACATACACACACATATATACATATACACACACATATATACATATACATACATACATATATAAGACGTACATGCTGCATGTGTAGGTTATGCATGTCCACATTCACAATTGTCTAAATACAGCTGGTAAGGAGGCATTGATTGATAGTCTCGGCAATCTTGTCCACCTTCCCCCCCTTGCTGTTTCTGCTTCACAGTAGCTCTCACATATCACTTTTTTTTTCTCCACTTACACAGCCACCACTTTCCTTCAGACCCTTATGATTTCTTGCCTGCCTTAGATTAGATTACAGTTATCCCTTCCATATGGGGGGGTGTGGCACTCCCGCAATCTGGAAATCCCGTGTAAAATTTTTTGGCCCTCCCTTCATACCAGAGAAGGCTATTTTTTTTTTCTTTTATGGGGTATTTACAGTAGCTTATTGTAAAATTTAGGTTAAGTATTTGGTCATAGGCTCTGTGTCTGTTGGTCTTCATGTATCATTTGCGGCTTCTTCAAAACTCTCCCAAAATTCCCATGCAATTTCTTATGCTGACCTCTGTGATAATAATAAAACTGTAAAAGGGAAAGTCATGACATGGAAGGAATAACTGCAATTGGTTTCTCAGCCTTAAGTCTTTCCGCATCTTAGGTCCTATACATGGTCATCAAAGTGAGTTTCTTTAAACTCAGACCTGACCATGTCCCTCTCCTATATTGCCTCTGGGATAAAATATTAACCCCCCTATTTAGCTCTTAAAATCTTATATAATCTAGTCCCAATCTATCTTTCTAGCTTCATTGACATTACCTCACATAGCCTATGACTCAGATCAAATGACCTTCTCTCTGTCTTCTTACTCACAACCCTCCATTTCTCATCTCCTTGCCTTTGCACTGGCCATTCCTGATGCCTGTAATGCTGTTATTCAGTCAAGTCTGACTCTGTGACCCCATTTGGGGTTTTCTTGGCAAAGATACTGGAGTGGTTTTCCATTTCCTTCTCCAGCTCATTTTATAGATGAGGGAACTGAGGCAAACAGGCTGAAGTGACCTGCTCAGGGTCACACAGTCAGTGAGTGTCTGAGGCTAGATTTGAACTCAGGTCTTCCTGACTCCAAGCCCACCCAGCTGCACCTAATCTGGAATGTACACCCTCCTTACCTCTGCCTTATAGAGTTGTCCTCTAAGATGTAACTGAAGCACCATCTTCTACATGAAGACATTAGCTTGTGTCCTCCCTCCCAAACTATGTTAAATGCTTTGTGTATATTTTTATTATTTGTTTGAATAAAGGTCCACAAACAAAAAGGGAAACATATGGCAATGTACAAAAATATATGCAATGATTTGAGTGTTAGAGTGGAAGTTCTTTGGGGGCAGGGGTCATGGCAGGGCAGAATCTTTCTTTGTATCCCTGCTGCTTAGCAAAGTGCCTGACACACAGTAAGAGTTTAATAAATGCTTCTTTCTCCACTTTAAAAAAAATGAAAGAAAAAAAAAACTTTTCTTGGCATCCTGAGGTTTTTTTGCCTGAGGCGAATGAGGGTTAAGTGACTTACCCAGGGTCACATAACTAGTGAGTGTCAAGTGTCTGAGGTTGGATTTGAACTTAGGTCCTCCTAACTTCAGGGTCGGTGTTCTATCTACTGTACCACCTAGCTGCCTCCCCCCCCCCCTTTTATAATAAGGTTTTAGTATAGTGCTGGCACATAAAAATTTGTTGACTCACCAACTGACCTAATTTTTATTTGTGTTGACAGAACACAAAAGACACAGAACCCAAGTGCTATTCTTCGGCTTCCTGTTATTTTTGCTGTGCCCCCACATCCCTCAGTATTTCCTGTGCTTGCTTCCCATACTGGGGGATGGATTGTGTCTGGAGGCTCCTCTGTGAGGGTCAATGATGGAGGCGTTGGGCATGGAATCAGGTCCCTCCTTGAATACTTTCTGGTGATATAGTTGTTGCTTTGGGGTCGGTATAACTCCAGGCTCCCCTCCTCCCTCCCCAGCCCAACCTAAGCACATCCATCTTGTAGAAAAGCTTCTGGGAGCCCCACATTCAGGATCTTAATAATGGAACAACATAATGAAAGTGACAAAGGAAATGGCAGTAATAGCAATGAATAAAACATCCTTATTCAAATTTAAACAAATGTAAAGAAAACTTTTTCCCATTATATATATTTTACATGGTTATTTTGTGTAATTATTTTTATACATATTTACATTTTTATACATTTACATACATTTCCCTCCTTTCATTTTCAGCATGTGACCTCACTGGTGGCCTTTTTTCAGCCTGGTTCTGCATTTTTTCCTGTTTTTTCTCCTTACAATTTGACCCCCTCTTTCTGGAGTCAGGAGTGTGGGTGCTTGCCATGGGTCTCTACAGAGGCACCCTGGGACAGTGGAAAAAAGTCCTGTGTCTGGGGATAGAGGACCTGGATTCAAATCCTGCCTTTCATATGTACTACCCTTGTGACCTTGGGAAAGTCCATTCCCCTTTATGGGCCTCAGTTTGCTCACCTGCAAAATGAAGACATTGGACTAGATGGTGTCTAAGTTGGCTCTTGATCTATGAGTCTGTAACTAGTGTCTGACATTCTGTAACTAACCTTTTCTATCCCAGAGATTTCCAGATCAAATAGAATAAACTATATTGAATGGTTTGCTGATTTTAAAGCATTATATAAATACGTTACACTACTACTAATGGGCAGCTAGGTGGCACCATAGTTCATAGAGTGTAGGACCTGGAGTCAGGAAGATCAAATCCAGCCTCAGACATTTACTAGCTGTGTGACCCTGGGCAAGTCACTTCACATCTGCTAATTTCAAGTTTTGTCATCTGTAAAATGAACTGGAGAAGGAACTAGCAAACCATTCCAGTATCTGCCAAGAAGACCCCAAACAGGGTAATGAAAAGTTAGACATGACTGAACAAAAACAATGTTTTATAATTATATGAATTATGTAAATTACATAATTATATAAAATATTTAACTAGCAATTAATTATAATAGCTAGTTTCTACATAGAATTTTATAGTTTGCAAAGTACTTAATATATGTTATCTCATTTGATCCTCACTGCTACCTGCTAAAGTAGGTGCTATTATTATCCTCATTTTTCAGAAGGGGAAACTGAGGCTAAGAGAAGTTAAGTAAGTGACTTGCCTAGAGTCATACAGTTAAAAAGTATCTGAGGCAGGAATTGAACTCAGGTCTTCCTGACTGAAGGTCCAATGCTCTTAGTTGCTAAGCTCTGTTCATTCTATCTGCTGAAGGATCATGAGTGTTGTCCCACCTTGGTGCTTTAGGACTCTCTCTCAACCTATATATTGCAGAGAAGATGGCACCCGACATTGGCACTGGCAGAGGGAGTTTCCTTCTCATCCATAGAGTTCCCTATATGAATTAAATCACAAGTCTACTCCTGTTCCTTTGTATAGAAGATGAGAGACAGGACAGGTATCAGAGAAATGGATATAACAGTGTGACCTGATCCTGTAAAAATAGTGATAATATTTGTGACAGGAGGGACAATGGAGGTTGAAATGAGCTGAGGTTGAAGTGCTATGCTATGGCAACAAGAACTATTTTGGGGAAAGGAGGAGGATCAGAGAAGGCATAGGACCCTTACCTGTGGCAGATAGAATGATGACAAAGATAACAGAGATAAGGCAGACCTCTTAACTTTTGTTTGTTTCTATTTTCTCTGCATAAGGACAAAGGACGTTGGGTTGGAAAGAACAGAACAAAACCTGCTAACATAGGGTTGAAGAAGTGGCATTATGGATAGAGTGCTGGCCTCAAGCCTGGAAAGACCCAGGTTCAAATCTCACCTCTTCCTCATACTGGCTATAGGACCATGAGCAAGTCACTCAAATTTTCCCTACTTTAGGCAGCTTTCTAAGACCATGTGGCTCCAGGGGAGGTGCCAATTTGTATTGGTAGAGGGAGTTCCCACACTGATGAAATCAGAGATTCTGTCTCTATCCATAAGAATTTGAAATCCAAAATTAAATAAGTCCCATCTTTGGCAAGAAGTCATTCCCTGTCCTATTTCACATTAGAGCTTTCCCTCTAATACCACCCTAGATTTAATTCATATATATCTTGTTTGTTGGGGCAGCTAGGTGAACCAGTGAATACAATGTTGGGCCTGGAGTCAGGAAGACCTGAGTTCAAATCTGACTTCAGACACTTACTAACTAGATGATCCTGGGCAAGTCACTTCACTCTGTTTTCCTCAGTTTCCTTATTTTTAAAATAAACTGGAGAAGGAAATGACAAACCACTACAGTATCCTTACCAAGAAAACCCTGAATGGGGCCATGAAGAGCTGTTCACGACTGTAACGAGTAAACCATCTTGTTTGTACATAGCTGTTTGTGTGTTGCCTCCTCTGTTATACTGGGAGCCCATCAGGAGCTGTCTACGTGTTTCCTTTCTTTGTATCTCCAGCACTTAGCACAATGCCTGGCATTTAACAATGGCTGACATTTATATGGTGTTTACTATGTGCCACACATTGCACTAAGCCCTTTATAATCAGTCTTCCTTCTTCCTCACAGCAACACTGGATAGTAGATGTTATTATTATCGTTATTTTACAGGCAAGGAATCTAAGGCAGACAGGATCATGCAATTAGATGTTGTCTGAAGCTGAATTTGAACTTGGGTCTTCCTGATTTCAGGCCCAGAGCTCTACCCATTATACCACATAGCTGCCCCAATTGTTTTTCAGACTCTCTGTGATCCCATCTGGGATTTTCTTGGCAGAGATACTGGAGTGGTCTGCCATTTCCTTCTCCAGTTCATTTTATAGCTAAGGAAATTGAAACAAAAGGGTGAAATGACTTGCCCAGGGTCACCGAGCTAGTACGCATCTGAGGCTAGATTTGAACTTGAGAAGATATCTTCCTGTCTCCAGAACAGGAACTCTCTCCACTGTGCCACTCTGCTAAGGGATAATTAGTGAATATCTAGATAGGACAGTGGTGATTATAAAGAGCCAACATGACTTTGTCAAGGGAAGGTCATGCCAGGCTAACCTTTGTAGGCCAGGGGACTGGTGTAGACAGACTTTCCCTAGATTTCAGCAGGGCATTTGATACAATCTCTCATGCTCTACCCATGGAGAAATGTGGGCTTAGATGAGTCAGTTAAGACTGATAGAGTCATTGAATTATTAACAGGTTGATGATAATTCAAAGGAGCTGTTTCAAGGAATTCCCCAGAGATCTTTCATTGGTGCTTGTGCTGTTCAGAGTTTTTACCAATGACTTGGAGGATGGTATGCTTATCAAGTGTACACGTGACACAAAACTAGGAAGGTAGCAATCACATTGGGCAACATCCTTATTCTGTGTTCCCATCATACTGCCCCATATTGCCTCTCTTTATTTGGCTTCTATTAAACTGATACTTTCTGGGAGCATGTTACTTTCATGGGGAATGCCTGGCAGAGGAGCCTGGGGCGATGGTGATGATGGAATAGAGGCTTCCTAAGGATTACTAATAGGAAACAGCTTTCTGGCTGTCATCTTTAGCATCAGGCTGTATATGAGGACAGGTCAGGGCTCCAGGAAGATGAATGTAATAGAGAATACCCAGATGGCCACCAGCCATAATAACTAGTATTTATATAACACTTTAAGCTTTACAAGGTACTTTACAGATACAGGTATCTCATTTGGTCCTCACAAACCACCATGAGGTCGGTGCTATGATCACCCCACTTCATAGATGAGTAAACTGAGGCAGGCAGGGGTGAAGTGACTTGGCCAGAGTCACACTACTAGTAAGTATCTGAGGTAAGATGTTGTATCAGCAATGCCATATTCACAATGCCTATGGAGATTACAGATATGCTGATATAATTATCCATCACAAAATACATCATGCTTGCCATGTGGGGGCATAAACTAGAAAATTTATTAAGATACCAAAAGACTGAGTCCCAAAACCAGAAAGTGAAAGCCATCAGAGTAGTTATGACATTGGCACAGGTAGATAGAGTAGAAAGCACCCACATTTTCAAGCCTTTAAAACAGAACAGGCTACCTCAGGCAAAGGTCCTCCTCTCCCCACTCACAGCAACCACCCAGCATCCGGGAAGCGCGCTCCCAGCAGCTCCGGCCCCTGGCAGTCCTCAGCAGGAGTCCTTAGCAGAAAGGGCTCAAAAAGGGCTTTGCAC
This sequence comes from Petaurus breviceps papuanus, assembly GCF_028583685.1. Lineage (NCBI taxonomy): Eukaryota > Metazoa > Chordata > Mammalia > Diprotodontia > Petauridae > Petaurus > Petaurus breviceps. The sequence continues at coordinate 1,735,208 of NW_027187400.1, forward strand.
TGCCGCTGCCTCTGCTGCTGCCGCCATCGCCACCACCGCCAGCCATCGCAGGAACGCTAGCTTGGCTTCCGCTTCCTCTTGTTCCGCCCCTTCCTGCTACGTCAGCAAGTCCAATGGGGCATGGAAGATCTTTAAATCCCATAACCCTTACAGATGTGAACTCATATCCTCCTGCCTTCAAGTCTAGTGTTCTTACCCACTTACCCACTTCACCATATTCGTTCTCAGCATTTTGTCTTCTTCCTATTTTCCTGTCAGTCTAAGCCTTTCATAGGTCCCCATATCAATCTCTACCTCAAAGGGTTTTTTTCATTAATTTTTCCTCCAGCTGAATTTACTAAATCACAGAATCTCAGAAAGGAAGCTCAGAAGCTAAGTAGACCAACTCATCTTTGAGCAAGAGTCCCCTCTACATCCTGTTTGACAAACCTTTTTTTTGAAGACTTCCCTCCCTCCCCCCCGCCCCCGTATTCCAAGTCAGTTAATTCCCTCTGTTGGTAGCTCTGATGAAGATATTTTCCCCCAAAATCAAGCAGAAATCTTTCATTCTCAAAGACTTTACCCAGGCTCCTCTAGGGTCAAATAGAACAAACCAAATTCTTCCATGTAGATAGAGATGAGAACCCAGAGAGAGGTTCTAGAAGGGGAGGGGGAAGGAAATACTGCCATGATAAGGCAAAAGCACATCAATCAGAGCCCAGGAAACCCAAGGGCACAGTCCAAGGCACCAGTGGAAGGGAGATAAGAATAATCGCCCCGGGTTAGTTGACAAATTGTGTCAACACCACAAATGCAAAGCCCCAAATATCCTTGAGAATTTAATGAAGAAACAGTGTTGTAAGCAGTGCATTATCACAGACAAAACTGTGGCCCATAAAATTTTAGAATGTTTTTAATAGCTATCATCACACCAGATACTCCTAACCAACAATGGAGGTGGAACAAAAGGCTTTTCAATATAGAGAGATCTTGTAGAAGCCATTAAAACCAGAGGGGAGCAGGATGAGGTCCACACCACCGCCATCATCCTGTCTGCTGCTGGATCTGTCCAGCTACGCTTTCAGGGAGCCTGCAGAAGACGAGCTGACAACCTGACAATTTTATTCAGGTATAAAAAGCAATCCTTTTATTCAACCTGCACAATTGTCTGCCAAACATTCATCCCAGAAGAACAATGGCAGGCAGGGACTTGTCTCAGCTCTATTTCTATCTGAGCTTATTGAATATAGGAAGAGATAACATGGCAATGATGATGATGATGAAGATGATGATGAAGATGATCATGATGGGATCTGTTATTTCATTATAGGGATACAGGGAACTCCTAAATGAGAGAATTGCTTCTAACATATAGGTTAGTGCCTTTTCCCTAGTGTGTGGAACACATTTGCCTTCTAGTTGTAAATCCTCCCTCAGTATCTGGGAGATACTGGAACAGCTTATCCTGGCCCCCTTCTCCCATTGGTGAGTTCCTTCCAGGACCCATATTTTGGGCATGGGCCCAGGGTACCTGAGTTTCATTCTCCTCCCCGCCATGTTTTTTACTCTCTGGACTTCACCACCATGCCCCTTCTTTTCTCTTTACCTGTCTCCCCACCCCCACCTTTTCAGCCCCCTTCTATGTGTTACCTTCCCCTATTAAAACGTAAGCTTCTTGAAGGGAGGGACTGTTTTTCTTTTTGCTTGTATTCAAATCCCCAGCACTTAGTATGGTGCCAATCACATACTAGGTGCTCAGTAGATTCTTGTTACCTTGCCCCATTGTGAGTCCTTAATAAATTCTTTTTGACTTGATTTTTCTGCAACTTACAGCCTTTGAGGGTTGCCTACAGCACTGAGAAGTTAAGTGATTTGCTTAGGGTCACAGAGCAAGATTTGATCCTAGGCCTTCTTGGATCCTAGGCCAGCTCCCTTTTTTCTGCTCTATGCCCCCTTTTTTATCATTAGCAATAATAAAATAGCTTGTGTTTATATATACTTTAATGCTATGTCTATACTGTATTTACAAAGTCCTTACATATATCAAGCCATTTGAGTCTCAGACCAACTCTATCTGGTAGGTGCTGTGTAGATCATTCCTATTTTGTAGTTGAGGAAACTGAGGTGTGAGAGGTTAAGTGACAGTTATAGCTAGTAAGTGTTTAGAGGTGTCTTTCTGAATTAGAGGTAACTCTGCTCCAACCTCCCACCATCATCCCCCACCAGCTCAATGCCTTTCAAGCACCTGGTGTCACTAGCAGACATTAAATTCTCACTAACAGGAAGAGAAGAGATCCAGACTACTTCACTTTTTTCAGAAGATTCAGGATTTCTTCAGTGTGGTGCTCTGTCCAGGTTGGTTCCACCTTGGTGACTATTTCTTTATGAGGTGTTGATCTTTTCTCTAAAATCAGGACTTGGTGTTCAACTTTCCAGGAATGAGTAATGGTATAGGTTACTGCCTCATTTCTCCAGTTTCTATACATCATTGTTAGTCAATGAAAGAAGCCCTGAACTGGGAATCTCACCCTGAATCTGCCTCTGACTATATGTATGACCTTAGGTATGTCACTTATTTTGTTTATAATGGGTATGAGAGAAGAAGGCAGTTGAGAACAAAGCAGGCAATGCTGAGCACTTAGAACTTGGTCGAACATGGAAGATTCTAAGGTCATCCACTGCATGCCAGGCCCTAACCAGTTGTCTTGACTCTTGTCCTGTCACTGGATTCCTTTTTTTTTGGAGTGTGGAAGGCAGGGCAATTGGGGTTAAGTGACTTGCCCAAGTTCACATGGGCTAGTAAGTGTTTAGTGTCTGAGGCTGGATTTGAACTCAGGTCCTCCTGACTCCAGAGCTGGTGCTCTATTCACTGTACTAACTAGCTGCCCCCTGTCACTGGATTTCAATGATGCTGGAGGAAAGAATGAGGATGTTGACTTTAAGTGACCGCCTCACTTAAATCCACTTCATACACAAGTCACACGCATCACCTTGTGATGTCATTGGTCCCCTTTGAAAACAAAGGACAAACAACAACAGCTGGGACCATGCACTGGAAATGAACTGTGTCAGCTCCACCCACACATGGATTGAAGGAGACATGGGGTCGGCTCTAGAAAATAACACTAGTATACAGATGTCAAACTGGTCAAGCTTTGGTGATGTTTAAAGAGTGGGAGGACAACTGGCTAGGGAAGAAAGCTCTAGGGAACAGGGCATGGGCACAGTGGTTCCCTTCCATCCTTCTGTGTTTTAATTATGGGTGTTGATTCCATGGGAGGAGAAGACAGAAACTCCCAAGGTATCTGTGTTGGGGGTCTGTTGTTAGGCCCTTTGCATCTCTGGAAAGGTTGTCAAAAAGGGTATCTTGGAAAATTAACTAGTAGCATAGGATTGCATGAGCAGCTAGGTGACTCAGTGGATAAAGTGCCAGGCATTCAGTCAGGAAGACTCAAATCTTGCTGAGTTAATATCTGGTATCAGATACTTACTAGCTGTGTGACCCTGGACAAGTCACTTAACCCTGTTTGCCTCAGTTTCCTCATCTAAAAAAAAATGAGCTGGAGAAGGAAATGGAAAACTACTCCAGTTTCTTTGCCAAGAAAACCCCAAATGGGGTCACAAAGAGTTGGACACAACTGAAAAAATGACTGAACAATAAAGAGTTGCACATATGATGCTCAGTGACTGAGCTCAATCCTTTTGTCTCTAAAGAGGGTAGTGATGACAGGCATATGGATGAAGTGTAACCTCTTTGGGTCTATTTCCACATTTGTAAAATGGAGGCAATAATTACTGCCCTGTCTACTTTCCAGGGCTGTTATAAGGTTCAAATGACATTGTCTGTGAAAATGGTCTGGAAAGAAAGTCATTTTTAAACTATGTACACAAATTAGATCTTTCTCTCTCCTCATTGTTTTCCCTTTAATTAATAACTCAAGCAATTTCAACTCCCCAGGATATTTGTGGGGAGCTAATTAAACAGAGTTTGTTGCTTGAAGGTCATTCATTGAAGGGTTGAGCACGGATGGAAAAATAAATGATGTCGTAATGGTACTCAACGATATTGTACAGGGGGACGCATATGTTGGCTTTTCTCATCCACAGTTGCAGGGCAGAGATCTCAGTTGCCGTTTCCCCCTGGGAAGAACAAATAATTTAGATGTCACTCATGGTAGAAGGCTTCCTCATCTGTTCTGTGACATCTTACACAGCAGACCAGACTGTCCTGTCACTTTGGCTATTTAGTATCCCTGGAAGGATTTGGCTAAGGTCCTCAAATATTCCTTATACCAGACTAGAAGAAGGAGCCAGGGAGGTTAGTTCTTGGGAACCTAGATGGGCCCCCTTTTTGTAAGGACCTCATCAAGGACAAAATTCCTCCTTCCCAGAACAGTCAGGGTCCTCATCATGATCTCCCAGAGCAACACAGCTCTCTGACCTTCCCTCTCCGGGCAGGGCTTTGCTATAGACCCCTCTTATTTGTCTCATCAAAACCTGTTTTCAGAAAACTAAGCCTTTGGAAAAGTGCTGAAGAATTCATTAACATTAGGGACTTGATGACGGATAATTGCTGAAGACGTTATTCCTCTCAAGGGAGTTTAAATCTTCAGAGGAGGGGAATATACCTTAATACAAAAAAATGTGTGTCTAATGGTGGAAATTCAGGCAACATGGCAGGTTTAGTAGGAAGAGAAATTTTGGGGCAGGGGGATCATACCTAGGACTCCCCAGATAGTCATCATAAAAACAACAATAATAGCACCTTATATAGTTTCTGGAGACCATTCACATCTGGTTAACTTGTTTCTCAAAATAGCCCTATATGGGAGGTAGGGCAAGAATTATCATCTCCTTCTGTGTGATGTGAACCAGAGTCTGAGAGAATAGAAGTGATACGTCCAAAACAACACTGCTAGTCAATGGACATATGCAGGATGCCCAAACAATGGCTGTGATGATGAAGAGAGGGTACTGTCTCGAGGCAGCTAGGTGGTACAGTGAAGAGAGAGGCAGACCTAGAGTTAGGAAGACCTGAGTTCAAATCCAGACTGAAACATTTACTAGCTATGTGATGACAAGCAAGTTATTTAACCCTGTTTACCTCAGTTTTCTCATCTGTTGAATGGGGACAATAATAGCACTTACCTCCATGGTCGTTGTGAGAAACAAGTGAGATAATAATTGCAAAGCTCTTGTCACAGTGCCTGGCACACAGTAAATGCTATATAAAAGTTAGTTGCTATTAAAGGGACCAATGTAGATGCATGGGGTATCCTTCAAACAATTTTAAAGAAAAAAGAACAGCCACAGAAGATGGGAACAAGGGTAGGTAACAGAAGGTGAGTGCACATAATGCCAGGAGATCTAAAATTCAGAATTAATTGTGCCAGGTGATAGCTGGAGGAAATAATTTTTTTAAAGTGTTTTCTTGGCAATACTGGGGGACAAAAGAAGAACTTAAGAATGGAAAGGAGTGTTTCTTGAGGTGAATAGCATGAGGACAACAAAAGAGAAGGCAGAATTGCTTCTTCTTTTTTTTGCTTCTGTTTTCTCTATCAAGGAGAGTGACACCAACAATAAATAGCCAGGGAGAGCTTAGTTCCCTTGGGGGGAGTTCAGGTCATCAGGTTAGATGAATGACAATGTGCTGAAAGAGCTGGATGATGTGGTTGTTGGGCTGCCATAAGAGATCTCTGAAAGCTCACCAAGGATGGGAGAGTTGCTTCAGGACTGGATATGGGAAAACATCCCAAATTTAAAAAAAAAGGAGGATTTGGGAGCTGCAAACTCTCTCTGAAGGAAATCTGACAACTGTGCTCACCAGGCACATTGTGGATTCCACTCGTCCAACCTTGATCAGGACCTTACTGTGGCAGGGCAGTCTGGTTACTCCTTCCTAAATGATTCCCTGCCGTGCTTTCTGCAGAAGCAGTTATACCAAACCTCCTCAGGTCTCTGATGCCTCTCCCTCCCCTTTCTCTCCCATTTGAGGACTTTTCCTCTTACTGTACTGAAGAAAAAAAGAACTGAGGTGTTGTCTACACTTGCTGCCTTTGCTTCCTCTCCTCATCTACTCCTTGCAATCTGGCTACTCGCTTGCTCATTCAACTGGAGCTGATCTCCCTGAAGTTACTAATGACCTCTTAATTGCCAAAACTGATGATATATTCTCAGTCCTTACACTTCTCATTCCAT
>NW_027187400.1:1746384-1759603 GCF_028583685.1 Petaurus breviceps papuanus
TATAAAATTTTGGTTGTTTGGTTATTATCCTTTATACTGAAAGAGGACCACAATAACATCAGTACGTTGGAGTCAGGTTACAGTGGCTGATCAGACTAATTTGAGCTTAGAATGTTCTACCACAGGTCCATGAGCACATTTGGAGTTGAAATGGCTCTATATTTGTGCATCTCACATTTCTTTTGTGCTCTTGCAATTCTGTTTTGCTTATAGAGCATGGCACCTTCTTTGATTCGGGAGAGCCACTCTGGGTGGTCCTGTGCCAGAGTTTCCCAAGTCACACAATCAATTACAGCATATAAATATATACAAAGTGGTTAAATACTACTCTGGAAAGAATGACATTAACAGTTGGGGGGATCAGGAAAGGTTTAATGTAAAAGACTGTGTCTTAAAGGAAGATTTGGCCTAATGTTCTCACTTGTCAAAATTGTTTTGAAACTTAACTCTGTCATACACTGTGTTAGCTACTCTTCCAACTTTGTGTCATCTGCAAAAAAATAATAAGTCAATTCCATTCAATAAACATGTATTAAGTACTTACTATGTGTCCGGCACTATGCTAAGCCTTGGGGATGCAAATTAGAAAAAGATATCGTCCTTGCCCTCAAGGAGCTTGTAATCTAATGGGGAAATCAGGTGAAGGGGGCACCAAGGAGTACCCAGTATGATAACCTAGCATTTCACAAAGTGGAAGCCAAACAGAGCTGCTGATGGAGAATGGATTTATCAGGAAGTCTTTGTGAGTTTAGTGCTCTGCCCTCCAGCTCTCCAGTCAGAAGGGAGAGCAACTGAGGGGCTTGAGTCCAAAACCTGAGTCCAACATGCCTTCCACCCCTTTATCTAAATTATTACCAAAAATGTTAAACAATACTTCTGTGCTTGTACTAAAGGAGACAGAGGCAAGGAGGGCAGACATTCCAGACATGGGAAGTGATGACCAGGACAAAGGCAAAGAGGCAGAGGATGGAGAATTAAGTGCAAGGAACAAAGAGAAAGCCAGTTTGGCTGCATCACAAAGTGCAAAGTGTGGGGTAAAGAGTAATGCCTAATTAGTCTGGAAAGATAGGCCTATCCTAGAGGTGACAGGAAGCCACCACAGTTGGCTGAATAAGAGAATCACATATTTGCTATTATTGCTATTTATTCTTCATTCTGGAAGAGGACCATGGCATCAGGAAAGTGATGACTTGCAAGTGAATTGGATTAAAGTGAGGCAGGGCTGGGCAAGGTCACCAGCCTCACTTTCTCCTCTGGAGCCATCTGGCTCCAATGGCCACATATAGACCAGGAGGTCTGGAGAGGGCCCTGGATGCAGTGAGAGACCTAGGCCTTTTTAAGCTAAGGTCTCTCCCAAGTCTCAGTTTTACTGATGAGGGGATCACATGATTAGATCAGCATTTAAGGAAATTTACTTCAGCAACAGTGTGTAGGATGGACTGGAAGTGGGGAAAGGCTTGAAGCTGGGAAAGCAATTAGGAGACTGTTTTAATAATATAAGAAAGATGTGGTGAGGATGTGTACTAACATGGTAGTTGTGTAAAAGGGGAGAAGTTGGATGGGAAATTCTTGTTGTTTATCCTTTGTTTTCAAAGAGTCCCAGTGACATCATGGGTGACATTTTGACTTCCGCCTGAATGGAAGTAAGACAGAGTTGCACAAAGTTGTTAGCTCCACTCTCCGGATAAAAGTCAAGACAATTGGTGATGGATGTAATGATTGTGAAGGTAGAAATGGGAAACAGAGAAATTCTGTGAAGGACTTGACAATATCCTTGAAAGATATACCTTGACAGCACTGACTGGTGTCAGAGGATCTGGGTTGAAATCTCATATCTGACACGTTTTACCTGAATAACCTTGGGTGAATTACTTAACCTTCCTTGGACATATGATCTGATTTATGACTTCCATGTGAAGTTGGAAATAGGAGAGGATCACAAAAAACATGAAGGAAATGCGGTTCAGCATTAAAAAATGAAAGAGTTTGAAGGTTTCTGAATTATTCAGTCCAATGCCAGTATAATATGATTATTTTGTTCATGAAAAAGGAGGAAGACACTGATCATTGTTAGCTTTGAATAGCATTGTAGAAAATTACATCTACTATATCCTAGGAGGCAGCAAATGACTAGTTGCCAACATGGAGTTCATTTCAGAATCAGTTTTATATGTCCAGTGAGACTGTCAACTGGCTAGGCCATAATTAACACTAAATTAGAAACAATAAAATGACAAGAGACTGTGTGAAATCACAACAACCCATTTTAAATAAGCTGATAGCTCTGAAAAAATCTAAAATGGATGAAAGTAAATTATATTGACTCCAACCATTATCATATCTTTGAGTTGGAGAACAAATCCATGATTGTTCTGTCCTTTTAGAGGTTTTCTGCATTTGCAAGCGGAGTTAAATTAAGGCTGTCCTTAAGACTTATGGGTGTTGTTACCTTGAGTTTTATAGAAACTTGTGATTCTTTTGCCTAAATCTTTGAATATATAGAAATGAGCTATATTTAAACAATATTTGGAGATTTCTCAGTGGCAACCTCTAGGTGGGATTAAAATAATTATAGAGTCATCTGGGGGCAGGATTGAACTCAATCTGTGTAAAGCTCGAAGGGGTGGGGAACCTGCAGCCTCAAGGCTATATGTGGCCCTCTAGGCCCTCAAGTGCGGCACTTTGAGTGAATCCAAACTTCACAGAACAAATCAGGTTTGTTGTATCGCCACATGCGGCCTTGAGGACACAGGTTCCCTACCCTTGGTTCAGACCCTGGAGTGTTGGACTATGGATTATATTTATTCTAATATCCTACTGAATTGTACTATGTAAACCATAATATCTTAGAATGATGAATTCTTATTATTAAGCAATTCATAAAGTCAAAGGGTATGAACAAGCCATTCTCAAAGGAAGAAATGTGAATAGCAAGTGATTAATAATAATTTGTTGATTGAGATTGGATAATTACTTGAAGAGACGTTGAAATTCCTTAATAAAAATAAGCTTGATTAATGAATGATAATATTTATAATTAATACAATTATTAATAATAATCTTTTAAAGTATAATAAGCTTATTAAGCAAGTTCTTAATAAGTGATTAATAAATGCTTGTTGATTGATAATCAGAGATGTAAACTAAAACAACTCTGAAGCACAATAACTTTACACCCATAAATCTGGCAAAGACCGTTATATATATTTTTAAAAATTCAGTGCTGGTGGGGTTGTGGGAAAATAGGTACACTATTGGCCTGGTCTGAATTAGGGCAATCTATGTGGGAAGCAATAGGACATCATGCAAGAATCATTCAAAGCTGAAACTTTCCTTTGATCCATGTATCCCTTTACTGAGATTCTACCCAAAGAATGTTATGAAAAGCGAGGAAAAAAAAATCCTATCTGTACAAAAATATTCATAGCTGATTTATTTGTAATAGCAAAGAACTGGAAGTCCCAGGCATGGGGGATGGTAGAATAAATTGTGGCATATGAATGGAATGGAATATTATTGCAATGCAAGAAGTGACAAGTCTGAAAAACACAAAGAAATATGGAAAGACTTACATGAAGTGATTTGAGAGGAAGAAAGCAGAAACAGTACAATAATATACACATAATGACTGTACACAAATGTTATACAATAATCGTAATAGCAACAACAAAATCTAATAACAAGAAGAAAGAGGTCAGAGGGAACACAGAAGCAAATGTTATTTTCTTAAAGTTAATATACTGATTTTTTTTTTTTTGCCAAGTGAAAATTCTTTGGGGTTTGTGGTCTTATCCGCGATTTTCTTTTTTATTATTTTGTATATTTGATTATTTTTTGCTGATGGTTATTAAGTTATACTATATAATAATAATTTTTTTAAAGGAAAGGATTGCTTTCCCTCCCCTCTCCCTGTCAATTCCTTTATGCAGTGATAGGAGATGAAATGTTCCTGAAAAAGATGGCAGTATAGACTTAGAAATCCATTTTCATCTCCTGATTCTGGCTCCTGGGTTGCCCCTTGGCCCATCTTCCAAGATTAAGCTCAGGCCAACATGGATTTGGATCCTGATGTCTCAATTCTATTCATGTGGCTGCTGTAGTCAGTGTGCTGGGTTTCCTACAGTTGACCAGCCCATAATACTGTTTGAAGAGGAAGTAGGGTCACAGAGTGTGAACATATTCTTGCAAACCAATGAATGTTTCCATCTACACCAGGATCTGCTATGGTTTTATAACTCAAATTTGTAGTTTCCTTTTGAGCGGATTCCTCCTCTGCAACTTTTCCCTCCGTGCATTCAAGTCTAAACTTCATCAGATGAAATTATCCCTATTAGGCCTCCATAGGACCTTGCTTGATCACTGAATTCTCTGGGTCCAATATACTCATCCTGTAGTCAGTTACCTGTGGTGCCTCATCTGGCCCAGCATCTCTTCCACTCATCCATACAGCCTTGGGGGGCCTGCTGTTTACCTCTGCCACATCTACTCACCAAGAGTCTGGGCCTACTGTGATCTGACCCTGCTTGCCTCTGACCTTATCTTGTACTCTTGGTACAAACAAACTTTATTGCCTTTGTTGGCTTTGTTGCCCAGATTCATGATATGGACAGCAACATGGAACCACTAGAATGGAGAGGACATAGGCTCTGAAGTCAGGAGATCCGGGTTCAAAAACTACCTGTTACAACCTCCTTGTTCTTGGGTAAATCTTGTAAACGCTCTAGGCTTTAGATTACTTTTATATAAAATTAAGGGGTTGGATTCAATGACACCTGAAGTCACCTTTTGCTTTATATCTCTGATTCTATGAACTGTGGCTCCCACAATTGTCTGGATCCTTTCTACCTGCCAAGGTGAATGACTCCATAAGACCATTTGTTGGCAGAACACTATGGAGATGATGAGCTTTCCTAAGACCTAGACAGGAATTGGGATAATCCCTCAACTAAGAGACAGAATCACATAGGAGGAATTGATTCAAATCCCTAGCTCTGCTACTCACTACCTTGTGACTTTGGGCAAATCTTCACTTCTCCCTGGACCTTGGATCTCTCATCTTAAAATGAGAGCATTGGACAACATGACCTTCAAGGTCCCTCCATGTATAAAGCATGTATTGGTATTCCCTATAGCACCCAAGTAGTATAGGGAATAGAATGCCAGACCTGGAGTCAAGAAGACCTGAGTTCAAATCCTGCATAGGGAGGATTTCCCTAGGCAAATCCTTTAGTTGCCATCAACCTCAGTTTTCTCATCTGTAAAATGGGAATAACAATAGCACTTTATTACTTTATAGGGTTGTTCCGAGGCTCAAATATCATTAACAGAGGCAAAGTGCTTTGCAAACCTTAAAGTTCTACATATATGTGGGTTGTTATTACCGTTGTTGTTGCTATGGAATTCCTCTGAGTTCAGAGTGACCCCTGCACTGCTGTAACATTATATACCATGTACATCTAGTTCTATGTGCCACTAATTGAAACGATTGATGGCATGGCCTGTGTACACATAATGTAGCATCTCCTTTTAAGAGAAGGGCCTGAACTGTGAAACTCTTTCCCTTGCAGCTCCCACTAGACCAGGAGCAGAGAGTGATGAGTTGAAAAAAGAAGACATTTAAATGAATGTCACAAGGAGCTGAAAGCAAGATCTGACACATATTATTAACCTGCAGCATCAAGAGCTAAGAATATAGTGGTGACCACTAGTATTGTATTTCTTAAAGGGTATTGATCCTTCCTGCCCATGTTCATGTTTCATAGAATCCCAGAAGCCACTGGGGATCATTCGTGTCGGAATAAGGGGCCCCTCTTCAACATTTGGGGCTGGTGGACATTTAGCCTCAGCTTGAAGACTTCCAGAGAGGGGGAGCCACCACAGTAGGAGGGAGGTGACCTGTTCAGGTTTTGGACAGCTCACAATTTGGAAACTTTTCCCAAAATAAAGCCTAAATCTGCCTTTCTGCGCCATCCATCTATTGTTGTTTGGAGCCTCATAGAACAAATCAAATTTCTCTTTCACTGGACAGCTCTCCAAATACTCAGGGAGAGTTATTAGGTATTTACTAAATCTTCCTTTTACATAGAAAATATAGAAATATATGTTATATACAAAACACATAAAATAACAATAGCTAGCATTCATAAAAATATACCATATATTATTATATATAATATAACATGTATAAATATGTTACATATTATATTTCATATAAAATACAAATTAACTATATACAAATAACATGAAATACATTAAATATAATAAAACATATAATATCTAATATACATAAATATATAAAAATAGCACATAAAGATAAAAAACAATAACTAGCACTTATTAACTAGAACTTTAAGGTTTTAAAATCACTTTATAAAATCTCATTTTATCTTCAGAAAAACCCTGGGAGATTGTCTCTTATTATCACCATTTTACAGATAAGGGACATTAAGTGACTTATTCCCAGTCACATTGCTAGTAAGTGTCTGAGGGAGGATTTGAACTCAGGTGTTCCTGATTTCGAACCTAAGACCATATCCACTGCACCATCTTCAACTTGTCCTCATATGACATGAAGTATAGGCCCTTCACCATCTTTGTTGCCTTCCCTTGGACATTCTCCTGTGGATCAATTCCTCCCCAATATGTGGCACCCAGAAGAGACAGTGAAGCACAGTGGAAAGAATGCTGACTCTTGAGTTGAAGAACTTGAATTCAGATCCCATTCTTGACACTACCTATGTGATCTTGGGCAAGTTATTTAATTTCCCTTAGCCTCTGTTTTCTCATCTGTAAAATGGGTGGGTTGGACATGGTGGGTCTTTGAAGTTCCTTTGAGCTCTAGATCTATGTATGATCTTAATCACTAAACAGTAGACTTCAGATGTGGCTTGACCAGGTCCACGTATATGGGGACTATCACTCCCCTAGTCTTGAACACTAGCCTCTTCTTAAGGCAGTCTATAATAGCATAAGCCTTCTTGGCTATCATGTCACACTGTGATTCATGTTCCGTTTACAATTCCCAGTGCCTCTCCCTCCCTCATCTTTTATGGAGGAATGTCTGCCTGCCCACACTTGCCCCATCTTATACTTGTGAAGGTGATTGTTTGAACTTACGCATAAGACTTTTCTTTCATCCTCATTAGATTCCATCTTACCATAAATGTTGGAGAAGATGTGGGAAAGTTGGAACACTAATACATTGTTGAAGGAATTGTAAACTGCTTCAACCATATTGGAGAACAATTTGGAACTATGCCCAAAGGGCTATAAAACTGTGCATACCTTTGATCCAGCAATACCAGTACTAGGTCTCTATCCCAAAGAGATCATAAAAAATGGTTAAAGGATCTACATGGACAAAAATATTTCTTGCAGCTCTTTTTGTAGTGGCAAAGAATTGGAAATTGAAGAGATATCTGTCAATTCAGGAATGGCTGAACAAGTTGTTGTATATGCATGTAACAGAATACTATTATGCTGTAAGAAACGATGAGAAGATGAATTTCAGAAAAGCCTGGAAAGACTTACATGAACTGATGCTGAGTGAAATGAACAAAACCAGGAGAATATTGTACACAGTTAACAGCAACATTGTGTGATGATCAACTATGAATGACTTAGCTCTTCTCTGCAATGTAATAATCCAAGACAATTCCAGAAGACTCATGATGGAAAATGCTATCCACATCCAGAGAAAGAACTATGGAGTCTGAATGCAGATCAGAGCATACTATTTTCACTCTTGTTTGTTTTATCTTTCTCATGGTTCTTCCCTTTTGTTCTAACTAATATGGAAATATGTTTAACATGATTCCACATGTCTTACCTATATCAGATTGCTTGCTGTCTTGGGGAGAAAAATTTGGAACTCAAAATCTTATAAAAGTGAATGTTGAAAACACTCTTTATATGTAATTGGAAAAAATAAAATGCTATGAGGTAAAAAAAATCCATCTTACCAGATTTGACCTAATGTTCTCACCTGTCAAAACTGTTTTGGATCCTGAATCCATCATATACTACGTCAATTGTTCTTCCCAGAACTGTGTCATCTGCCAATTGAATGAGCATGTCATCACTGCCTTTATCTGAGGCATTGTTTAAAGCATTCAATAGCATTTGGTGCCTATGATAAGTAAAATAAAACCACCTGAAAAATTACAAGGACTTTGGAATGTCTACTAAGAAAAACTCAACTACCTTGTTACCTAAGGTCTTTTATTCTCAAACAGAGACTAGATGCTTTGCAAGGCTTATATTTGGACATGCATGGAGGCAGGGGGATGGATATTACGGCTTTTGAAAGGCCCCTACAGCTGTGGATTCTGAGCTATAAAGGAAAGTTTCTAAGGTGCCTGGCCATTTTTTAAATCCCTAAAATCAGTGGGAAGCTAGGTGGCACAGATAGAGTATAGAGCCTGGAATCAGGAAGACCTAAATTCAAATCTGGTTTCAAATACTCACTAGCTGTGTGACCCTGGGCAAGTCACTTAACCCTGTTTGCCTCAGTTTTCTCATCTGTAAAGTGAACTGGAGAAGGAAATGGCAAACCACTCTAGTATCTTTGCCAAGAAAACCCCAACTGGTGTCACAAAGAGCTGGACACACCTATAATCTAGATTCAACAACAACAGCAAGAATCAGTGACACGTATTTTTGGCATCATGGCAGATAGATGTAAGTTTAAAAATATTTATTTCATAAAAAATTTCCCAGTTCCATGCAAATTTTTTTAACAATCATTTAAAAAAATTTCAAGTTCCAAATTCTCTCACTCACATTCCTCCCTCCTCCTTGAAAAGGCAAACAATTTGCTATAGATTATACATGTGAAGTCATACAAAACATATTTCCATATTAGTTACATTGTAAAAAAAAACAGACAAAAAAAACAAGAAAAATTTAAAAAAGTTCAAGATATGCTTCAACAGGATGTCCTTTTCTGAGGAAGATAAATTTATATTTAGGCATTTAAAGAAGAGGTTAGTTCATTTCTAAAGAAGTCATAAAAAAGGCTCCTTCCTTCTTTCTTGTCTCGCTGTGGATATTCTTCAGTAAAACTGCCTTCTGAAGCTCGAACTAGCCTTCACACTGTCAGCATTATTACTTCCAGGAGGCCACGGGACATTGAATGCTAGTAATTAGTTTCTAATAGGCAATTAAGGCCTTTTGTCTATCTTCTCTCCTGAACCTGGGGAGAATGAGAATGGGAGATTTTTTTTCCATGTCCCTGAAATGTTTCTGGTACAGTGGAGAGAAGCATTAGACTAGCATTTTGGGTACTTGGGTTCCATCCTGGCCCTCCCTCCACATGGCCTCAGGAAGATCACTTCTGCATTTTGGGCCTTGGTTTCCTCATCTGTAAAATTATGGACTTAGCTGAGATGATTTCTAGGGCACTTCTGAATTCTATCACTACATGCTTTAATATCCTATGTTCTAGGTTCCCTTCTCGTTCTGATATTCCATGTTGTAGTGGCAACCACACTGGCATACCCAGATTGATTGCTAGCACAGGTTCTTAGATCTGCTTTACTAGGAAAGATAGCTGTTTAAGGAGTCAACAATCTCTTTTAATTACATTCACTAGTTCAGGGGAAAAGTCAACAAAGAGCTTCAGAGAAAATACAAACAGAGAAATAAAGACCAATAGACAGGTCTCTGACTGCCTGAATCAAAGCAATATTACTATACACTTTATATACATCCCTGGATTTAGAGAACCTTTATATTTGAGCAGTCGGGGAACTCTGAACCATATGGCCACTCAGAATCTCGACCAGGGAATCACAGGATCTTTCTCATAAGTGAGCTCCCAAAGCCAACTCAGAGTACATATAGACTTATCAGAGCTAGAAGGCATCAGGAACCTCTTGACTCAGTGCCTACTTAGAAATTAGCAAAAGGTGTGAAAGCCTTCCTATAAGCAAACCTCCCCTAAGCAAGTTTCCTTTAATGGGTTCCATGTGAGGTCTATTAATGGGTGGGGAAGATCTTACATCCCATTAACATTACACATGTTCAAATGTTTTTTGTATTTCCAACAACCCATGTTTAAAGATTCTTCCCACATCTAACATTGCTCTTTTAAGACCTGTTCTAGCTCTAATAATTTTTCTTATAAGGTTGCTTCCTGCTTTGACATTCTTTGTTTTAAAGTCCCTTCCACCCCTAAATTACCTTCTGCTTGCTTTGTTCTGGGTTTCCTGCTGTCTAGGACATCTTCTGTGGTCGAAGGCTCCATTCTCTGTTGTAACATCCTGCATCCTAAGTATGTTCCAAGACCCCTTCAAGCTCTGATCTTCTAGATTCTAAGCTCGAACATTATACATTTATAAGGACCCCCCCTTTTTTTTTTAGCTCTGTCAGTCTTTGTTCTAAGGTCCCTTCTAGCCCTAACATTCTCTCTTTGCACATTTTATATTCTCAGATCCCTTCATGATAATTCTATGGTCTAACAAGAAGCTCTGACATTCTAATCTCTAGCATTTTATGTTCTAACAGGAAGGTCTGGCATTAAAATTCTAACATTCTATCATATTAGAGACCTCCAGTTCCAGTAATCTAAGAATCAATGATTTTCCAAAGGTGACCAGGGGACTCTCTAGTGATTATTTAAGGAGACAGGACAATGAGATTCACAATCCATTTCACCCCCTCAGAAGGCTAAGCACGTCCATGGTTTGTGTTTAATTACTCCAGCAACTGTTTACAGCCTTCTCTATTCTCTGAGCAAACATTACCATTATAGGGAGTAATTTACTGATACCAACCTTGGCTGAAAAGCACGTTAGCTTCTTTCTTCTTAAAGCTCCCCCTCTCCCCACAGCCAACATATCACTTCTACTCTGCACTGGTGTTGGGCTCATCTTCTGTGAAGCCAGCCAAAAGGCATCATGTGACTGTCTCAAATTCCTGGGGATTCAGAGAGCTAGCACCTATCTCCTCTGAATTCCCTCTGATCTTCCTAGAGGAATTGTTATCTATTTCACAATACAAGGAAGGGCTAAGAAAGAAAGGATCAGGCCCACAGAACTATGGGAAAAAACTCTGAAGCTATTGGTAGACCCAAAGAGCTTATAGTCTACTGAGAGTATAAAACATGGACACAGAATGTGGTATAGATCATTAAAGTGGGGAAAGATTATTAACAATTTGGGAGATTAGGAAAGGCAACGTATGGCAAACTGAGATAAGCCATGAGGAAAACCAAGGATTATAAGAGTCAAAGGTTAGTAGGGAGTGCATTATGGTCATGTGGGACTGGCTGTGCAAAGACAACGGAGGTAGGAAATATGATGTCAAGTTTAGAGAAGAGTAGATAGTTCATTTAGGCTAAAACTTAAACAATTTTTTGAAATAAAAATTTTTCTTCCTCTCTCCTTAGCCCCCTGCACCATTGCCCACAGCTCCAGAAAGTAAGAACAGCAAAACCTCTGTTGCAAACACACAATCAAGGAAAACAAATTACTGTATTAGCCATGTCCAAAACTCTCCCCCTGCCCCAATAACTCAATCTAGATTCTGAGTTCATTATCTCTCAATCAGGAAGTGAGTAACATATTGTATTGTGAGACCTCTGGAATCACAACTGGTCATCATGTCCATCAGAGTTCCTAAGGTTCCTAAGTTCCTAAGTTTTCAAAGTTGTCTGTCTTTATAATATTTTTTCATTGTAGAAATTTTTCTCTTGGTTCTGCTTACTTCACTCTGCATCAGTTTATAAAGTCTTCTCAGGTTTTTCTGAAACCATCCCCTTTATCATTCCATCACATTCATATGTGATGACTGAGGGGCACACCCTCAATTTCTAATTCTTTGCCAATGTGAAAAAGAGCTATTCCAATATTCTTATACACATGGATCCTTTTTCTCTCTCCTTGATCTCCTTGAAGTGTAGACCCAGTAGTGACATTACCTTGCCAAAAGACATGTAGTTTAATAGCCTCTTGGACATAGTTCTAAAATAGTTCCCAAAACAATTGTAGCAGTTCACAGTTCCACCAAAAATGTACTAATTTTCTCACAGCATCCATAGTCTTTTTTTACTCTTAACTTTGCCAGTTAGAGTTTGTTTCACTAACTCTTCTCTCAATCTATCCTCCCCCTTAGTCCTCCCTCTCCCTCAGTCCTCCCTCTCCCTCTTGCCACCTTGCTGAATATAATGTAGCTCTGTCATGCACTCTGTGAATGTATTTCCCTTCCTTTGACTAGTTTAGACGAGAGCAAGGTTCAAGGGTGGACTAATCTCTGCCTAGTCCTCCTCCCTAGTCCTTCCTCCTTGACTGTACAGACTTTCATCTGTGCACCCCAATGATGTGAGATAATTTTCTTCATCCTTTATCTTTCCCCCCAAAATATTCAATGATTTTTCAATATTTTCTCCTTGATCTTTCTAGCTCAGCTATTTTTGCTATGAGATGCCTTACATTTTATTATTTTTTCACTTGTTTGACTTTGTTTTAATATTTCTAACCCTATCATATAGTTATTAATTTCTGTTTAGTCCCTTCTAATTTCCTGGGTGTTTGTTGTTAGGTAAGGTTTTCTATCATCTTCTAGCTGCAGGTTTCCTTCTCAATCATGACTTAGAACTAGGTACTGAGTGACAGAGCTGACAGTAGGCAACTATTCTTACATTTTGTATGGGGTATGGTCCCTTGGTGCTGGTTCTGAGACTTCTCCTGAGCTTGTTTCATGGCCTCTCTCTGTGCTGGAATGCTACACAGTCCACAGTCCACTCCTGGCCAAATGGGGTCCCTGTTGCATATCACCCTTTTCAACCTATGCTGGAAAAATAACTCATTTTTTTCTTGGATTTTCCCATCAGGACTTGCTCTGATGTATTTTCTAGATCTATAAGGAAGTGAGCTTGGCATACTTCTTCCTGATATTTCACCATCTTGGCTTTGCCTCCTCCTGCCAAGATCTTACAGTATGCCTGGGGGAGGGGGGATAGGCCAGACCCCGAGAAGGAGTTCCTAATCTAATCTCCTCTAAGGTTACTTTCCATTTGCTTTACTCATATGTACTAATTTACATATCTTGTCTCCTCCATTAGACAGTAAGATCTTTGAGGGAAGGGGCTGTTTTTGTTTGTTTTTGCTATTTGAGAACTTACTGGCATCTTTGGATTTGTTGTTCAGAGGACAAGCATGTCCTTCTTAGCTGAGAGAGAGACAGAGAGAGAGAGAGAGAGAGAGAGAGAGAGAGAGAG
>NW_027187400.1:1759703-1776857 GCF_028583685.1 Petaurus breviceps papuanus
AGAGAGAGAGAGAGAGAGAGAGAGAGAGAGAGAGAGAGAGAGAGAAGGGAGTCCTCAAGGTCTGATCCAGAAAGAATCAGCATAACAGGGGCAAGAAATGAAAGGATCAAGATAAATAAATAGGATTGAGCTGCAGCAGAGAAGGGAGAGATGGAAGAGGGTCATCTGTCCTTTTGGGAAGCTTTAAGTAGTTAATTCAGGCTGAAGATACTGGGCTGTGCCCACTTGTCCTAGGACTGAAAGAAATTCCAGCAAATGACATATTCTTTCTTCAACCTCTCCTCCTAGTTTCTGATTATTAACAGACTGTAACATTCTCTTCATTTTTTTACCCTTATGTTTTTCTTGACCTGAAATTTTGACACAATCATAGAGAGGCCGGGGATTGTTGTTATGACCTCATTTGGGGTTTTCTTGGCAAAAATACTGGAGTGGCTTGTAATTTCCTTCTACAGATGAAGAAACAGTCAAAC
This sequence comes from Petaurus breviceps papuanus, assembly GCF_028583685.1. NCBI lineage: Eukaryota > Metazoa > Chordata > Mammalia > Diprotodontia > Petauridae > Petaurus > Petaurus breviceps. Next base: position 1,760,177 of record NW_027187400.1, read on the forward strand.
AGGGTGAAGTGAAATTCCCAGGGTCACACAGCTTGTAAATGTCTGAGGCTGGATTTGAACTTAGGTCTTCCTGCCTCCAGGCCCTGAGTTCTATCCACTGTACCACTTAGTTGCCTATGGGCTAGTTAGAGATAAAGATAAATTCAAATCGGGGGCCAGAGTTAAAGCTCTGCATAAATCTTAGGAATTTTCCTAACTAGCAACTCTTAGCTGTTATGATTGTACTCCTAAGTTTTTAACATAAACTTCATAAAGCAGCCGAGGATAGGGCTATGTAGACCTGAGGGATAATTATATTGCCTCCAGGTTTAAAAATGGGTTATGGGAAAAAGATGTAGCTGAATAAATCCCCAGAGACAAAGGAAGATAGGGAGGAGAAAGCAAAATTGAACATCAGAGGGCCAATTGCACCTTGTACAAAGATACCCACAACCATTAGGGTTATAATTATCTCCCCAGTGCTTAGCACAATGCCTGTCATATAGTAAGCGTTTAATAAATGCTTATCGATTGATAATCCAGAGGCAATAGGGAAACTCCGAAGGTGATTTAGAAAGGGAGAGACATACTCAGATTTGTGCTTTCGGAAGATGATTCTGTCCACTCGGAAGTTCAGTGGAAAGAATAGTGATTTAATCCCAGTTATTTTATTTAATACTTGTGGGGGCTTGGTCAAGTAATTTTTACCTTTCTGGGCCTCAGTTTCATCATCTATACCATAAGAATTTTTGTCCTTTCAGGTTCTTTTTTCTTAGGAAAAATAACAAACAGGCCCAGATTCAATTCGATATGTAGTAATGTTGGCTCTTGGTGTCCCATATAGACCCTTCAAGTCAGAGGAGAGCAAGCCTACTCATGCCCAGGGTAGACTCCTGGATTTGGCTTCGTTTTCTAAATAGGTTTTCCCAAGAATGAGGGTAAAGGAGGCAACATGAATCAAGAGCCTAGGCCCTGGACTGGAATTTAGGAGATCTGGTTTCTAGTTCAGTTATGTCCTTGATCTTACTATGTGACCTTGGAGAAGTTCGATTTCTCTGAACCCCCCCTGAATCCTCTGCTCAGGGGCTCATCATCCCTGCTGCCCTTCCCACGAGGTTGGCTTTGAGAATCAGAAAAGATCGTGGATATGAAAGCCCTTTGGAAAAGTTAAAAGCCCTATTCAAATGAAAGATTTTTTCTCCATAAAGTAGAGGTCTGAGAGCATCAGCAAACTATTTTATAACTTTCCCTATTACTAGCTAACTAGTTAAAGGGAGAGCTATGGATTTTTCTGTTTGTGATGCTCACAATATTGAAGAGCTTTGCCTACCTATCAATAATGACTTGAAAGTCACTAAAGCCAGGATAATCCAGGAGACCTGGACTTGATTTTAGCCAAAAGTCCAGAGAAGGAAAACAGAGTGAACTAAAAATAGCCCATAGTCATCCCAGGCAGCCAGGGAGAGAAAGTGCTAGCTTGGAAGGGAGGGAGGGTGCTAGAACTGAAGAAAACACAAGGGCTATAGGAGTGAGAGCTCCTGGCCTATCTGCAAGTCTCCAAATGACCTTGAGTATGAACTTTTCCCTCTGAAACCTTGCTTCCCCATTTACCAAAGGAGAGATTTAGACTAGATCACTCCAATGTCTCTTAACATTCTGGCATTGCATGATGGACTCCAAGATTCTATAATGCTAAGATTCATAGGCATAGAGGTAGACTGGATAAAGGGCTAGGCCAGGAGGCAGAAAGTCTTAGGTTCAAGTCCCACCTTTGATCCATGATGGCTGTGTGACCTTGGGCAGGTCATTTACTTCTCACTGCCCCAGGCAACTCCCATAGTTCTCAAAGGGATGGGCCTGAGGTGGGATGCTGAGAACTGAGTAGTATGACTCTTACACTCGAAATCACAAGTAAGGACATGAGTCTCCTTCCATATTTACTTCCATAAGTATGGAACCAATACTGATGATTACACGGGATGCCTGATTCTCCTAATTGGCCCAGAAAATGCTCTAGTTCTTCAAGGCAATGAGTAATAACCAGTCAGTTAATCAATAAATATTTATTGTGTACCTACTATGTGCTAGGCACTGTGCTAATACTGTGCCCAGAGGTCCCCCTTGGAAAAAAAATAAAAGGAGAACAATTGGAGAGTTGTTTAAGATTGGAAGTGAGTTTCTATTTGCGTTAATGTAGGGAGTTTTCCCTCCCAAATATCAATTAGTTTTGTGGCTACTTTTTTTTTTTACTTTTTGTAGGGGGAAGCCTGGGAAAATGGGGTTAAGTGACTTGCCCAAAGTCACATGTCTAGTAAGTGTTAAGTGTCTGAGGTCAGATTTGAACTCAGGTCCTCCTGACTCCAGGTCTGGTGCTCTATTCACTGTGCCACCTAGCTGCCCCCATGTAACTACTTTCAAAGAAGAAATCTTATAACAAGCAGAGCTACCCAAGGATGGAATGAGTTGAGTTCCCTATCATTAGAGGTCTTCAAACAGACACTAGATGACTGACCATATGTCAGGGAACCATTAGGGAGGATTCACATTTTAGGCAGGGTTTGGGTTGGCTGGCCCTTGAGGTCTGGCCCAGTTCTCATAGTCTGTAATTTTATGAATAGAAATGATCCTGGGCAGATGCTTTTTTTTTTCTTTTTGCAGGGGGAAGGCAGAGCAATTGGGGTTAAGTGACTTGCCCAAGGTCACACAGCTTGTAAGAATTAAGTGTCTGAGGCCACATTTGAACTCAGTTCCTCCTGACTCCAGGGCTGGTGCTCTATTCACTGCACCATCTAGTGACCCCCAGATGCTTTCTTGAAGACAATAGCCCCCAGTTCCCTGGTCGGGCTACCCGGTGCAAAGCACAGAATAAGTCCTATTATTTTTGTATCTGTCTTCTCATTTGGCCATGTGGCTTTTAATGTAGCGGGTACTTAGTAACTGCTTGTGAACTGAATGGAACGGAATCAAAGTCAGTGAACCAATCACTTAAATCAATCAACAAACATTGATAATCAAATTCTCTCGGATCTCTCCTTTGCTGAACTGTGATAGCCCACCTGTCCCTGGCAACACTGACCTTGCTTCGCCTCTGCTTGGCGTAGGCCTGACTAAGACAGACTCCTTGTTGTTTCAGGGTTGATGTCAGGATGGAATGAGATGCTCTCTCATTGAACAGTTAACAAAAGGAGGTTCATTTCCAGGCTATTCAACAAAGATGCGAAAGCACTTAGTTCAGGAAGATTCGGCTCTCCCCCTCTCCTGCCTCCATCTTGTCTCCATGTGGAAATGTGTCTGGATGTCAGGGCAAGAAGTGGTGATTTGTATGGTCTTGGGACATCTACATGCCAACCTGTTGGGGGTGGGCTTTTTTATATCCTTAGATGGTCAGGAAGCCAGGTCAGTATGGTCAGAGATTACAGAAAAAGCTATGAGAGATTCAGAGCTTCAACCTTGCCCTAATCAAGTCTCTGTTTTATCACCTTTTATGGAAAATCTAGCCTAACTTGTGTATGTATATGTGTGTATGTGGTGTGTGTGTGTGTGTGTATGCATGTGCACGGGTATTTGTGTGTGTGCGTGGGGAAGTGGTCCTCAGTATTTATTGGTTCTGTGACAATCTTCCAATGCTCTTTGAGTTTGTCCTGGACCTTGTCTTCAGAAAAAGAGAAACTCTTACTTCTGACATTTGTCTGTTAGTCTTGGTCAACTAGGTCCGGTGGCTACCTGGTTAATTGAGTCAGAAATCATGTTTCTGGTATGTAGGAAGCACTTACTATTGCCAAATATATGAATGAATTGATATGGGTCAGTGTCCCTGGCTCTGTCCTGAGGGAGTGACAGTGACTCAGTTACCGGGAGCTTTCCAATATCCCTTGGGAGACTGGCACACCCTCCAAGCACACACATAATGGGAAATGATATGCTGAAAGAGAAGGAGCTCTGGACCAAAGAATTCTAGGTTATAGGTTCTAGGGTCACCTTGGCCACTGGTTCACTGTGTGACCATGGACAAGTCCAATTTAATGCAACAAATGTTCTTTATTCAGCTATTGCATGTAGGACCTGTACGCTTAGCACTGAGGGAGAGGTTAATAAGAAGAGAAAATATTACCTGCTTTCAAGGACCTTCTAATCTGGTTGGGGAGATGACAAGAGTGTGACTTCAGGAAAACTTCTTCACCTCCCTAGCTCTCAGTCAGTCAGGCAATCACTAGGCATTTATCAAGGGTTTATTACATACTGGGCACTCTGCTAAATCCTGGGAATAAATAAAAGTAAAAAGAAAGATGGACCCTCCCCTCAAGGAGCTTACATTCTAAAGGGAAAAACAACAGATAAATAGGAGACGGAAAGGTGTGGGGAGAGAGTACAATCCATTGCAGGGGGCATGGTGGGCACAATGGAGTGGAATCTCGAGAAGAATGAGACGTGGCCTCCTTAAATGGAGGCGCTGGGAGGAGCCATTTAGTCAGAGGAAGAGGCAGGAAACAGAGGGTATTACCAATATGTTCATGCCAGGACTGGGGTGAGCCTCCAGGATTAATAGGGACATGACAGACAGAGGAAATCTAGAGTGCAATGAGAAGTGGAATCTGCCTCTGTGTATTGACTTAGAAAACTTCAAATGAACATCATTTATGTCTTATTATGTTTTTATTCATTTTGTTAAACATTCCCCAATACATATTAATCTGCTTCCTGGCCCCCTCTGTAGTTTTTGGAGGCTGCAAGCTGTCCATAGCAGAGAGGTTGATATCTCTGTGCTAGAGAATCTCTGAGGCTGCTTCCAGCTCTGAGAATCTCTGGTCTAAAGTGTTTGGTAGATTCCTGTGTATATGCATATTGTTTTCCCTGTTGGCAGGTAAGCTCCTCGAGGGTAGGAACTGTTTCATTTTTATCTTTGCATCTCAAGGGAACACCGTATAGCAGGCCCTTCATAAATGCTTATTTGATTCATAGATTAAGACCTGTACTAACACTAACATTTTATGGCCTAAGGGAGGTTCTAACTCTAACATTCTGTGTTCTTAGCTCCCTCCCAGCTCTGACATTCTTCACTCTAAAGCCCCTCTCAGTCCTGACATTCTGTGTTCTAAGGTCCTCCCAGCTCTGACATCCTGTGTTCTAAGGGCCCTCCTAGCTCTGACATTCTGTGTTCTAAGGGCCCTCCTAGCTCTGACATACTATATTTTAAGACTCCTTTCAACTCTGATATTGTGTTTATAGGTCTTTCCTAGAACTGGAATTCTCTGTTCTAAAATCTCTTCCAGTTTGAACAGTTTATTTTCCACAAGCCCTTCTAGCATTCTGTTTTCTAATACTCTTTGTTTTTAGACCTTAATCAAGTAGCTGGAGACACTTGTACCCATTGCTCCCATTGCCAAATCTCTTCCTCTTTGTTGGGCATGGGGATGGTGTCATTCAGGCCTCAGGAGAGGTTGGAAATCACAACCTAGTGTGAATGGGGGTTGTGTTGGACAAAGTCCTAGGCTGGCAGACCCACACACAGACCATCTGCACTCAAACGATATTTTAAATAGAGCAAAATAGACTGTTAAACAGCCATAGTTAAACTAGCTTCTCTTTTCTTTCCCTGTCCCGCCCCCCTCTTATCACCCTTGGGAAGCATCGTGGCCTACGGCTATTTCTGGGCTGGCAAATGTACAGTTTGGTCCAAACTTCAGAGAGCTTGGTATGTGTACACTGAATGCACACTGTTACAAATAACTATTTGCCTCTTTGACTGGCATCAAACTTGGCCTCAACCTACCTTTCCATCCTCTTTTTACACTATTTTCTCCCCCACCCCTTATAAATTCACTCCCTTCTCCCTTCCTCTCTTATTCCCCCCATCCCCCACTCCTCCCTGCCCCTCACTGATCCATTAAATTCAGCATATACATTTTGCTGACTTCTTATATTCTCTGGGAGTCCAAATCCTACCTGTCCTTCAAAGGGCAGCTCAAGACTGAGACCTCTTCCAGGGTGTTCTCTATGAATCAGTTCCTCATCCCATAGGTATCTCTCCCTCCTCTGACCTCCTATAGTATTTCCTACCTCTATATCTTACTGGGTAGTGAGTATACACTGCAGGGTAATGCTAATTCTTAAATTCATTTTTTATCAATCGATAAACATTTATCAGGCATCTATAGCTAGGCTGCAATTTGTGTGAACAACAAATCCCATGAAGTGGCCTTGTAATTTTAATTTGCACTCCAAATTATCATTGGACCAAAGCCAATCACCGTATTTTATATAATTAATATATCAAATAGTGCAAGTTGGAATATATGGACCCATTCATAGGATTTATCATTTACACTAATCAGGACCTGGTTGTTCTAGGTGACAGGTGATGTCCTATGTATTAGGGATACAGAGACAAAACTGAAATAGGCCCTGCCTTCAGGTGGCTTACACTCAAACAATGGAAACATGCACATAAATGAGTATTGACAAAATAAATACAAGGCAATAGTTTGAGGAAAGCACCAGCAGCTGGAGGAATTAGGAAAGATTTCATGTAGAAAATGATACTTGAACTTTAAAGCAAGTTAGGGATTCTAAGACATAAGGGCAAGGGTGGAGGGAATAAGGGATAGTGTGTGCAAAAACAGAGATATGAGGAGACACAGGAAATGCCATGCCAATAAAAAAAATGACAGTCAATAAATATTTATTTAGTACCTCCTATGTACCAGACACTGTCTTAAGCTTTGGGAACATAGAAACAAAAAAGATCTTCCCTGTCCTCAAGAAGCTTATACTCTAAGGTTGGGCAGGGGAGAGAGACAGCACATAAAAGAAAACTCAAAAGTGTGTGTGTGTGTGTGTGTGTGTGTGTGTGTGTACCAAGGTATGTGGTTTATGAACCTAGTGGAGAAGCAAAAGAAGACCAAATTGAGTGCAGATTGGTGGGAAATGAGGAGATTTCTGAGCAAACATCAGTCCTATTCCCTTCCTTAAATGTTCACTCATTTTAGGTCACATCCAAGTCTTCATGACCCCATTTGGGGTTTTCTTGGCATAGATACTGGAGAGATTTGCCATTTCCTTCTGCAGCTGATTTTACATATGAGGAAACTGAGGCAAACAGGGTTAAGTGACTTACCCAGGGTCCTACAGCTAGTCAGTGTCTGAGACCAAATTTGAACTTAGGAAGAGGAGTCTTCCTGACTCCAGGTCCAGCACTCTACCCACTCTGCCACCTAGTTCCCCTCCTTCAATAGAAGAGATTAAAAAGATTTTTCCCAATGATGAGTTGGAACATGGTGGCGAAAAAGCAAGAAGATAAGTTTGGTTGGATCATAGGTACCATGAAGAGAAACAATATGCAATAAGCCTGGAAAGGTATGTTGGAGCCACGTTGTGAAGGACTTTAAATATTAAACAGAGGGGCTTATATTCAGTCCTAGAGGTATTGAGTAGGGGAGTGACATGGTTACACCAGAGCTTTGGGAAAATAATTTTGATAATTGTATGGAGGCTGGACTGAAAAAGGGGAGGAACAGTGGCAGGTAGCCCAACTGTAAAGCTATTGACATAATGTAGATGAGGGATGGTGACATTCTGAGCTACAGTGGTGCTTATATGAGTGGATAGAAAGGGAAAGATCAGAGAGATGGAATGTTATGTATGAGGACCTAGACAATGCTTTAAACGATTTGTGTCCCTTTTACTATTAAAGGTAAAGATATTGATTGGGGCTCATGAGCTAAGGTTTTAGTAGATACAGATGCAAAGAGTCCTTGGAACCTTCGGAAGCAATTCCCCTAGATGACTTGTTCTGGGAGTTGGGAGAGTGCCTCTAGGAGGCATATATACATTATCTCATTTGAGTCTTACAACAACCCTATTTGATAGGTAGGTAAATGAAGAAACAGACACAGGCATCCAATCTCTTGCCTTGAATTTTGTAGCTAGTGAATGTTAGAGGCAGGATTCTAGCCCAAATCAAGGTTTTCCTGACTCCAAGATGAATGGTCTATCCCTTAGGTCACACCGCTTTTCAGAATGTTGGAACTGGTAATATAGAAAAATAGAATATCCATGTCCTGTCTTCTAAGCTAGGCTCTGTGCCCAGGGGTTAACGGTGCTGAGGACAAGATCTGATGGGCAGGAGAAATCTGGCAAGTGTTTGCTTATTGATTAATTGATAACTTCAAGGTACAAATAATAGCCTTCCCACTGCCTGACTCATCTGGAACAAATTCCCTCCAATACCTTTGTCTGGAGCCAAAGGGACATTTCTTTTTAACTGTGGATTTTTTTTTTCTTAAGTCTCCTAAAGCCTGACAAAGCTGATGGAGAGAATAGCACACAGGTAATATTCACTGCTAACAATTCCTTCCATTCTATGGACATTGAACTTTAAATCTTCAGTCAGGGGATGAGTTTTTTTCCGCTTTCCTGGAACAGTCAGAATAGCTTGTGATGACAGCGCTAATTGCTGTGAAGTCAAAGCCAAGCGGGAGGAAGGAAAATCCTGTCTTTGAGGCATCAGGCTGGGCCACCTGTAGGTTTAATTGGCATGAAATGAGAGAAACTGGTTTATAGCATGAGTTAGTGAATTGAGAGCTCAGTTGGGAGCCTGGAGTCTTGGGTTCCAGCGTGGGGCAAGAACATAAGCAGGGCAGGGTGACCTGGGCTTTTTTTCCAGAGTGCCAAAATTCAGGGTGTGCCAATATTTGTTGCCCTTTATCAGCATAGATAGAGGGCAGCTCAGTGACTCAGTGAGTAGAGTGCTGGGCCTGGAGTAGAGAAGATTGAGTTCAAATCTGGTCTCAGCCACTTCCTCAGTGTGTGGCCCTGTGCAAGTCACTTAACCCTGTTTGCCTCAGTTTCCTCATCTGTAAAAAGAACTGGAGAAGGAAATGGCAAACCACTCCAGTATCTTTGCCCAAGAAAACCCCAAATAAGGTCACAAAGAGTCAGATATGACTGAAAACAACAAAAGCAGCACAGAAACAATTGTGCCTAGCATCTGGTCAGCAAGAATGTTAGTTAAAATAGGATGCTCAGGGCACTTTATCCTCTCATTGAACATATCCCAGATGAGCTCCTTCCCTGCCCAGAGGCTCCTCACCTCCCAGCAATAAAAAGCCTCCCCAGCAGAGACCTCATGATCCCTCAGTGTCTTTCTTCTGATCTCATAGATTTCATATAACTTCATGCCGAGAAGCAAAAATTGTTGGTTATAATTCTACTTGGGATCATCTCCTGTGTAAGCTTGGGTCAGTCCTGAGCTATCAGCATCCATCTTTAAAGCAGAGGAGGGATAGTGGGATAATGTACCCCTCCCCTTTCATCCTTCCAATTGGCCCCTACTGCCTTGGTATGGAAGGAGTGAGCTCCCTTGGCATTGGGTGGTCACATCAGCACCTGGGAATGTTCTCACCAGAAGGAATGAGGCTGGAGCCTTGAAGTTCAATGGCAGGGTCACTCACATATGGGCTTGCTTCCTGTCTCGTATCCCACCCTTGCTTCTTGCTTCTGGCATCAGGGATGTGAAGTTGGCCCAGTTTGTATTCTGGGCCTCCATCTCCCTCTCTTGGGTCTTGCTTCCTCTCACCTACAACCTTGCCTTGTGTCCAGGCTTCTCATTCTGTGTTCTCTTTAGTTCTCATTCTGTATGGTATAACCTTCTACTGATGTGTTGAGGGTGACCTATAATGTGCTATGTAGAAAGATCCCTAGATTTGGAATCAGTCAGCTGAGCAGGGCTGAAATCTCAGCTCTGCCACCTAATGCCTGGTATCCCTGGGCTTGTTATATCCCTTTCCTAGGCTTCAGTTCCCTCATCTTTAAAAATGAAAGGACAGGAACTAGATCCTTTCTTACATTTCTCTTTCAGCTCAAAGCATCAGCATTCTCTCTATTTTCAGGGATGCCTTCTTGTTAAAAGACAAATTGGGAAAATGTAACAACAAAGCAAAAAGAATGACAATCTAATGGTGGAAACTTGGGTACCATGAGAACAGGTGGGTGGAAGAGTTGTTTTTGAAAAAGAAAAGCTTTCTCGAGGTCTCTGATATCTTAGTCCTAAAATGATCCTAAAACGCAGAACAATCGTTCCTATAGAATGGGGGGGGGGCAGTGTGTCATCATGTTCCAGAAGCATCCCAGAATGTACTAGGGAGCCCTTCATGCTTGGGAGGGAGAGAAGCTTAAGGCAAGGCTACTTGGTGTTGTTGAGTGGGTAATAGGCACAGAGTGGGGACTGTGTGGCCACACTTGAGGATCTAGCAGGCCACATGAGGCCTCCAGGTCACAGATTCCTCGTCCCTGCTCTAGGGGGCTGAGCCATAAATAAAAATTCCTTTGAATATGGAAGGGAAGAGGTCGAGTAGCACTATTAGGAACTTTAACAGACTCAACCTATCAGGTGATAGCAAAGAGACATGAATAATGGTCATTGAGGGCCTGGGAGGCCTTCTGTTATGGTAAACTGGCATGATCCAGTCAGACTTGGTCTTGCGACTCACATACAAGGCACCATTTATACCCCTGTAGTCAAGTCCTGAGGTCTGACTAGGGCCTGCCCTATTGCATGGGCATCTCTAACCACATGCGCTATCTCTGGCTCTGTCATCTCAATTAAACTGAGGCGAAGGCAGGCAAACTCAGACACCACCAGGGCACTGAGTGTGTATGTGCCATGAATGGGGGCAGATTCTGGAATGGGCAAGTCCTGCACTCATGTCTACAGCCTGGGATGGGCTGGATCTCTGATCTTGGTTCTGTCTCTTATTCCTCGTGTGGACACAGTGCTGGACCTGGTCATCATGGGATCATAGATTTAGAGCCAGAAGGAAATGTAGAGTTTATCCTGCTCGTCTTTCAGAAGAGGAAATGGAGGCACAGAGAAGTTCACTTGCCATGGTCAAAAAGCAAGCACAAGTCTGAGACAGGGCTCGAACTCTGGTCTTCTTTACTCCAAGGGGCAGCTAGGTGGCACCATAGTGCACAGAGCGCTGGGCCTGGAGTCAGGAAGACTGAGCATCCTGAGTTCAATCCTAGTGTCAGACACATACTAGCTGGGTGACCCTGGACAAATCACTTCACCCTGTTTGCCTCAGTTTCCTCACATGGAAAATCAGCTGCAGAAGGAAACGGCAAATTCCTTCTGTATCTCTGTCAAGAAAACCCCAAATGGGGTCAAAAAGAGTCAGACATGACAAATGACTACATACACATATCTTCACTCTAATTCCAGGCATCCATCTACTATATAATCTAGCTTTCAGGAAGACCTTGGTTCAGAACCCTCTTCTGACACTTGCTAACTGGGAAGCCATGGGCAAATCATTTAATTTCTCTGAGTCTTGCTTTTTACATGTCTGATGACCTGTTATTATGAGAACCAATTAAGGTCCCAATTTCTTCCCAAGGTCCATGCAGAATTTTGCTATGAACTGAGCCCAACACCTATCTCCATATGATGCCATCTGCTCTGAAAGTCCATGTAATTTGATAATATACTGTAAGAAATGCCAGGCTGATTGGGGACCAGAAGGCTACTGTGGCACATTTGTAGGAAGTGGTCCATAATGGCAAATCCAAAGATTAAAGAAGAACAGTAGATTATTGGTCTAGAGCCAAAAGGAAATTGAATGGCCATCTTATCTAACTCTTCTAATTGTTTTTACGTATAAAGAAACTGAGACCAAGGGAGTTTAAGCGATTTGATCTCCAAGGTCATATAGATTATAGTTGGCAAAGTCAAGATTTGAATCCAGCTTCTCTGATTACAGAGCTAGCATTCTTTCTACTGTGCCATGAAAATCTTTCCCATAAATAGGTGGTGAAATATCTAAATTGGTTCTAGAGTCAGGATTGATGACTCAGGGAGCCTGGAATTTGAATTTGAATACAAAAGGAACAACTTGACCCTTTGGAAGCTTTTCCTGGATGGCAGCTATGGAGGGAAGAGCTTCCATGGGCAGTGGGTAATGCAAAACCAGAGACCACTCAAGTTGAGACCAATGGGGATCCAGCACATCTGAAGAAGGATGCAGCTCATCCAATTCTGGCACCACACCCAGAAGTGAGCTTGGTGGGGCCTCCATAAAGGGGAAAACGGACTCCCAGAATCAGGAGTCATGAGATATCCTTTGGCTTGATGTATTCTTTACTGGTATTTTAAATCTAAGTTGACTCTACCCAGAGACTGTATATGGACTGGAAGTACACCCCAATATCGGGGGAAAGGTTTTATACCAATCACTTTAAATCTGATCCTGTTCTCCTCTGGGGACCTTTTGTAAACAAGGTGATAATTCACCCCTGGAGTTTATTTTGTTTTATTTTAAATTTCTATCCTTTCTAACTTTTCATTAAATGTTCCTTTGTGAAAATTAATCGAGGTCAACTGGCTGATTGACATTTGGGGAAATACTCCAGATGGGGGTTTGTGAATGAAAGTGGGAGGAACTTGAATCCCTCATGGTTACTCCTAGAGCCCCAAAGTGAGGAGTAGTCAATCCCATTCTGGGGACCTGATCTACCAGGCCTTGTGTGAATTGGGAGAGTGAGCCCAGAGCGGGTGTTATACATATGTAACTTCAGTGATCTTGGGCATGTTATGGAACCTTTCTGGGTTTGAGATCTTCTGTGAAATAAGGGATTTATACTTTATCACCTCTGAGATTCCTTCCAGCCCTAGGTCTATATCCTAGCATACTAAGGCTATTTCCCTGGATGATGGTGATGGAAGGCTCATTTCTCTAAATAGCACAAGTCCCGGTGCCTCTTATTCATTCGTCATTCTTTATATATATAACATTCCCCTTATTTGGGGATACAGGATCCTGCTTATGGTGTGAAAATCTGAAAAGAGCCACCCAGGGACACAGCAAGAAATTAATCCAGAAGGTCAGCAAGGAGCTCATTAAGGAAGTGCTGAAAAGTTTCCCAGGCGTGGGCTAGCTTGAAGAGCAGGAACCTGGTATTTGCGATGTTAAATACCAGCTAACATTTGTATTGAGCTACTTGATTACCTTTCAATATTTCATTAGACCCTCTCTATAACCTGGCAGTAAGGCAACAGACTTGGAGTTTGGGAATCTGGATTTAAATCCCACCTGTTTGCTTACTACCTTGCACACAAGTCACATCTATCTCCCTGGGCCTCAGTTTCCTCCCCGGTGAAATGAAGAAGTCATTGCTTCAGGATCCCTTCTTGTTCTAAACCTCAAATTAACCTCCATTCTTCTGATGATGGAACAGGGCTCAGGGAGGCTGGGTGATGGGTGTCACCTGGCCCAAATGCCTCATTTTATAGGTGAGCAGTGAAGTGAGTAGAGATGTGAAATGATTTGACCAAGTATGGCCAGGATATATCAAATCTGTAATTTGAAATCAGGTTATCCTATATGTGGTTTGTTTGTACCTAGCTGTTGGCCTACAGAGCCATGGCTGTTGTATGCCTGTGAAACCTGGACAGACTACCAGCACCATGCCAAGAAAATAAATCGCTTCCATCTGAATTGTCTTAGGAAGATTCTGAAGATCACCTGACAGGATAAGGTACCAGACACTGAGGTCCTTACTTGAACTAAACTGCCAAGCATTCAAACTCTGCTTCAGAGAGTGCGACTCCGATGGGCTGGCCATGTTGTTTGAATGCCAAACGTACATTTGCCAAAAAGACTGTTTTATGGAGAGCTCATGCAGGGCAAGCGTTCTCATGCTGGTCAGAAGAAGTGATACAAGGACACTCTCAAGGTCTCTCTCAATTGATTGTGTGACATGGGAGACTGTGTGACGGACCTCTCAGCTTGGCATGCCCTCATCAGAGAAGGTGTTGAGCTCTATGAGCAAAGAGGAATTGAAACAGCTCAAAGGAAATGCAAGATGTGCCAATTTAAAGAATCCACCTCAAATGTTCACACAGACTATTTGTACCCAATTTGTGGTAGAGCATTCTGAGCTTGTATTGGTCTGATCAGTCACATTGAAACCTGACTTTAGCACAGTGATGTCATTTTGGTCCCCTTAGAGAACAAAGGACGGCAACCAACCAGCCAGTTGTTGGCACGTTGTCTGTCCCATTAGATTTTAAGCTTCTTGAGGGCAGGGGCTCTTTGCCTTTGTCTCTGCAGTTCATAGCACAGTTCCTGGCACACAGTAAGGGCTTAATAAATGTTTATTGATTATGGCTCCAGAACCCCCACCCTTTCTACCATTCCTTGGGTGATGCCATTTTCTAGGAGTACACATTTTTTTTTTTTTACTAAACTCCAGACCATGTAATTCTCTGCTGCTCTAGAGTCAATCACTCTTTCTATTTTGACTTTCTCTGGAGCCCTAAAGCATTTTTACTCCATGGAGAAACTTGGAAGCAGAATTCCTCTATCCTACTAATTTCTCCCTCTTATTTCTGACAAGCTCTGATCCCTTCCTCCTCTACCTCAAGTTGAGAGTTCCTGGCTTATTCCCAGAAAGTTTTGTTTTCTCTGCCACCATACTGTTTCTTTACACCACCATAGACTCTGCCTGCTGTACTAAGGCAAGAGTTCAGCCAACATTTGGTAGTTAGGCTGTATTGAGTAAGATATAGAATCTAGAATAAGGTGGTCTCCATAGTTCCCACTCTACTCTGCCTTGACTTAGACCTACACTAGAACACTGCTTTCAGTTCTAGAACCCAATTTTAGGATACAAATAGCCACAATGGGATGTGTGCAGAAGTCAGTCAGGATGGAGAGAGGATTGGAAAGCACGCCATGAAGAGCAGTTGAGGAATTTGGGGGTGTTCAGCCTGCAGGACAGAAGACTTGAGGGGTACTTGTTGAGGTGCTTAAAAGGCTGTCACATGGAAGAAGGAGCAGCTAGGTGGCACAGGGGATCACTGGATTCAGAACCAGAAAGACTCATCTTCATGAGTTCAAACCCAGCTTCAGACATTTATTATCTGGATGACCCTGGACAAGTCATTCAACCCTGTTGGCCTCCATTTCCTTACCTGTAAAATAAGCTGGAGAAGGATCTGGAAAGCCACTCCAGTGTCTTTGCCAAGGAAATCCCAAAACAGGGTCACAAAGAGCCAGACAGAACTGAAACGACAACACGTGGAAGAAAGGTTAGACTTGTTCTGTTTGGTCCATGGGGAAGAACCATGAGCGAAGGAGGGAAGTTACAAAGAGGTAGATTTAGGTTTGATGCTATAAAAATCATTCTAGAAGTTAGAGCTGTCTCAGAAGGGTATAGGAAACTTTGGGAGTCCCTTCTTCCCCAGATATCTTCTCACAATGGCTACAGGACAATTCCCTAGGGACAGCACAGAACAAATTCTCAGTCAAGTGATGGTGAGCCTAAGTAGCTCTGAGGTCCTTTTTTGTGCCCCTGTTCTATGATTCTGTGCTTTGGTCCCCCCCAAATCAAACCAAACTCGTGATTAATCTCTACTTCTACCACCTGGGCAGCTCCATGGAACTTTCTACTGGCTTATAGTTGGACAAGATCTGAACTTTGTAGCTTTTTCCTTTCCTGATCTCTGATTTCTCACACACAGCGATGACTGCTCTGCCACACCACCAATCTCTCAATAAGCTCCAAAGTTAAGTCTATTAGCCCTGATCAATCCCATGGTCCCACATATCCTGATAATTGATCCTTGAGTTTTTTGCTCAATCCTCTCCAGAAAAGCAAAACAAAACAAAACAAACAAAAAAAAAACCCAAACAAAAACTTCATCAAGGGCTAACTCCTCCCAGACTAAAATAGCACAAGCCTCTGAAATTCATTTATGTATTTAATTAACAGCCTATTTCCCAGCTTTAATCCCAACATGAAGGTCAAAGCCCTCCTTGTTCTCTGCCTGTATCTGAAGATTACTGAGAATTCAGCTTTGAATTGGGGATAATTTCCTAACAATGAATCTTCTTCTTTCACTTATAACAAACTCTGTGTGTGTATGTATGTGTGGTTGTGTGTGTGTGTTGTTCTCCCCTGTCAGACCACATTTAGGAGATCTTCATTTCCAGGTAACTCTTTTGGGGAGAACATTGATATATCTCATGTGTATGTCCATAGTTAATGTTTACATTTTAGCTCCTTCATTAGATTGTGACTCTTTAGGGGATGAACTGTCTTTTACATTTCTTTGTAACACTAGTGCTTAGCACAGTGCTCAGGACATACTAGGTGCTTAATAAATGCTTATTGATTGACTGGAATAAGTCCAGAGGAAGATGGTAGAGAAACTTGAAGCCATGCTATACCTGGTAAGGTGCTGTTGGTGGGAATGCTAATTGGTCCAATTATTCTGGAAAATGATTTGGAACTAGGTTCCTGGAATCATTAAACTGTACATACCCTTTGACCCAGATGAAATCACTATTAAGTTTAGATCTTAACGAGTCAAAGAAAGAGGAAAAAGTTCTATGTATACAAACACATTTATAGCAGTTCTTTTTGTAGTGGCAAAGAGCCACAAACTAAGGGTGCTGCTCATCCACTGGGGAATGCCTGAACAAACTGAGTCATATAAATTTAATAGAGTCCTACTGTGCCATAAGAAATGATGGAGGAGTTTCAGAGAAATCTGGGAAGACCTGTGTGAACAGAGTGGATTTTCTGATGTAGAGTGAATTGAACAAAACGGGGGGGAATCATATCTATCTATCTATCATCTATTTATCTATCTATCTATCTATCTATCTATCTATCTATCTATCTATCTATCTATCTATCTATC